>NC_133405.1:21906735-22209765 GCF_047511655.1 Castor canadensis
TGAATGGCCAGGCACTTTTCTTGGGGAGGGGTATATATGTTTTTTCAATGCAAAACATCCAGGATTGTTTTCTAGGCAAAGGGTTGCAATATCTGAGTGCCCCACTCTTTGAGCCCTAGGCCTAGTCCAAGTTTAAGGTTTTATTCTTGGTGGCCTTGCACTTGCCTTCTAGAGGTTTGAATAGACTTTAAGAATGCTCCATGTTCTGAAGGAGTCTCAGTAATTGAGCATAGGGTTATCTGAATGCTCTCAAGAGTGTCAGGGAGTATATAGCATGCTGACAGGGCTTGCACCTGAGGTCCTGCATTGCCCGGTGGTTTGAACTCTGTGCTTTCCAAATATTGGGGAGCTCAGATACCATGATCAAAAGAGATCTTTAACACAAGGGATATTTTTTTTGTTCAGCTTTCATTGACCATACCTTTTTGGAATACCGCCTACTACGTGCGGTTTTCTGTGCTCAGCATAACAGAGGCAAGAGAGCAAGAAAAGCAGGAGAGGCCTTCATCACCAGGATCTTGCTGGTGGTAGGGAGGTAAGCCATGCACACACATAACTGGAGTACACCACAGGGTGTGATAAATACCATATGAGTGATACAGATGAGGAGAAGGGTCTGGGAAAAGCATGTGCTTAGTGTATTTGAGGCCCTGGGTTCAATCCCCAGTGCACACACAAAAAGAAGAAAAACAAAGGAGAAGGAATTTGGAACTAGAGTATTAAGTAGATAGTGCTAGTTCAGTAGTAAAAAATAACATTTATGATAATAAGTCTAAAACCCTAATTATTTTCATTGAAGATAAAGGATATGCAACAATTATCATTTTATTACTAAATTAATATTTGTTGAAATTGATTGCCTTTAAGAGTGAGGCAAAAAAAAAAAAGTGAGACACAGTTGGTTAGAAATATTCCTTTTTTCCCCCCCTGGCAGTACTGGGGCTTGAATGCAGGGCCTCATGCTTGCTAGGTAGGTGCTTTACTGAGAAATATTCTTGAATTTGCCAAAAATCCCTTTCATGGTGACATTGAACAATACCAAGGAGAACTTTGTGCCATAGTTGTGATTTTTGGAATTTTTGAATTTTTTTTTTTTTGGCTGTTCTGGGGTTTGAACTCAGGGTTTCATGCTTGCTAGGCAGGTGCTCTACCGCTTGAGCCATGCCTCCAATCTGATTTTGGAGCTTTTGTTTCCTGTTCTCATTTATGTTCATGAGCACTGAACCTGTGTTCATGTGCTCCCACATATGCATGTACACATTTGTGCCTCAAAGGATTATGGGACTCACAAGCTGTGTTAGAATTACATGGAGAGAAAGAGACAGAGAGAGATGGAGAGATAGCAGTACTTTCCTTTCCTGTGTTGAGATGGTTATCATACATAAGACACACAGATTTTTATTCCCCCTTCCCCACTTTTTGGGTTTGATTGTGCAGTGAACTTGTGATCTATTCTGTTGGGGTCATCAGTTTGGCTCCTCATATTTCAGTTGAGGAGAGGGTCTAATTGAGCCACAGGGCCTGCCACTTCAGAAATTGTTCCAAGTGTCAGAGGAACTGCCTCCTGGACACGCTCAAAAGAGACCTTAATAAAAGTTCTAGCTTATGTAGCTCTATCTTATGTTAGAACATACAAATAGAAAATGTTTGATTCAGCATAATTACTATTTTCCTTTTTTATTTGATTCATACTGGATTGCATGCAATTTCAGGATTAACTGGAGACTAGACTGAAGAATGAAAGAGGAAGTTTTTTTGTTATCTGTACAAGGGAAACAACATCAGTATTAATCCGAGTCAGTTGGAAGAGAGTCTTTCTGGCTCCCTGGTACCATTAACTGTTTTAGCACTGACGTTCATTCCCGTATGTTTACCAAAATGCCTTTTGGCCGTACGATAAGACCTGTAGCTATCCACTACTTTCTCTGGGCCTGACCCCAGCCCCATCCTAATACTTTCCTTTTGCAGAAAAGGAAACTGAGATTCAAAGGGATAAAGAAGTGTGTTCATAGTCTTTCAGCTAGTGCGTGGCAGAGGTGGGATTTGAACCCAGGTAGGTCTGACGTAGACCCAGAGTATTTTTTTTTTCATTTTTCTTTTATTATATATATGTGCATACAAGGCTTGGTTCATTTCTCCCCCCTGCCCCCACCCCCTCCCTTACCACCCACTCCACCCCTCCCTCCCCCCCCCCAATACCCAGCAGAAACTATTTTGCCCTTATTTCTAATTTTGTTGTAGAGAGAGTATAAGCAATAATAGGAAGGAACAAGGGTTTTTGCTGGTTGAGATAAGGATAGCTATACAGGGCATTGACTCACATTGATTTCCTGTGCGTGGGTGTTACCTTCTAGGTTAATTCTTTTTGATCTCACCTTTTCTCTAGTTCCTGTTCCCCTTTTCCTATTGGCCTCAGTTGCTTTTAAGGTATCTGCTTTAGTTTCTCTGCATTAAGGGCAACAAATGCTAGCTAGTTTTTTAGGTGTCTTACCTATCCTCACCCCTCCCTTGTGTGCTCTCGCTTTTATCATGTGCTCAGAGTCCAATCCCCTTGTTGTGTTTGCCCTTGATCTAATGTCCACATTTGAGGGAGAACATACGATTTTTGGTTTTTTGAGCCAGGCTAACCTCATTCAGAATGATGTTCTCCAATTCCATCCATTTACCAGCGAATGATAACATTTCGTTCTTCTTCATGGCTGCATAAAATTCCATTGTGTATAGATACCACATTTTCTTAATCCATTCGTCAGTGCTGGGGCATCTTGGCTGTTTCCGTAACTTGGCTGTTGTGAATAGTGCCGCAATAAACATGGGTGTGCAGGTGCCTCTGGAGTAACAGTCTTTTGGGTATATCCCCAAGAGTGGTATTGCTGGATCAAATGGTAGATCGATGTCCAGCTTTTTAAGTAGCCTCCAAATTTTTTTCCAGAGTGCTTGTACTAGTCTACATTCCCACCAACAGTGTAAGAGGGTTCCTTTTTCCCCGCATCCTCGCCAACACCTGTTGTTAGTGGTGTTGCTGATGATGGCTATTCTAACAGGGGTGAGGTGGAATCTTAGCGTGGTTTTCATTTGCATTTCCTTTATTGCTAGAGATGGTGAGCATTTTTTCATGTGTTTTCTGGCCATTTGAATTTCTTCTTTTGAGAAAGTTCTGTTTAGTTCACATGCCCATTTCTTTATTGGTTCATTAGTTTGGGGAGAATTTAGTTTTTTAAGTTCCCTGTATATTCTGGTTATCAGTCCTTTGTCTGATGTATAGTTGGCAAATATTTTCTCCCACTCTGTGGGTGTTCTCTTCAGTTTAGAGACCATTTCTTTTGATGAGCAGAAGCTTTTTAGTTTTATGAGGTCCCATTTATCTATGCTATCTCTTAGTTGCTGTGCTGCTGGGGTTTCATTGAGAAAGTTCTTACCTATACCTACTAACTCCAGAGTATTTCCTACTCTTTCCTGTATCAACTTAAGAGTTTGGGGTCTGATATTAAGATCCTCGATCCATTTTGAGTTAATGTTGGTATAGGGTGATATACATGGATCTAGTTTCAGTTTTTTGCAGACTGCTAACCAGTTTTCCCAGCAGTTTTTATTGAAGAGGCTGCTATTTCTCCATCGTATATTTTTAGCTCCTTTGTCAAAGACAAGTTGGTTATAGTTGTGTGGCTTCATATCTGGATCCTCTATTCTGTTCCACTGGTCTTCCTGTCTGTTTTTGTGCCAGTACCATGCTGTTTTTATTGTTACTGCTTTGTAATATAGTTTGAAGTCAGGTATTGTGATACCTCCTGCATTGTTCTTTTGACTGAGTATTGCCTTGGCTATTCGTGGCCTCTTGTGTTTCCGTATAAATTTAACAGATTTTTCAATCTATTTAATGAATGTCATTGGAATTTTGATGGGAATTGCATTAAACATGTAGATTACTTTGGGGAGTATCGACATTTTTACTGTGTTGATTCTACCAATCCATGAGCATGGGAGATCTCTCCACTTTCTATAGTCTTCCTCAGTCTCTTTCTTCAGAAGTGTATAGTTTTCCTTGTAGAGGTCTTTCACATCTTTTGTTAGGTTTACACCTAGGTATTTGATTTTGTTTGAGGCTACTGTAAATGGAATTGTTTTCATATATTCTTTTTCCGTTTGCTCATTGTTAGTGTATAGAAATGCTAATGATTTTTCTATGTTGATTTTATATCCTGTACCTTGCTATAGCTATTGATGATGTCTAGAAGCTTCTGAATAGAGTTTTTTGGTAGACCCAGAGTATAATCTGTGCTGGGTTGTACAGATGGTAAGACAAGAAGATGCCTTCTCTACTTCCATAGAGGTTTTAGAGATGTAAGTTATGGGATGACTTCAGGTGTCTCATACCATATGTACCAGAGAAGATCTAGTCACATCTTCTGTAGGCAAAATGTTAAACCATACATAGACCACATAGTGTTAATAGTAGAAGGAATATAAATTGTATTTTCCTGGCCCCCGGGGAGCAAGTGAGGGGTTGTGAGGAGGGGAATGTCATTGATCAAGTTGTTTTAGGAAGATAACTAGTGACACTTGGGAGTTCAGCCTTGGTGAGGCAAGAGATAAAGGCTAGGAGATGTTAGGAGGCCGTTTTAAATAGTTCTTAACTGGTCTACCTGCCTCTCGTTTAGTGTCTTCCTGTCCCATTCTTCTGAACGTTCCCAGCTCAATTTCCTTATGTCACTACTTGGAATGGAGTCATTCCTCTGCTCTGAGCTTCGGTGACTGCAGGTATTTCAAAATGATCCTTCTTTCATCCAGTCACTTCTGAATTCTCCAAGGTTCTGTGCCCTCGTCCTTCTAATTCTCTGCTTGAACCAGGTTCTTGGGCTTTGCACAGAATGGCCTTGTGTTTTAGTTAACGGGGTATGCAGCCACTAACCGGAAGCAACCTAAGGGCACAGATGGCAACTATTGGTGTTTTATTTGCCCACCAGTATTGAGTGTGGTAGCTCGATGCAATAGTGTCAGACAAGTGAGAGGATGACATAGGCAATTCTGTCGCATTCTCACGACAGCAGTGATGTCGTGGGGTTACACTGCCTCCATGGTATATGGTGATCCTGTGGTCTGTTGATCTTCTAGGAATTTTCTGGATCTAAACACTTTAAATTTCCATGGGATGTTGGTATAACCTAGAGAGCATTTTTATTCTCTGAGGGGGTAAATGTAAATGTCTTTGTACTTCGTTAATGATTGAGTACTGTAGGAATTTTTAAAGGAAGATTCAGAATTCTATTTTTCTTCATGCTTTGAGATATTCTTCTGTAAGGAACAATTGAGACCTTTGTGATTAGGCACTTTAGTGTACATTTAAGGGAGATTAGATTCAGAGTTGAATCAGTGCACCTCAGTTACCTTTTAACCGAAAAATAATCTTAAGTTTATTCTTTACCAAGTAGAAGCACACAGGCGTAAGGGTATCAGATGTTTTGTATAAGTAAGCAGACATATACCCAACAGGTAGGAGCTAGCACTCTCAGTTCTACTTGGTTAAACATCTGTTGCTTACTATAGGGAACATGAAAGTGCAGAAAATTCATGAAGTCATTGCATCCTGGAGGTAATTTGAAATATTATATTTAAGTTCTGATGCATTTAATTTAGCAATCTGGTAGGAGAGAAAAATCAAAGAGATCCATCAGCCAGGTATTCAACTTTTGAAAAAGAAACTCTTAACAAATGTTAGAAATTAGGAAAAAATTGAATGGAAGAGTTAAAAAAGTCAATAACCTCCAGGAAGCCTGGAAACTATGTAAAAACATCTTATTGGGAAGCCCAGATAAATGTGTGCCAGACATCAAAAAGACCAGCTGCTTGGGGGAGGAAGAAAAGAACCCGGCATGACTAACTGGCAGAGTGAAAGAGGCTGCTTCAGGGAAAAAGACATCTTTCACAAAGTGGAAAGAGTTTAGACTAAAAGAGAGAGGTCCACTAGGTATGGCAAGGCAGGCACAAACTAGAAATTAAGGGGGCCAAAACACCATTGGAGGTGAACCTTTGAAAGAAGCTCCTTGTTACTGTGATGGTAAAAGGGTAGGCTGAGTCCCACCTATCAGAGGAAAAGCAATATGGCTTCTTGGAAGGGAAACCATGCACTGAGTAATCTCCCAGAGTTCTTTGCCAAAAGAAGAAGTGTGTGAGGCCTGGGTGTGCAGCTCAGTTATAGAGTACATGCTTAGCATGCAGGAGGCCCTGGGTTCCATCCCCAGCATCACAAAAAGGCTTGTGGATATAGGGAAGTAGACATCCATAGTTCAGGTTTTCAAATCTTATGCAGTAAGCTTCCAAGGCAAAGAATATTTAGAAAATGCATTACTTTGGGATAGATGGGCAGGTTTGAGTTAATGAGGATAGAAAAATGATTGAGGGAGAGAAAGAAGAAAAGTGCACTGCCGTAGTGGAGTAGTTAAATGGAGAGAATGTGTTTTCTTGGAACGAGTAGTTCTAGTCTACTTGTGCAACACATTAGTTGTCTGATACTCTTGACTTTGGATGTAGTTCTTCCTGCTTTGAAAATGGGGATAAATAAGGTTAAAGTTAGAATGCTGGGTTATATTCGTGGTTCTTAGCCCTGGCTATACATTGGAACCACTTGGGTAGCTTTTAAAATATACTAATGCCTGAGTACCACCCCCGATCAATTCAGTCATACCTTCTGGGAGTGGGTTAGGTCATAATAGTTTTTAAAAGCTTCCCAGGGGTTCTAATGATTTGCTGCAGTTGAAAAACCACTTCCCTAGGCCATGTCTAAGATCCCTTCCATCTCTGAGATTCTATGATTCTGAACTTTTCAAGGAAATTCATCACAAAGTGCTGGCTAGTTAAGAGCTCTACTTTAGACTCTTTGCATGCTTGTTTTAATTTTAGCTAACTTGCATTTAAGAGAGGTCTGTTAAACTTGAGGAAAGAATTTTTAAAATCATGCTACAAGTATAAATCACAAGCAGTGATGCTTTGTTGCAGGTAGAGACACAGAAAGGACGTTGAGTCCTTTGGGGAGAATTAGGATGGAATCCAGCCTTGCTGTCATTTATTGATTAAATGTCAGTGTGCTCGGTGATATTTCTTCGCCTTTCTCTTTATTGGTAAAATAAAAAAATCTCTTTATCCCTTACCTTAATGTCCTCTTTGCCAAGTGTTTATTCTCTACAAGTACCTTATCAAGAAATAGAAGTACAGTAAATCCCTAGGCTTCTCCTGGGCACAGCCATCCAGAACACAGCTGGGAATGTGGAAGACAGTGGAAAAGCTAAACGGTAGAGACAGCTGGCGGAAAGCTTCTGCAGTCTACTTGGAGAAAAGGACTTCAGAAGCTTATCATTAGCGCCCATTGAGTAGAGCAGTATGCTAGGGGCTGGGGATTCCAAGAGGTGTCAAACAGGAATCAAGCTTTTGAGTTTACATTCAAATTAGGTAGATAGCATTTATAAAAGGCTTTGGTTATCTGGTTTCCCAGCGCATTGTTAATTAGTAGTAGCTGGTGTGGCTGGTTAGGGGTGGTGGAGAAGGGTCACAGGAAGGGATAATTTTAGAGGCAGGTAAGACTTGACTTATGGGTGAAGTGCCAGAGGACAGTATGAAACAAAACACAGCACACCTAGAACTTGCTGATCTGAGCAGTTTGAGACCTTTTAGGATGGTGGTGAATGCCTTAGAGGCACTTTGGTGACCCTTGAGGGTACTAGACTATTTCAGGGTAGAATCATTTGTGTTTGATATAATCCGACACAAAAGTTCAGAAAGTATATTTTACAACGAGTTCTATTAGAGATTTGAAATATGAAAGAAAACTCTTAAAAGGGGGAAAGTTCAGTGCACTTTTCCCTATTTAGGTCACCCAGTTTCCCAAAAGTCCTTACCACTAAGGGGTCATTCTATGTGTGTCTTTTAGTTTCTTTCTTTCTTTTCTTTTCTTTTTTTTTTTTTGAGACAACATGTCATTTTGTAATCTAGATTGGCCTCAAACTTGCCTCAGCCTCCCAAGTGCTGGGATTGCATGTGTGTGCCACCACATCCAGCACACTTTGTGTTTTTATTTTTAAAAGACTAGGTTAAAGGGCTGGAGATGTAGCTCATTGGTTTGCCTAGCATGTGCAAGGCCCTGGGTTCCATCCCCAGCACACACACACACACACACACACACACACACACACACACACACGCGCCCAATAGGTTAAAAGACTGTATATTAAATTAGTGGCTTATTCACTTGAAGGCTTTTGGCTTATGATTTTGTTCTTCTCCACCTTCTCTTCTTAGCCTTCTAGAACATCCAAGTTAGATGATTTGCCTGCTGTGCTTAGCTTGGGAAACTGACACTCTGACCCCAAGTCACAAGCAAGAGAGCTTGTTCTTAGTTAGGGGTGACAGATTTAAATATTTGGATATTGGTTTCCCTTTTAAACATTTACCAAGCTAAGTAAATGTATAATGATAAGAAATGTTAAAAGTAAGGGATAGTTTCTGACCATGTAGCTATTTGAGCCTTAAAAAGAAACAAGCCACTTTTGCCCCGTTTTGCTTGATCTGAGAGATCATGTCTCCAGATTCCTGACGCACTGCATGGGAGGTGGTAGTCCTTGAAAAAGTCTTTCAAGGTTCAAAAACAAGTTCAAGAATAATTTTTGAATTTTGTGTTTATTCTAAGAATAGGTATTTTCCTTCCTTCTTTCCTTCCTTCCTTCCTTCCCTCTCTCCTTCCTTCCTTCCCTCCATCGCTCCTTCCTTTCCTCCTTTGCTGGGGATGGAACCCAGGGCCTCATGTATACTAGGCAAGAGCTCTACCATTGAGTTATACAATAGATATTCTACTCATCCCTGCTATAGTCTGAATATTTATGTCCTCCCCTGAATTCATGTTGAAATCCTAACGCTGATGGTATTGGGAAGTAAGCCTTTGTGAATAGGATTAGAGCCCTTGTAAAGAGAAATCCCAGAGAGATCCCTTGACCTTTGTGCCACCTGACATTAACAGTGGAGAAGACTGCCATGTGTGAACTAGGAAGTAGGCCCTCACCAGACACTGAATCTGCCAGCACCTTGATCTTGGACTTCCCAGCCTCCAGAACTTATGCCATTTATAAGCCACTCAGTCTATTTTCTCGTGGCAGCCTGAATGCTCTAAAATAATGCATTTTAAATTTAATTTAAGCTGTTTATTTTTACATTCCTAGTACATCTAGACCTTGATGCTGAAATAAAAACGGAAAAGGAAAGTGTCTTTTTTGTTCCCGGTCACCTAGAATGTGGTACAATTTCTTGGCTTGCTGGGTAGGAGCTGTGTTTCATGTGGTTTGTTTTAATCCCAGTAGACTGACTTCTTACATTGTCTGTTTCAGATGTTAGTAGGAACTCAGCTGTGCCAGCAGACATGCTTTTAGAAACTCAGCTACCTTCCCTCCTTTCTACCAGGTACTCACTTCTGTCCTCATCCCCCAGAGGCTTGGGTCAGGCTCTGTCTCCACTCCATCCTAGCCATTCTTTTCGTGCCAGGCCTGCTCACAGCTACTTGGTCAGTTTGTCTTTTCAAGCCTCTTAAAGCCTGACTTCATTCTTAAATGCCTGGTTTCTGTCTCCAGGAGGAGCTGGAAGTGGCTTCTTTTGCACTACAGAGCTTTCCTTAGTCCACCAAACCCTTGGTGTCAGCAACCCAGCAAGCATTAAGCCCTGCAGTAGTTTTTTCTCCTTCAGCTATTGTTTCTCTTCTACCACACATTTGTCTCCATTGAGTTTGCAGTCTGGTGTTTGGTTAGAGATGAAAACAAAGCACTGTGTCCTTGCAAACTGCAGTGTAAAGCATGTGGTTAGCAGTTACTACTTGCAATGGTCCAGTCTGAGTGGGAGTATCATTTTTCTTGGCAGTCACTTCACAGAAAGTCCTGTTTTTTTGGTGCCAGAATAAGCAGTCATTACATTCCTTACAATTTATAGTCAAATTATTATCTACTATTGTCAAAATTGCCTTAATTATGGAATATTTCCCCATGCGAAGATTTTTAAAAGGCAAAACAAGACAACTTTTCACCATTGTACCTTGAGAAATACTTCTTCAAAATAACCCTCTCACCAGGGTGTCAGAGGCTACTCTGAGGATTAGTTCCTTGTGTTTACAGGGAGATTTGTTTTTTGAAGAGTGAATTGAGTTCACTTTAAACTGAATTTAAATGAAATGCCCCCCAGCTGGCTACTTAGTTAATGTTCTGCCTTATTGTTTACTCCTACTTTGGAACTAACTCTCTTTGCTCTGCTTCCTCAGGTCCAGGGGGTCTGGATGTACTCTGTGGAGGTGTTTTTGGTGGGAGGTCATTTGATCATTAAGCAGTGTGATGATATGAGATGATGTCCTCATTCTTCAGGTTCTGGGGCAAAGGAAGAAATAATAACCTTCCAAAAGAAGGAACTGAGTCAGTGTTCTTGTGATCTGAACAAAGATGGGATATATTTCAGCTTCGATGCCTTTCTTAATGTCTACCTTTGGGCCATGCTTTCTAGATGTATCCAGAATCTGCCCTCTTCTTACCGTCAAACAGCTGCCATTCTGGTCTTAGTGCTCATCAACTCTTGTTTGGGTTGGTGCCGTTGCCTACAGCCAGTCTTCTCACCTGGCTCTCTGGCTCTTGCTCTCAGCAGCCAGTGTGACCATACTCTCTTACGCCTAAGTGTGAAAGGTTCCACTGGCTTCCCATACCACCCAGCATGTAAACCGGAGCTGTTGAGTCCTTCTGATGCCTGCCTAAAGGGTTGTGTCTCTTCAGTTCCCTCTCTTCTGCGTGCCCCTGGCTCCATTCTGTCCATATTGTTTCTTTTTTCTCAGGTACCCCTGGCACGGGGCCTTTGCATTTCCTGTCCCAGGCCCTCATACGTGATAGGCAAGAGCTCTACCATCCTTTGCCCTTCTTATTCCTTGTTACTCTCCGTGCCTAGAACACTTTGCTGCCACATAGTGTTTCAGGGTTTTGAGTACTTATCACTTTATTAGAGAAGCCTTTTTTTTTTTAAGTAGTAGGGTTTGAAGTCAGGGCCTCACACTTGGTAGGCAGGAGCTCTACCACTTGAGCCACTCCACCAGCCCTTTTTTTGTGATGGATTTTTTTTGAGATAGGGTCTCAAGAACTATTTGCCCTGGCAGCTTTTAACTGTGATCCTGAGTAGCTAGGATTACAGGCGTGAGCCATCAGTGCCTGGCTAGAAAAGCCATTCTTGATCTCTGTATAAGATGGAATACTTCCCCCCGCTGTTTGTCCGTCTCTTTCTCTGCTTGCTTCTTTTCAGTTATCACCATCCAACCTGGGGAGGGACTTTGCCTCTTTGTTCACTGCCCTATACTCAATGTCAAGCACACTGCCTGGCATTCAATATATGTTTAATGAAGGCATGACTTAATATTCTTTGCTAAGAGGCTGCATTTAGGAAAAAGCTTGCAGAAGTCCTAGTTGACTTGAGTATTTGTGAGTGCGAGAGTGCACATGTGAACCCCCATCTGTGGAAAGGGGGTGCCTCAGCTGAAGATTCATTCATTCAGTAAATATTGAGTGCCAATTCATTGGCAGGCACTGAGGTTAAAGAAATGAAAAGAAGGGTCTTGGGTCAGGCCTCACACTCATGGAACTCATAGACTAAGTGGTGAGATAGATATTGACTGAGTAATTCTACACATCAGCATTTAGGTATAGTTGTGGTAGCTACTTCCAAAGAGAAGCTGTTGAAATTGAGGTCGAGTGCCTAGTTTTCTTGAACGTTCAGGCCTGTGAGTCTCTTCTTATTTAATTTGACACACTGCCCCCTACCCCACCCCATGTGAAGGACCAGCTTGTGTTTCTGGCAGTTGAGTCTTGAGACAAATTCTGGAATACTTATCAGAGCACTACAGGGGAGCTGGGCCTGTTATCAAGGCTTACAAGGAGCATTGTTTTGGTCATACACTCTGGCCATCTTTATAGAGATGGGACTCAAATGGGAACCAGAAAGTGCAAAGTTAACTCTTGTGTCACTTGTTCTGTTGTTTTCTGTTGTGGTCAGCAGAACAGCCAGACTCGAGTTTTTTTGTGAAAGAGTGGTGCTCACCCTCATTCCCACAGAGGCCACAGAAATGCTGGTCAGTTGACTGGTGAGTGACTCAAAGTGACGCCTTCAGGCCCAGCAATGATTGTTGCAGTAGAACTCCAGCTTAGCAAAATATGGATGGAATGTCCCTGTCAATTGATAACATGATTCTTTCCCTTCCCAGACCTTTATTCATAATGACCCATGTGCAGGGTGCATGGAGGAGGAGAGGAGGACCCCAGACCCCTGGTCTGGGGAGCAAGGACAGAGGTTGGTCAGAGAGATTAGGATTGTAAACAAATGCAGCTCAAGTGATAAGTGTGCTAGGGTTTACCATGACAGGATGTGAGGAAGCACTCATTCCCTGCCGCAGTGCCGCCCTCAGGCAGTTTCCCCATTTCAACAGAGATTGCCTTCCCTTTTCCTTTCCCTTTCCTTCTTTCCTTTCTCTTCCCCCCTCCCTCCTTCCCTTTTTTCTTCCCTCCCTTCCTTCCCAGAGCCTGGTACGTACTAAGCATGGGCTCTTTCACAGAGCCCTGTTTTTCAGAAATTTAGATGAATATTGTGGATAAAGTAGGCCCCTGTATGTTAACTTATTCAGAAATTCAAAGTCCTAATGAGGAACTCTGAGGCTGATATGTATGTACAGACACTGGGCTGCATGCCTGGCAGTTTTACATAGAGGCACATGAGTACCTGGAAATCCCAGTATTCCCAGTGTTTTCCTGGTTACATCCAGACCCCTCCTGTTCCCAAGAGGGACTATAATGCAATGACAAAGGCCTGGGCACTCAGCTCTCTTACTGTGTCTGCACAGTAGTAAATTGGATGTACAAGTTTGTATGCAGGAGTCAAGTCTTGCTTAATTATGAAGATCAATGTATACACTGTTTTAAATATGAATTTAAATATGATAAATATGGTATACCCCCCCATTTAAAATGCAGTAGACTTGAGGATAGAAGTGTTTTGTTTCTTGTAGTTGAATCATTCAAATGGTCCTTCTTAGGCTCTGAAGCACCTGTGATACGGCTAAGCTGCGTGAAGTTACGATAGAGCAAAGCAGTCCTTCCTTATCTAAACTGAGCTTGGGGAGGAGATCAGTTTCTCTTTTATTTTTAAAACGTAAGTTTACCACTTTGACCAGTAATCTCTTAGTATTTCTCTCGGAGCCCTGAGCTTTGCTTGTTTGCCTTTAGGCTCAAGAATGGGATTCTGGGGATGAGCCTGTTTCTCTGGTCTCTGCTGCATGTGTCATCAAAAGGTTGCTAAGCAAATGAGGGAGGAACTACGGTATTAGGAGATGGTCAACACCTACATGAGGGAAGAGACTGTCCCCAGACACCTCAGAAACCAGCTGAGGTTCCATTTGAAGAGTGATTGGGTTCATTTTAACAATATCTCTGCTTGTTCGGTAGGACTCTTAAGTTCCTGTAGTCAGCAGCACTTCTTGGGGTCACTTTATGTTTGAAAATGGTCAATGTGCATCTCTTTAAAAGTGCTGTATAATTCAGCCCATTTTCCTTCCAATTAGTCACATTTATGAAAGGCATTTCTGTAATTGACCATATTAACACTAGAGACTAATGGCAGCTCTGCCGTTAGGACAGGACATTTGTTTTCCTTCTTGAAGCCCTACCAGCTGTTGTACTTATATTTTGCAGAAAGGAAAACAAGTAAAAAATTGCGATGTGTTTTTAATGTGAGGGGAATGCAAGCTAATCACTAAGAAGAAAGGGAAATGACTGCATTTGACACAGTTACCAATTTCAGATATTTCTTTGAATCTGTGCTGTGTGCTTGAGTATTATGCCAGTGCTTTGTAGCTTCCTAGAGTGACATTTAAGAAATGTGGATTTAGATCCTACATTTTGCCAAATATAAATTGCCTCAAGTTTAAGTATTTTTCTTAATTGATCTTAAAGGAATTTTCAACAGTTACTAGATGTATGATCATACAGTTAGGTCAGACCTGGCATTTTTAATAACATTGTATATTGAGTAGTGTATGTTCTTATTAAAGAAAGTAATGTCTGAACTCCAGGCATTTTTCCAGGGAACCATTTCAATTGTGATTATTGTTTCTTGACATGTAGGAAAATTTGACCATTAATTTAATTAAGAAAGCAGAGCAAGGCACTTTACTCTCAGTAACTACAAAATGTTGAGGATTTCTTCACCTAGGGCAAATTTAGGTTTCTTGTGCTGTTGAGGCAGTTGACTTTGTGTCATGCTCCTTTCTGAACAATTTTTTGCAGCCTTGACCTGCCTCTTCTCATCTCATGTCTCTCTTCCCTTCCTAATAGTTCTCTTCTTTTAATCAGTCAATATTTGTAATTTTTTTCTATTTAAGAAAAGCTCAAGATTTCATCAGCCCTCTAATTGCTTTACTAATGGAAATCTGTTAGGCCCTCAAACATCAGGGGTGCAGTTTTAAAAAGAACTGCTAACTGATTCTTGAACCAGATGTCTTTAATTTTTTATAAATCTGTTAGGGCCTGAAACTTAAAAAAAAAATCACATAATTGTTGTCCAGTGTTTAAAAAATTTAAATATGAACCCTACACACTTAAATGACTTTATCCATGTTCAATAGGGTTCCTACAATCATAGCGGTAGTTGTTACCTTTATAGCAATTGTTTAAGTAACGATGGATAGCATTTACTAAGTACTCAGTATAGACCTGTTTTGAAAAGATTATATGGATTAACTCAGTTAATGCAAACAAAATAAAGACAGAGAAGGGGGTAGAAAGTTTTAAATGGAATAAATGTTTTTAAAAGCAAGGCTATCACTGTGAATGAACTCTGGGCTCCCAGGTAGCTGAGGTAAAACAGGACACCCAGATGGTTACGCACTTTTTTCTTATCTGATAAAAAGGAAGCATAACTGTTCTTGAGGTAAGGTATTTTCTTGGTGTTGCTAAATCTAGAAAGAATTTCTTATGGTAGGTTGTTTGACAAAAGACATTAAACAGGGCTATAATCAGTGTTGTCAACATGATTTCATGTGACCATTTCATCCATTAATCTTTAAGAAAGCCCAAAGAAACAATATTGGGCTTCCTATCTTTAGTGGTAACTGTGTGCTAGGTGTGTATCAGTTCATATTTCTCGGTCTCTTACTGAGAGATCACCTCAGACCTCCTCATTAGTAGCTATCGATACCATGATAACTGCAAATACCACCCCCCCACACAATGGCCAGAAACCCAGGAGTTGTACACCAGGGAAAGTGAGAGCCTGATGTGCTGAAGCCACTTGAGATCTTTTTTTTCCTCCTTTATGTTTTTTTTTTTTGTAGTGCTGGGGATGGACCCCAGCACCTCGTGTGTGCTATGCAAGCCCTCTGCCACTGCTACACCACCAGCCTGCCCTCTGAGACCATGGAACGTGAAGTGATTTGGGGGATCCAGGCAGCATCTTCTCTTCCTCAGGCTCTTTTCCCTCCCTGCCCTGATAAATAGTTACGCTCTGAGGGCTTTGTACCTGGCACTCAGAGTTGTCATAGTGCCATTTGGCCTCCAGAGGTTATGGTTTCTGCTAAGTCAAATGCTTTCAATTGAAGAGATGATATAATACCAGCCCTAACGAGATGCTTCTGTTTTTCATATCAAAGTCCAATCCAATCCCTATTCACATGTGTATGTTTTTACATGGTTTAAGTCATAGTGTGTATGATTTGGTACATATGCTCTTTTTAACATGAAGCTATAAAAATGTTTCTATGATTCTATATGGGTAAAAATTTCAAATGGCTGAATAATATTCCCTTCAGTGCATGTGCCATATAATCTATTTAACAGAGCACATCTGGATGATCTTTCTTGTTTTTTTTCCTTGGAGGTGGAGCCCAGTGCCTCACACATTCTAGGCAAGTGCCGTACCACTGGAGCTACACTTCCAGCCCTGAGTTTGGCTTTATGCAAAGGTCATCTCCATGCCTGTATGTTTGGATTCCCTTGAATAAATTCCTTAAGTTCAATTTTATGGTAAATGTTTTTTTTTTTACTTTCAGAAGGTATCAGAGAAGGAAACTTTCCTCTTGGGCCTACAGTGTACTCTAACCACAGCACATGCTAAGTGCCTCTGGTACCAGCAAGCTAAGGAAGGAAACTTCAAGTTCAACCCAGGGAGTTAGCTCTAAGAGTTCAGGTTTTTTTTCCCCTAGCATTTCCCAGAGTCACCCTCTTTGAGCTCTTGCCAGGACCCTGCATCTCCTTTGGTTTCTAAAAACTTAGTTCGGCAATATTCCCAGAAGCAGCTGGAGGACTGGCTGGCAGGAGAAGGTTGCAGGTGAGGGCTAGTAGCCTTGGTGGCTTGACGTGGCGGTGCCTTTTGCACTGGTTCTTCTGTCCTTTGGTTGGAGGAGGGCTTCCCACATGTCTGTGTATCTCACCTTTAAAAACAAAACAAAGCGGAAAAACCTGAACAAAGCCCTTTCTACAACATTTGTCATCTGAACATAACTTTCTTGAAGGCAGTGTCGTCGTTCCTTAAAGGAGGGCTAATCACAACTCTCCCTCCTCTGCCACTTTTCTACAGTGACGTGAAATGACTTCATTCACCTTCGTATTTTTTATTGAAAATAACTTTGCTCTGTCTTGTGTCGATATCTGGTCAAAGGGCGTTTCCTGTGTCATTGGCTTCCACGGGTTGTCTGCTTTCAGCTTTGCGATCAGGAGGGTACAATCTCACCTTTTAAACCATCTGTTTCATCTTTTATCTTTCAACAGGTCCTGGAAAGAAAGCATCCAACGTCTTCTTTCCAGCGTCAGTTTTTGAAAGATCCGAGGCTTGGTTTATTTTGACAGGTGGCTGGTAAAAGAGGTGCTTAAAGGGTGGGGTGAAGGAGGAGGGGCAGCTAAGTGGAGGCGAACAAAGAGGGTAGCTGCTTCTTTGGGGCTGTCTGACACATAGGGAGTGGGATGTTGAAAGGGGAGTTTGCCAGTCCAGTAAGGGCTGAGGTTGGAAGACAGCTGTGCCCTTTGTAGGACCATTTCTGGGTCTTTTCCTTATAGATTGGGGTACCCCCTCTAAAAACAGAATTAGGACATACAAGATGCATCTGTGTGGACGAGTTTCCAGTAATGAGCAAGAGTGACAAATCCTTCAAAAGGTAGGTGTCCTTATCGGTAGAGTTCAGGCTAGCATGGTGTCTCAGGTAGTCCCAGGAATGCTGCTGGTCAGGTGTATCGCCCAGCAGTCTCATTTGCTTCAGCCTTGCTTTCTTTAGTTTATACCACCAGAGGGTTGCAGCCAAATAGAATTCCCTACTTCTCTAGATGGTCACTTCTAGGCCTAATGGGCCTTTGCGGTGCTGGGGGCATTAGAACCATGTATGTATCCCTTTGGGTCTTCTCTGTCCCGTACTCTCCTCCCTTGTCATCCCACTCTGTCCTTTGAGTCGCCATAATTTCAGCTGCCCTCGCAGAGCCCTTAGTTGAGTTTGAGTCTTACGTGGTGTGCACAGCCCAAGACTATACAATGATATTCCAGGTGGTTTGCAGAAAAGTGGGAGAGTTTTGCTTTTCTGATTCCCATGCCCCCTCCTGCTGTTCACAAAGCAATTTTGGGGGATATTGTTGACTACAGTACATTTAATGGATTAAAGCCTGTTAATCATTAAGAACAATATGTAAAGTTCAAATCGATTTGAAGAATTAACCAGCAGAAAGCATGGAAGCTACGACAATACAGAACTAAAAGGATTTGGGATCCAGGCAGTTCTTTTCCAGACCCTCTTTTCTTATTCTATCCCAGTCCTGGCTTTGCAAGGGAAGGAAGTGATCAGTAAGGGTAGAAACAGGGAGCAGAAAAGCAATCCACGTTGCCTTTTCATACTGGAATTGTAGCAAAGACGGCTCAGAAAGGGGACCGTATGCTGAGGCAGAGCCAGCGTTCTGTCACGAAGGGCTGTTTGTTGCCTAGGGTTTTCAGAATTCACTGCAACTTACAGAGCCGTCACCAGGGAAGGTGTCCCAGGCTCCTAAGTGAAGGCAGATGATGACAGTAGCCATAATAATTCAATTTGAATAGGAGTGGGCTTCCAGAAATTTGACATTATACATAGCTTTTAATTCCTTTATTGACCTTTTTAGAAGGTCTACGATACTTTCTTGTTTGGCACTGTCAAATTTTAATATTTATATTAGCTAAGTGACCATAAGCTATCACCTAAGTACATGAACATCTCGCTGCCATGCAGGAGACAGAACTTTGGGCTGGGAGTCAGGAAGCCAGGGGGCTGATGCCTGCCTGGCCTCTGACTGCTGGAGGATGGTCATGCAACACATCCTCCTATTGGAGCCTTGTTCCTGGTGTTCATGAAATGAGGGCATTGAACTCAGTTATTCCAAAGATTCTTTCTGACTGTGATATTCTTTGTGTCACCACTAGTGTGGTGAGAGCTATTGAGATGATCTGGAAAAATCAGGGGAATGTGAGGAAAGCCCTTTCCTCATTGCATATGTATTCTGGAATACAATAAAACCTTGGCATGAGCAGTTCTGGGTAACTGAGCTTTCTGAATGGGTTTTGTCTCCTTCCCTGCTGTCAGCTGTCATTCTGTACTGCTGTTAGCATGCTTGCTTTTGGCAACTCCTGTCCTTCCTTCTTGGTTGCTTCCCTTGTGGTCTTTGGAACCATAGGCTTAAGCTCATCAAAACTCTGTGCCAAGTCAATGCACGTGAGTTGGGAGAGGGGGCTTGTCCTGTAAGCCCAGCCCATGGACTTCGGCTGGTCAGAGCCTTTGGGGGCTTAGTTTTAGGTTCTAGACAGGTGATATGTTACTCTGTCCCTGTTTGTTGTATGCTACACGGTGGTGTAGTTAATACGGTAATTCAATAAGAAAGACAAGTGGATGGGTGAGAGGACACAGGGAAACACTTAGACTGGGGAGGGGGCTGGTGAGGTAGTATACATATATCAGAAAAGGCCTCCTTTTGTAAAAGATCACAAAAAGCAGTGTGAGGTGGAAAGCTAGGCTCTGGAGCATTCTGAGACAGCTGGAGTCCGATTCTAATGAGCAAGCTGACTTGAGTGCCTCTCTGCTTGAAGTTGGTCTGTCTTAGCCAATGTGCTTGTCTCACTGGTGCCTGAAATGTTAGACATGAACTTCTGAAAGGCCATGGAGGCCCCGTTCTTACCTCAGAAACTAGTCACAGAGGGCGATTTTGAACCCAGCTCTTCTTTCTTCAGAAAGTTAAATGTCAAGGCATTAATAGCCAGATGTGCTGTCATACTCAGAGTTTGCTTTTCCTTGTTCCTGCACAAAATTTAACTCCGATAGTAATCATTTATGTTCAGAACAGTCCTTCAGACCGTTAGGCCGACAGCAGCTTATACCCACAATCTGTGGTGCTGGCCACATGTGTATTTTGTGGTCACAACAGAGTCATTTTGGGTAGAGGTCATGGATTATTTTCCCTCCATCGTTCTCCTTTTCCAATCTTATGTCCCTCTTCCCACTCCTGGTACTCTGCATGTAGCCAAGTCAGACTACTTATTCCCCAAGAACAGCTGGGGACTGGGACTGTCCTTCCTCCTCCTTCTTTCTTTTTAAATTTGTCCCTCCTTACTTTTTGAGGGGTGGAACCCAGGGTCTTGCACATACCAGGCAAGTGTTCTATATTTCTTGCTGATCACAATTTCTGCCCATATCTCAGATCTTGGCACATGTTTTCTTAGATAGTCATGGTTGAAAATCTCTTCTGGCCTGTAGCATCTCCCCCCGAATGAATAAGTGGATGAATGAATGGATATTAGAATAGTGAATTGTTTCTTCCTTTATTCTATAAAGCATTTATTAAACATCATCTATGTACCCAGCTGTCAATTACTAGGGATTTAAAAATGAATTAAGACAGCCATAATTCCAATCCTCAGGAAATAGTAACTTTACCTTATATTAAAATTGGCTATGGTTTTACCTCTACAGGAGTATGAGCTCCGTGAAGTCAGGAACCCTGTCCTTAATTAGTTTGATAATCCCAGTCATGCTTGCATATGGGACAGAGGCTCAGTGGATGTTTAACTTGGTTTGAAGAGCTCCCAGTTTCTTTCCCTTTGAAAAAGAACTGGGCTTGTAGGACCAAAGCATTTTCTTTGCTACAGCACTTTGATCTAAGAGGAGTGAAACCGTTAGACTTTGAAGCACTTTCTTCCCTTCACATCAAGTGGACTAAAAACATAGTGGCTTCTGACTGGTCATTGGTAGCTACAGGAAGGGTCTTTTCTCTGTGAAGCCTCAAAAGGAAGGACTTGTGGCCATTTGTACTCCCCAGTAAGGGCACATTGCAGCCTGTCACTTATCTTGTTAGGGATAGAGTTGCTTCAGCAACAAACTGTTTTTTCTGTTGAAAAGACTTCAGTATTGTCTATAGCAGAGATGTGCGCAGCCTAAGACTTGCCTCAGGAAGAATAGGCTTCGTGGACCACACAGAAGTGTCGGGGAAAACAGCTTCTGACCATCTGATTCTTGAGTTTATATCCAGTGTGAAATTAGCAGGGTAGGGATGGTTTGTACTGGGTATAGATGGATGTTCCATGTTAGAGGCCAGAGAAGTTACTGGGCAACACAGTTCGAGCATTTGAGCTGTTATGTATCGTTGCTGTACTGGAGTTAGGCAGATAGCAGCTACGGCCTTGCAGATGGGGTGTAATATATGATTAATAATCAACAGACATTTTGAAGTATGACTAAAATTAAATCCAGCTCTCATTTGTACAAACCCCTGCCTCTAGTACAAATTATAGACTTACTAGGGTTTTTCTGGCAATGCCTGTCCTTTAAGTGCTGTGTAATTATTTCTAAACCTTTCAGGAAAGATTTTGAGAATAATATTTTAAACCCATGAGCTATAATCCATTAACAAGGTGGAAATCCCACATAGTCTTCTGTGTGCTTGCTTTCTTTCTCTGTTTTTCTTTCCTTTCTCTCTGCTTTGTTTTTCTTTTTCCAAAATTAACCTTACATTATCAAAACTGCTACCAGCTCTCCAGTGTTTCATTCTAGCATACATCTTTCAATAAGAAAGCAGCACTACCACTGCGAAGTGCTCCAGGAAGGTTGTTTGTAGCATGTAGTTGAAATCTGCTTCTGTCTTTGATGCAGCATTAGTACAGGATAACTGGCTGCCTTCATCCAGAAAGCCACTTTGTGCTTAGGAATAAACTAAGGCTAATATGCTGTGGCCAGGCAAGATTTAGTGTACATATGTGAGTACTGGATCCTGTCAGGGTACAGTAGATCACATTTAAACACCTGCTCACTAGCGGTGCAGCCATTCCTCTTTCATGTAGTGGAGATTTCAGCTTGTGCTGCCACCAACATGCTGGGTGTCATGTAAGAAATTCCCGAATTTAACCCTGGGTGTTTTGCTGTTGCTTCCTTCAAGTATTAAGACAGAATCTGGTCTCTAGTGGCAGTCAGAATTAGCTTGAGGTCCAAAAATACCAGGGGATTAACATGTGGGTTGTTATTATTTTTTTTTTTGGTGAAATCTATTTCTGTATAAAATTGGCTCTAGCCTCAAAACATAAACTTAACAGACTAGAAACCGGGGGTGGAGTGGGCGTCCTTTGTACTTGGAGAATATGTACTTTTACTTAGAGTGTGTCAGAATGAATTAGGACTATTAATGCTTTCACAACACGGAGAGTTATTGAGCTGGCCCTTAAAACAGGGAGGCAGGGGGTTCTGAGTACACAGCTCTCTGACTTAATAGCCACCTCTCAGGTTGTTCTTTAGTCTCTGAGAAAATACACCTGCCTCTCATTTCCATAATGTCCCTAGGAGCTGCATATCTCGTGTCGTACAGGATCACCAGGTTCTTTATTGCTGTTCTTTGAAAGGGAATAAAATCATGTCCCTTTCGTTCTCTCCGAGACATCATGTGTTCAAATGAAGAGCCCTTGTGCTTTGCCCGGTTACTTTCCATATAAAGTTTCCTGATAATTTGCCAAGGTTAATTTTAATTTAAACCAGAAAATATGTTTGTTTCAACATTTTTCTGTTTCATTTGTGTACCTTGTAGAATCATCTGATAGAACTGCTTAAAATTTGAAGAAAGAATTGAATGGACTCCAGTGTTACTACTGCCATTAAAAGGCCCTTTCCACTAGCGCCCCACATGGACAGTTACTACCCCCAAAAAAGAAGTTATCAGTCCTCTCAGCAGAGCCTAAATCCCAGTCCTATCCCTCTGCCGAAGGGTATTTTGGGAATGTCCTTTCATTTTAACATTAGCCTACTGATGCACCCACAAATCAAATGTTAGTTTTGGCTGCCTCCCATTGGCATGGTGATGTGGACCAGCAGAAGGAGCTCAGCATTTTAACTAGTACTGGAATGCTTTTGCTGGGCTTTACCCGGTGTTGGAGTGCCTGTTGTGGGTTACCATCAGGCCCAGGGACTTTTAGTACTTTGATGATTCCTCCATCAACTTCACAAGCATCATGGTGGAAGGTATATTTTCATTTCCATTTTCTTTTGGTGCTGGGGATTAAACCCAGGGCCTTGCACATGCAAGCACTTGCTGTACCACTGAGCTACACCCCCCCATCACATGTCTTCACTTTTCTGATCAGAAACGGAGCTTCCATTTCTGTAACTGTAAAAACAGGACAATGCCTGCAAGGGTTATGGTGCGAAGAAGATAATTCAGGTGAAGATGCTTTAAACACCTTTATTATGACAGTTACTTCTGATTATAAATACTCCTCAGTAAAAATCAAAATCAAAGTTACCAGATCTTTCCAGGGTTCCTCAGATTCAACATCTGAATTTCTTGGTGTTATACTTCTAAGACCTTCTAGGTGCAAACACTTTTATGCTCCTTCTCCTTGTCTTCCCCCCACCTGCCATCCCATCCCCGTCCCCATCCCCATCCCCATAATTATTGCCTTGAAGGGTATATGACTTGCAAGTCACCCTGGTTGTAACCCCAGACAACACTCAGTCCTTGAACTGAGAGTTCTCCATAAGTCAAAAAGGACAACTTCCTGTGTGTCAGAGGCACTGTTGCACATAAATGTACTTGCTTTATTTACCCGCAGCTGGAAACTTACAGTGAAGGGATAGCTTCTTGGAGGCATCAGTTGCCCATATTAAGATGCATTTTCAGGGCTGAGATTGTGGCTCAAATTGGTAGAGTGCCTGCCTTAGGCAAGCCTGAGGCCCCAAGTTCAAACCCCAGTAACCACCAAATGAAAAAAGAATATTTTTTCATAGTTTAGTACAAACAGGTGTACACTCATTATGAGTCCTAGCTTGGGTTCTCTGGCCCTGGCCTGAAGCTTGTGAGAGTTCTAACAGGCTCCTGGTGGTGGGGGGTTCTAACGGGCAGTGCTTCTCTGCAGGGTTAGACACTATGCAACCAGGGCTTCAATTTCCCAGGGGAATCAGCTCAACAACTAGCATAGATATTCTTCCTATTTTGATGGGAGCTGGTGGCCAGTCAGAAAAGGGACTGCTTGGACTGGAGGCGCTGCCTTGCAAGTGTGAACCCCTGAATTCAAAGGTCCCACCCAAAAAAGGCAGGGGGTGGGGTGGGGGAGAGGGGACTGCTGGCTAGGCAGAGAGTTGCAGGGCAGGTGGGGATGAGTGCACCTTGTATTCAAAGTCTGTGCCAGAAGTTCCTTTCCTGTTTATTCTTGAGGTCTTTGATGATAGCCTTGGCTAGTGATGCCTGACATTTTAGGGTCCCTAGTTGTAACTGTAGTTCTATAGCCCAGGGCCTGAAGCCTTCCAGGTACCAAGGTCAATGCCTAGAGTCTGCTTTTGGCTAGACTCTCACTCCTACTTAGGTAATTGTGCATCCTTGCATAACCTTGCATACTGAAGACTGAGGCGTTTCTAGGAACCCTAAGGTTCCTCTCATCTATCTCTTTCTAGTTTCTAAGTTTGAACTTTGAGATCCTCAGGAAAAAAAGCCTGTTTAAAAAAAATGACTTTACTGCAGGTTTTAACAACAGAGCATGGCCTTCAACTCCTCCTGCCTTCAACTGAAGGATATGGCTTTGTTTGACAGAAATCCTTGAGACTTACTAACTTTTGAAAAATCGATGGTATATTCTTTCCAGGACAAGAGAAAAAGAAAAGCTCATGTGGCTCCATTTTACAAAGGAGTCAAAATTGTCAGAATTAGTTAAGCCTTCTGCATTTTTATCTTGTGCATGGCTGTTTGCTCTGGATAGTGAGGATCGTCTAGTTCATTTAAACACATTAAAGTGCACTTCTCTGTTCATTTTCAGTTCCCTGAAGAAAATTCTTATATTGCATTGTTATATTAACAAGCATAAATGATTTTGAAAGGGCTTTTGAGCTTTGATTTAAGAGTTATTCTTAGTATTTTTAAATACACTTTACTTTTTGAGCAGTTTTATGCTCACAGTAAAACTGAGCAGAAAATATAGAGTTCCCGTATATCATCTCCTACCTCCATGCCTCCTCCACTCACCAACATTCTGCACAGAACTGGTGCGATCATTCATTCAGTGAATCTGCATTGGCATGACATTTTACCCAAAACCCATAGTTTACATGAGTTTCTTCTCGTATATTTTGTGGGTTGGGACAAATATATGACACATATCCACCATTATACTATCATAGAAATATTCTCACTGCCTTAAACATTTTCTGTCCTCTACCTGTTCAGTCTTCCTTCCACCTTGGCATTCACTGATGTTTTTACTGCCTCCAGTAGTTTTGCCTTTTCCAGAATGTCATTTCACTTAGTAATATGCATTTAAGGTTCCTCCATGACTTGTCATGGCTCGATAATCCACTCACCTATTGAAGGAGATCTTGGTTGCTTCCACGTTTGGGCTGTTAGGAATAAAGCTGCTCTAAACAGTTTTGTGTCAGTATGAAAATTTAACTCTTTTGGATAAGTACCAGGGATCATGATCAATGGGCCATATATGATAAGAATACGCTTAGTTTTGTGAGAAACTGCCAGACTGTCTTCCAAAGTGGCTGAACCGTTTGCATTCCCACCAGCAGCGAGAGTTCCTATTACTTTACAACCTTGTCAGCATTTGGAGTTGTCATGTCTTAGATTTTTGGCATTTTGATAAGGGTGTGGTAGTATTTTATTTTAATTTGCAGTTCCTCAATGACATACAATATCAGACGGCTTTTTCATGTGCTTGTCTGTCGACTGAGTATCCCTCAGGAGGCATATGCTCAGACTTGTGCCTGGTTTTTTTTTTTTTTTTTCCAGTATGGGGCTTGAACTCAGGGCCTACACCTTGAGCTACTGCACCAGTCACTTTTGTGATGGGTTCTTTTTGAGATAGGGTCTAGAGAACTCTTTGCCTGGGCTGGCTTCCAACCACAATCCTCCTGATTTCTGCCTCCTGAGTAGCTAGGATTACAGGCGTGAGCCAGTGGCCCAGCCCTTTTGCCTGTTTTTAAATTGCCTTGTTCTTTTTTTTTTTTTTTTTTGGCAGTTCTGGGGGGCTTTTTGCTTGCTACACAGACACTATCACTTGAGCTACACGTCCAGCTCTTTTTGCTCTGGTAGTCTTGAAGATAGGGTCTTGCTTTTGACTTTTAGCCTAGGTCTACCTGGACTGTGATCCTACTGTTTTAGACTTCCTGCCATAGCTGGGATGTTAGGCGTGCACCACCATGCTCAGCTGACTTTCACTGAGGTGGAGTCTCACACTGCTCTTCTCTCCCACCCTGGAACGTTGATTCTCCTAATCTCTACTTCCCAAATCCGTAGGTTTGTAGGTGTGAGCACTGCAGACAGTATATTTTGCTCAGACACAGAGGGCTTAAATCAGCTTTCTCCTGGTGTATGTTTGGAGCTTGCTGAAGAACTCACTTTTATTAACATGATTCTTGTGAAGGGCATGTAAAAAGCTAGAGCACTCAACTAAGGGAGCAGCTGCTAATTAACCCACAGAATGTACAGGCCTTGCAGGAAAGTGCAGTGAGTTCCTTTAGAACACAGCATACTCGTTACTAAAACCCAGGGGCTGCAGGCGGAGCTCAGTAGTAGAGTGCACTATTAACATGGTCTTGTGTTTGATTCCCCAAACACAACACGCGCACACACACTAAAATCACCATGGGGTGGATAGTCTTGCGGTAAAAACAAATGGCTTAAAATTGGGGTTAGGGCACAGTAGTAAAACAAACTTTGCCATTGACACATAAAAAATAAAGGAGCTTAAACACAGGGACACAGTTTTGCACAAGCTAAGTGGCTGGGAAATACATAAGCACTGGATAACTGGCCATTGACCCTGAAAACACCTGCCACTTCCTTGGGGGCATCCGAAGGGTTGCGGCTGGTAAGTTCTGGGGAAGTGGTAGAGAGAATCAGATGGAAAGGTGTGACCCTAACTGTGGATGGAGATGGCCCGTACTGTCGGTGAACTGGGGAACTGCTGGCTGGCTGCTGTGTGTGCTGTGCACTCCTCCATGGCTCACTGCAGCTGGCTGCAGCTTTCTGCATTCACCTCATGTTTCTCGTAGACAAAATCCTGCATAAGTAAACAGGAAATTCACATTATGCTCAAATCGTTCCCTAATATATCAACCACGTTGAGACAAATTCACATTTTCAAAATGAACGTTACAGCATAATGAACTGTAATTAATATCCTTTGAGCATATGCTCCTTTTGCCCTGCTTGTGGCTGCTCACAGAGGACCTCCTTTGTAAGCGCTCCTCAGAAGTGTTGGGATTTAGGGTCCACTGACCAGGGGATCCTTTCTCAACAGCCCCCCCCCCATCCCCACCCCCTCTGGGCCTCTTGTGCTGCCTGGCACGGCCAGGTACGGGCAAGGAGCACACTCTGCTTTCATACTGAGGAAGGAGAGCTGAGTTGGTAAGTGTGGTGGCTTACTCCACGTTGCTGGTGTGGATTGAGCATTGGCAGCACTGGGACACAGAAGGCTTCCCTGCAGCTGGTCTTACTAGGGCTGGCTCCATATTTGAGCCCCTGAGTGAACCATTTTCATAAAGGAATTAATACGGGTCTTCTTTGCAGTGTCTGGCATGGGACAGGATTAGCAGGACTGGATCCAGTTACGTACATTGCCTGTCTGTGCACTTTGTCTCTTGTGGGTGACAGAAAAACCATCTTTTTTCCCTGGGGCGGCATTCAGTCATGTCACAGATATGTTTTCAGAAGGAAAACAACACCTTAGAAGGGAATTGACTTTAAAAAATAGACGTGAAATTCATGTTGCATATAAATAATATAGCCTTATCGCAACAAAATGCTGCCCTTCTGTTCTGGGAAATAAGCATCTTTTCAGCTTTTAGGTTTTGTACAGTTATTTTCGGTTTGGAGGAAGGGGTTCTCACTGTGCAGATGCTCCGCTCTGGTATGTCAGTTTGTAGATATGCTGCTTCCTGTATTTCCTCTCACTAAAGAGATTTTATATTCAAAGTGGCTCTATTATTCTTGGAAGGCCTTTTCTTTTTCTTTTTCCTTTTTTTGGTGGGACTGGGGTTTGAATTCAGGGCTTCGTCCTTACAAAGCAGGGACTCTACCACTTGAGCCACACCTCCAGTCCGTCTTGCTCTGGATATTTTGGAGATGGGGTCTTGGGGCCAGCCTCAAACCTCGGTGTTCCCAGTCTCAGTCTTCCAAGTAGTTAGGATTACAAATGTAAACCACTGACATCTGGCTTCTTTTTTCTTTTTTTTTTTTTTAGATTGGCTAGGACAGACCCTTAGCCTTATGAGTTCAGTCAGTTTCCTGTCTCGGTGGCATGTGGCAGAATACCCGAGAAGATCACCATAAGAGAGGAAAGATTTATTTTACTTTGGCTCACGGTTTCAGAGGTTTCATTCTGGTTACTTGGACCCATCCCTGTGGGCTTGTGTTGAGGCAGAGCATCGTGGTGGTAGAAACAAAGCTGCTCACCTCAGGAAGCCAGGAAGCAGAGAAGAAGGGACTGGGGACAAGGTACACCCTTCAAGGACTTGCCTGCCCTGACCTACTTACTCCTAGTTCTACCACCTTCTGGTAATACAACCCACTGATGAGTCCATCCATGGATTAATCCGCTGATTAGCTCACCCGTTGTTATTTAATCACTTCCCCAAAACCCCCACCTCTGAACCTTGCCTTGGGCACAGGGACTGAACACACTTCTTGCCAGCTGGGGGCTGTATCAGGTTCATGAGAGTGCTGTGATTCATCCTTGAACGTAGGATCTGACACTTAATGTTGGATTTTAGAGAGGAAATCTAGGACTCCCAAACTGCAGGTTGAGGCAGTTCAGTTTTCACAGATGTGCACACTCGCCAGGAACTGGCTGTTCAGGACTGTTGGAGTCTACAGGAGGACCACCGTTTGGGGTGTTTCATACAGATGGAATCATATAATAGCTTCTTTAGCATATTGGTTTTGGAATTTTTTGAGGTTCATTTCCATTGTTTCATCTTTCAACACTTTATTCTTTTTTCATGGCTCAATAATATTCCGTACTAGGGATATAGCACAATTTGACCATCCATTCATCAGTTTTGGCTAGTGTGAATAATTCGGAGGTGAACATTTGTGTACATATTTGTGTTGGAACGTTTGCCTTCAGTTTTCTCAGATATATTCCCAGGAGTAGAACTGTTCAGTGTGTGCCGATTTTGTGTTTAACCTTTTGAGGAGATGCCAAAGTGTTTTCCACAGTGACTGCATCATTTTATGTTCCTGGTGTAGGAGGTAAACTCAGGTCTTTTGAGCCCAGAGGCTGTGCTCATTTTCTTATGCTAGACAGCAACCCCCTTGCAAGCCTCACCTCTGGCCAACAAAAGAATCGTGTCACAGGGTGTCTCCTATTGCAAGGGGGAAGTTGTTGGTAATACAACTTTTTGGCTTGGGGAAAGAACAGGTGTTAGAGATTTGTCAGTGGATGACCTCCTCTTCGCCTGTATCCGGTAGTGGTACAAAGTAGGCTCTGGGACCACATTTTGTGAGATTCCAATCCTGTGAAGTGTCCAGAAGACGCAGATCCACAGAGATGGAAATTTGGATCTGTGGCTGCCGAGGATTTAGGGAGTCATGGTTAAGGTGTGGAGCTTCCTTTTTAGGGTAATGAAAAGGTTCTAATGTCGGTTGTGGTGATGGTTGAACAGCTGGGAGAACACTGAAAACTTGCGTGCTACACTTGATGTGCACGACTGTGCACGGTACGTGAATTATCCCAGCGCCCCACTGTCACTGCTGCTTACTACCTTACTACCTCTGCTAAGTTTCTTGCAACTCCAGTGCTCACATGCAGAAAAGGTGGGGAGGGGAGGGTAAAATAATAGTCCTGTCTCTTCCTCATAGAGTTGTAGCAATCAAAGGTGCCATATAGATAACACAGCACTGGCATGGCTCCCGGCACGTAAGTGCTTCGTGCATGTTGCTAAATAGTAACACGACCGTCATAAAATGGTTTTGGAGGTTTCAACTGATAGATGAAGACAGGAAGTAGGTAAAATTCCTCTTAAAATTTATATTCGTACTTCAATCCTGTTGCCAAGGGAAATGAGCAATACAGGACATTGTAACGAGGCAATAATTTGGGTAGTAATAGCAGATGATGTCATACAGGAAGGGGTGTCGGGCACACCTAAGAGGGCTGATGCGGGAGCGGAAATTGTATTACAAAGGCTGCTGGGCCCTCACTGACAACAGAGGCTCTGAGCTCAAGGGCCTCTGACCCCCTTGAAATTTCCTCCCGTTCCTCTGGAGGTCATGATCCCACAGGTGGCACAGTCCTGGTGTGGGTTCACTTCGCTTTCCCTGATGTTTCCCTTCTCCAGCGTCTGGTCTGGAGGAGTTACAGGTAGATATTTCTTCCAGGAGAGAGAACAGCAGTTTTCCCAGGGAAATACAGGGCAAAGCTCAGGTGAGATGGAAGGCAGGACTCGAGACACAAGTCTGTGATAGAGAAGGAACACAGTTCAGAGCTGCCCCTCGGTCCAGGGCTCTCAGAAAAGCAGCCCCAGCTTTGTATTTGTTCTTGCAGGCTGCAGCCAGTGGAGCCTCCCAGGCACTGTCCCGTGTGTACGTGGGAACAAAAGCAAGGACAGGCAGCCTTCCTCCCCCTAGGTCCTTGATGAGGCAGAGACCCGAGTAAACACATGGAGACACTGAAGGCCACCTCCTAGAACAAGCTCACAAGCGCAAGTGGGCGGGGCTGTGACGCAAGCGTGTGAAGCGCTCAGGCAATACAGGTCACAGTTGATTTTCAGAGTGCTTTACTGCCCTTTCCACGCCTCCTTTCAGTGACCTGGTGTGGTTCATGTTTTATAGCCAAGCTACCAGCACGTTAAGTCATTTGTCACCAAGAGAATCCTCACCATTAATGGCTGCTTCTGCAAGGATGTTTGTGTTGGAGGCCATCCTGGAAGTAGGAATGCTTGTGTCAGCTGAAGCCATGTGCGCACACGTGCACACACGAGCACACGCATGCCTGGACAATCATGTCAGACAGGGGGATTAAGGGCCAGAAATCTGATGAATGTGAAGTGCCATTGGCCAGGATGGAGAGTGCAACTCTAGCCCTGGGGCGGGGTGTTTCTGGGCAGTAGGAGAGAGTCAAGTGGACTATGTCCACTCCCCTTCCCCCGGCCTGCTGTCTGTCCCTCAGATGCAGGGCCGTGGCCTGAGCACATGGGCTCTTCTTGGCTTTGAGCCAGTGGCGAGCTGGGAGCCTGTGACTTTGAGTCTCAGCCCTTTTCAGTTCTCTTTGTTCAGAAAAAAGTTGCATCCTGGCTCTCTTCTGTGGCTGCTGAGGATTAGAAGAAACCCGGGGAGACTTGGCTATAGGACAGCTCTCAAAGCTTCACCGGGAAATGTGAAGAGGGCCCGTTTCTCTCTGTCTGATTTCAAATTGCATTCTTCTGTCCCGTCCTAAATGAGTTTTTACTGTTGCAAACCCTATGGCATAATCCCCTAGTGCACTTTTGTGATTCTGCAGCTACAGGGATTAGACCAGTATCTAGGCCAATAAACTATTTGAAGGACCATTGAAATGGACATTATGAAGGAAAGTTCAAATCTTACGCACTTGCTTTTAATATTTGCACCAGTTCCAGCCGCTGCTTGTTTTCCTGGGTTAGCATTTCTCATTCTTAAAAAAGAAAGAAAGAAGATCTGCTTTTCAGTGGCTGGAAGAAAGGGAAGGAAGGCTTGGCTCTTCTGAGCAGAGCCTGAGAACTGGGTTGCTAAATGGCCAAAGGCCATGGTATCCCAAGTACAGGTGGTCCATTTTCAAATGTGCAACGACTTGTCGTTCCTCCAGTTTAACATTGGTAAGAAATGAGCATTGCTGCAGTTGTAAAGTGGTTCTCCTATTACGGCTTCTTGTCTTTAGTGCGTTTTTTTACTCTTTAAAAATACTATGTATTCCAAGATTATGAATAAATTGTTTTCTTGAATCTGATTGCATTCCAATCGGTGGGTAGACTACCCTTTGGTGTAAATCTCCAGCAATGCCATTATCCATCTTGTTCCCATGTTTCTGTTGGTACTTGGAGAGAAGTTTCTGTGAGCTGCTTCCATTAGAATTATTTCCCCGAGGGCACATTAACAAATCAGAAAGCCATAGACTACTACTACTTATACACACACTGGGGCTGTGCAGTTCAGTTCTGTAATTGCGCAATGCACAGATGTTGGCGGAATTTCAGTGATCGTATTAATCCTGTGAGTACTTTGTCAGGCATGATAGATGGTATTTACAAATGGAGGTGTAAATGGTCAGGACTTCGAAGATGCTTTCTTCAGCAACATGTGCAAGTGGGAGTGTTTATATTACTTGTTTTAGTCTATATGGGCCAAGCAGGCAGCAGAAAATACACAGCCTCATGATAGACTGCAGTAATTTCATAACAAACGTGACGGCTCCCGGGGAGTTCCTCCGGCCTAAGCCAACAAGGTTCTCAAAGATTTTGCCAAGATCTTACAACCCTGTGAATGATTTGGAGGGTTTAGAGGTGGCATGTGACATGCTAGGCCATTTAAATGTCACCCATGCACCCGCTGAATACCTTTGTCAGCAAATGTCTGTATTGGGGACTCAGGATGGAATGTGATAGCCCTGCTCTGAGCAGCTCTAGGTTCTTTAAGGGCTCCGCTTGATTACTCGGAGGGGATTGGAACGTGATTGAGAATCTCACTGCGTTTGAAGACTGGGAAGTGGAACCCCAGGAAGCGTCCCTGATCTGTTCTCAAGGTCAGTGAGCCACATTGACTCACTAGGCCTATTTCCTCTCAGCATCTGTAACAGGCTGTGGATTGCTTTTGCCCTCCCCCTCTGAGTTGAACACGTTGAAACTTTTAAAGGATTCCGTATTTAAAAAAGTTTTTGGTTCACCCTAGCCCTATTCTTTGTGACTTGTGGGAATTTCCTTTTCTTCTTCCCACCTACCTTTCAGCTTTAGCTGGTTTCCTTTCCTGACTTCTCCCTACTTTTTCTTTCATTTTTGCTACTCTTCTCTAGAATTTTCCTTCATAGTGCCAGTGAGTTTTAGAACAGCACATGGTATTCTAGGGAGAAGCAAATTACCCTTTTGTGCAAAGAGTAGGACTTATTTTATTCCTTTGGTGGCTGTGGGAGGGTTTTGTCCGGGTCTCGCAAACCCTCCTCCGTGACGCCAAATGCTTGCAGCCATTGCAAATCATGGATTCGAGTTTTTTCTCTGGCTTTACGGAGATACAATTCATGCACTGTAAACTTCGCCTTGCTAGGTATACAATTCACTGGTTTTTAGTATACTCAGAATTGTGCAACCATTGTCACACTGTTTAAGAACATTTTTTGTCACCTCTAAAAGAAACCCTCTAGCAGTCACCCCTAAACCCCCTCTCCCTCTAAGACCTAGGCAGCCACTAATGTTGTTGTAGTGATGTTCTGAGCGCCCAGGTCATCTTCACTTTCCTGAGAGAAGAGGAGTCACGTGACTGCGCATTTGCTTACCTTGACAGGCCTGCTTGACTTTTGCCCATTTCCCCTTCATTGTCTTCATATGTCAGTAACTACTTCAGAGGCCAATACGGTTGGAGATAGGTTTACTCTGCACTCTCATTCTTACTCTTCAACCTGTAAGTGAACTCCTTTCTGATGTCTGTCAGGTGACTGCCTACCCTTTGCCTCGGGGAAGTGGGAAAAACCCAAGACTAGAAACTTCCTCAGAGCAGGTATTTGGTAATTCCTGAGCCCATGGCTCCCTATCTGGTAGACCCTCAGTATTCACTGAATAAGTGAATAGATGTGCTAATATTAATGAAAGTTAAATTACCCTTCCTTTGGACACCAGTCACTGTTAACTGAGCTTGTTTATGCTTTTGTGTGTGTGTTTTAATAATCCAACTGTAGAATCATTTAAAAATAGCAAGTTAGGATGATCTCAGAATACATCCCAGGTGTATGTCCCCAATTTGTATTCTTAGCTGAGCTGAATGCTTTTCTGTTGACTTCGTTTCTTGTCAAAAGAACTCATAAAGTCCACTTCCTAGCCAGGAGAAAGCAACAGGATGCTAAGCTTGAAGGGGAAAAATAGGTTTGGAAAATGTACCATTTATGCTTTCCTGTCACTGCTATAGAAAACAGGACTCTGAGTAGCCGTTTTGATTTGTGTGTGTGTGTGTGTGTGTGTGTGGTGGGTGTGGAAACCAGGGCCTTGTGCGTGCTAAGTGTGTGCTTTACCACTGTGCTGCACCCAGCCTAGCTCTTTAATTCCTTATCGGAGGCCAGGCATTTGCTAAGGCCCTTTCACTGGCGATCCGGTGCACTCCTGTTGTGCAGTGAGGATGGAAGCAGATTCCTGTTCGCCCTGCCGTGTGCCTGGAGTAGAAGTTGTGAGAGTGCCGGCAAAGGGTGCATGGTGGTAGTCGAGGAGCCCGGGCTATTCTGGGGCACGGCACATGCTGTCATCCCCGTGTACCAGCAAACATTCCAAAGGGACACCGGTAGGGTCATTCAGCTTTAAAGTGCCCAACAGTAGGACATTAAAAGCCACATGCTAAAAGCAGAATTTTGAAAATTGCTTTGAACTTTCAAAGCTTGCTAGCTAGAATATCCTGGCAGCTTTCAAACAGTGACAAGCAGGAAGTGCAGCAGTTTGCAAGACACGTGCTTGCTTTTAAGCAAAGGCCAAAAATGCTCCTAATTTGTACCAGAGACCTTACTAAAGGGCTTTGCCAAACTTCCAGTTTGGCAATTATGAGCTTAACCTCTGCGTCACAGGGCGGGCTGCGCAGGGTTGTCATTTCATTCAACTTTCAACCACCCATCAAGGCAGGTGGACCACTTTAAGAGTGGGCGGTGGATGCCAAAGGAATTGATGAGGAAAGGGAAGGAGTGAGGAGGGGCTCCTCCTTTTGGACCTGGCTTGACTCCTTCCAAGGGCACTGTCGCTATAATACTGTGTCCTGAAGACGTGAAAACTCACACGTGATAAACGTGGTAACCCATCAGTGAAAATTGGCTTGGGATTTTTGTTGCTGTCACACTTGGGTCCTATTTAGTCACACAAGCCTAAAAAAGTCACCCTTGCCGGGAATGTGATTAGAAATTACGGACTTTACCTGTTTGGTTTGGTTTTGGTGCTGGGGCTGGAACCAGGGCCTCGTGCTTGTTAAGCACATGCTGTACCACTGACCTAGGCCACCACCACCGTTCCCCGTTCTTTATTCATGATTTTGAATGGTACAGAAGATAAATCCCTTGTTAGCAAAATAATTTGTGAACCACATGCGTGGCCATGACCTTCAAGGAAAAAGCCGATGGCGTAGAAAGCGTATCTGCATTTCTCGAGAAGCTTTTCAAGAGACTGTAAAAGAGAGTGTGAAAGTGGTGTTGTAGGAGATGCAAATATTCAGTTTTGTTACAAGTGTCTGCAACCACGGGTGTTAAACAGTGCAGTCTTCCTCAGGGAAGGTGAAGGGATAGTGCATTCCTACTTTTTCAAACCAGTAAACAGACCACAGCTGGCTTCTTCTATTTTAGAAGAGTAAAAATATGATACTATATTTTGGCATTTAGGGGGAAAAGTGTACTTTTGGGGAGGGAGGAGATATGAAAGGGACAGAGGGACACATTTGCCTTTATGCCATGTGTCTTCATTGATGTGTGATCATTCCCAGAAAATGTATGACCCTGGAAGACTTCTGAAGGAGCAAGTACGATGTTCTTACTGAACCAGGGACTGCATCTTTTAGGTCTTCTCTTTGAACATGTGAGAGATGAGGCCGTAGGCAGCAACCTTGAAGTTGGCTCTGGGGATCCTTGGTCACATGTTAGGTGTAGATGACTCTGAGAGAGAGCTCCAAGTGTTAAGCTTTAGGGTAAATCAGAAGATTTATGTTTCTAGAAGACAGATACTAGCATGTTATGATTATCCTTCATGTACACTCTTGGGGATACCTTATAAAACAAAAGGAGGTCTTGAAATTTAGAAGAAAAAATATTGGTGTCTTATAACCTCTTTCAAGCCACTAACCCAGGGTCCAGGTGGAGTGGCTTGGTGTTTGGGCTAGGTATTGAAGAAATGGAGGTGCTTGGAGCGACACTCACTTTATGCACTTAACTGCGGGCCTTGACTGAAGTTTAGAATGTCCTGGGAAGTAAGTTGCTTATCTTGGAGTGTCACTTTCTTTTTCTTTTTGGTATTCCTGAAGTTTAAACTCAGGGTCTCATGATTGCTAGACAGGCACTCTACCACTTGAGCCACTCCACCATCCCTCTTTTTTGTGTTGGATATTTTTGAGATAGGGTCTCTTGAACTGTTTGCCCGGGGTGGCCTCAAACTGCAATCCTCCTGATTTCTGCTTCTTGAGTAGCTGGGATTACAGGCGTGAGCCGCCAGCACCCAGCTGAGGTGTTACTTGCTATTGGGTGAGTTAATTGCCTTTCTGTATGAGAAACATAAATAGTATACTGGCCTGTGGTTTGCTTTATTTATACTAACCAATATTGAAAAAGAATTCAACTCAAGCATATTTTTTCTTTTCTGTCAAAGAAGCGATATACCTGTTTAGGACAGATTTCATGTATAAAGATGTCTTTATATTTAGAAATGATGACTGCAGGCTTTTGTTTGATGAGTTTGCTTACATTACAAAACCCAAGCCATGTTTTAGCACTGGGGCAGCGGTAGTGGGAGCTGCTCATTTCCCCCAAAAGATAATTACGATTTGAGTAACATAAAAGAGATTGTAGTCACATATGTGCATGTGAGTTTTGGGTCCAGAAACTGAAAGTAATTTGAAATAAGGAACACCAGAATTGAAAGGACTGTATATTTGCCTTAAGAGTATAGCACAACATGTTTAATGCAATTCCCATCAAAATTCCAATGACATTCATCAAAGAGATTGAAAAATCTACTGTTAAATTTATATGGAAACACAAGAGGCCACGAATAGCCAAGGCAATACTCAGTCAAAAGAACAATGCAGGAGGTATCACAATACCTGACTTCAAACTATATTACAAAGCAATAATAATAAAAACAGCATGGTACTGGCACAAAAACAGACATGAAGACCAGTGGAACAGAATAGAGGATCCAGATATGAAGCCACACAACTATAAGCAACTTATCTTTGACAAAGGAGCTAAAAATATACGATGGAGAAATAGCAGCCTCTTCAACAAAAACTGCTGGGAAAACTGGTTAGCAGTCTGCAAAAAACTGAAACTAGATCCATGTATATCACCCTATACCAAGATTAACTCAAAATGGATCAAGGATCTTAATATCAGACCCCAAACTCTTAAGTCGATACAAGAAAGAGTAGGAAATACTCTGGAGTTAGTAGGTATAGGTAAGAACTTTCTCAATGAAACCCCAGCAGCACAGCAACTAAGAGATAGCATAGATAAATGGGACCTCATAAAACTAAAAAGCTTCTGTTCATCAAAAGAAATGGTCTCTAAACTGAAGAGAACACCCACAGAGTGGGAGAAAATATTTGCCAACTATACATCAGACAAAGGACTGATAACCAGAATATATAGGGAACTTAAAAAACTAAATTCTCCCAAAACTAATGAACCAATAAAGAAATGGGCAGGTGAACTAAACAGAACTTTCTCAAAAGAAGAAATTCAAATGGCCAGAAAACACATGAAAAAATGCTCACCATCTCTAGCAATAAAGGAAATGCAAATGAAAACCACACTAAGATTCCACCTCACCCCTGTTAGAATAGCCATCATCAGAAACACCACCAACAACAGGTGTTGGCGAGGATGCGGGGAAAAAGGAACCCTCTTACACTGTTGGTGGGAATGTAGACTAGTACAAGCACTCTGGAAAAAAATTTGGAGGCTACTTAAAAAGCTGGACATCGATCTACCATTTGATCCAGCAATACCACTCTTGGGGATGTACCCAAAAGACTGTTACTCCAGAGGCACCTGCACATCCATGTTTATTGCGGCACTATTCACAATAGCCAAGTTATGGAAACAGCCAAGATGCCCCAGCACTGACGAATGGATCAAGAAAATGTGGTATTTATACACAATGGAATTTTATGCAGCCATGAAGAAGAACAAAATGTTATCATTCGCTGGTAAATGGATGGAATTGGAGAACATCATTCTGAGTGAGGTTAGCCTGGCTCAAAAGACCAAAAATCGTATGTTCTCCCTCATATGTGGACATTAGATCAAGGGCAAACACAACAAGGGGATTGGACTATGAGCACATGATAAAAGCGAGAGCACACAAGGGAGGGGTGAGGATAGGTAAGACACCTAAAAAACTAGCTAGCATTTGTTGCCCTTAATGCAGAGAAACTAAAGCAGATACCTTAAAGCAACTGAGGCCAATAGGAAAAGGGGACCAGGAACTAGAGAAAAGGTTAGATTAAAAAGAATTAACCTAGAAGGTAACACCCACGCACAGGAAATCAATGTGAGTCAATGCCCTGTATAGCTATCCTTATCTCAACCAGCAAAACCCCTTGTTCCTTCCTATTATTGCTTATACTCTCTCTACAACAAAATTAGAAATAAGGGCAAAATAGTTTCTGCTGGGTATTGAGGGGGGGAGCGGGAGGGGGTGGAGTGGGTGGTAAGGGAGGGGGTGGGGGCAGGGGGGAGAAATAAACCAAGCCTTTTATGCACATATGAATAATAAAAGAAAAATGAAAAAAAAAAAAAAAGAGTATAGCACAAAGAGGGCCAGGTGCAGTGGTATGCCTCTATAATCCCAGCTATGTGGCAGACTGTAGGTAGGAGGATCTTAGTCTGAGGCTGGCCCCAGGCAAAAATACAAGGCACTACCTGAAAAATAACTAAAGTAAACAAATAAACAAACACAAAAAAACAGCCTATGGCTGTGGCTTAAGTGTTAGAGTACTTGCTTTGCATGTACAAAGTCCTGAGTTCAAATGCCAGTACTGCAAAAAAAAAAATAGCACATTGAATTGCTTCTTAGCAACCTATAGTTCTACCCTGTCTTGTTTGTTCCACTGGTCAAGACAAAGTCTGAGAGAAGCACTATCAAGGTAAGTAGTCATAGGCCTAGAAGTGAAGAATTAAAGCCGGCTTTCGGTTAACAGTCTTATACTTCGACATAGTTTCCAATTACACTTATATTTAAATGGGAAGACGGCTTGGGTCTATTATTAATTTCCTAATTGTGCTCATAAAACCTACTGAATGAGAATTTGCTTGAAGACTAATTTCATATGTGTGCATACACACACCCAGAGCCACAGAGCGACTAAATTGAGATGGCGTAGTTTGATGAAGTTTTCAAATATTTTAGCAAGGGTTTTGGAGCACTCATAAAACAAAAGCATTAAGGATTGCTTGTCATAGCTAATAAAGTTTGCTTGGATCTCACTTAATTTTTCTGCTTCACTTCACAAAGTAATTGAAACTTCCTTTTTGCTTCAAGCTCGCCCCTCCTTCCCCAAAGACATACAGTCTTAAAAGAACATCTCTTTTGGTTAGCAGTTCAGTGGATTTGTTTTCTGAATGTAGAACTAGGTCCTCAACAGTTATTGAGCTAGTGGCCATTAAATCCTTTGAAGAGAAATGAGTTCAGTCTGCAAGTGGCTTCTGGAGGCTGACAACATCCAAGGAGAAAGAAAAAGAAGGCTTGCTATGACCAGAACATCAGCACCGTGCAAGCCCAGAAATGCCATCCGAGTTGAGAGGTGGAGTTGAGAGAACTGTCCCACGTGGGGCAATGATGGTCTAAAAACTAAGATCCCAGCTCAAGACATACAAGCCACAAATACCCAGAAGAACCGTGTAGGTAGAGAACCTGTCTCCTTGATGCGGATTAGCCAAAATGAGGAGGCTGCCCGGTGCTCCACTTGTACCTGTTCACTTCTTTATTTCAAGCAGCTCTCTAGATAACTGCTTTTCTCCATCAAATGCATATCCCCAGAACCCTAACCGATGCTTGCAAAATAGCTTCTCCCTCCCTTCCCTCCAGCCGTGTTTTGTTTTTAGGTTAACAGTAAAAGACAAAACAGATTGTTGACTTTACCAGAAAATTTTGGGGACAGATTTTACTGGTGTTGCTTCTGACGTGAATAAAACCTCAGATTGCATATCTTCTGTTCTCAGGGCATAAACTTATTTTTGGAGCAATGTGGGTGGGTTTTGAGACTCTTCTGCTTTTGTTTTAAGGCAATTGGTAAGAAGACACTTGACTTTGACATTTTGTTTTCATATGTACAGGCTTGAGAGAGCTGACTTCCCACCTCCACTCAATCTACCTTGTCAACTTTCATTTTTAACTAAGTAATCAACTAGTTGACATAACTTGATTATTTTAAGAGCAGTCATATGGGATTGATTTAGCTTGCTTGCTTGCTTCTTTTTTTTTTTTAATCAACTTGAGTGTTAATTATTTTGATCTGCCTCTTGAATGCTGGGCTAATATTAATCACAGCTGGTCTGCCAGTGCTGCCCTCCAACTTCCTTGGTTCGATGTTTCATAGGTCACTAAACAATTTTCTATGAAAATGATTTACTTAAACCCTAATTCTCCACCTCTTGCTTCTCTCCAATCCCTTAGGACTGTTAAACACTCAGTACTGTACCCTTAACTAGTTATTTGCTGCTCAAGAGTCCTCACTTTTAAATGATGAGATCACATGCAGAAATAATGATTTCTCCTGGAACTAAAGCTTTGTGAATCTTGCAGTGTGTAATTCAATTTAAGTTCATTTGGAAGACAGTAGTACCATGCATTGAATGGCTGCAAGGAAAGAATTTTTCAAATGTTTTGACATCCTTCACTAGGTTTTTATGTCACTCTAGCAAATGGTTCGTAATTCTATGCTTCTTTTCTTAGCTCACACTGTCTAATGGGAAAAAGCTCAGTACCATTTAAGATGCACTCTAGTTACTGCACTTAAGTGACAATGGTTCAATGAGAACTAACTTAACAGAAATATAAGTAAAACAGGAATGGGGTGGGGGGAGCAAAGGGCCCACAGGGTACAAAAGGGATATAGCCTCTTCAAGAAGTCAGATGTTCCTGATGGACCAGTTCGTAAAGGCCACTTGACTGCATGAAGGATGTAAAGCAAACATACAGCACTGACAAGGATTAAGTCAGTTGTCTCACTTTGGAGGAGTCAAGGAATGATTTTCTATTTAATTATTCTCATTTTAAGTAGAATAAGATTAATTTCCTGGTCTTGCAGATCATAAAATATTATCATTTATGGCACCTACCATGATCTCTATGTTTAAAGTAGAACATACACTTAGATATTAGAACAGATTTAAGAAGCCATGTCAGCGAATGAAAATGTCATTCACCAATATTATGCTGATGGAATTTCCCCACACTTAGACAATCAAATTACCATGTTCTTAAGATAGGGTTTCATGAACTATTTTCCCTGGCGGGTCTCGATCTGAGATCCTTTTGATCTCTGCCTCCCAGGGAGCAAGGATTATAGGTGTGAGCCACTGGTGCCTGGCTTAAAAACCTTAAAAGAGTGGAGATGAAGCAGCAAGATATTTTACATGCTATGTCATGACAGTATGACAGTACAAAGCATGTGGAAAAGTGGTTAATTTTATAAGTGGTGCTTTTTTTTTGGAGTGGTGTTTGAAATCGAACCCAGGGCCTGGCACATGGTAGTCACATTGTTCAACTACTGAACCATGTTCCTTTTTTTGGGAAGTATTGGGGCTTGAATTCAGGGCCTTCATTTTGAGCCACTCCGCCAGCCAACTTTTTGGCCGGGCTGGCTTCAAACCGCAATCCTCCAGATCTCTGCCTTCTGAGTAGCTAGGATTACAGGCATGAGCTACCAGTGCCTGGCTAGGAGCCATGTCCTTTTTAAGAAAAGGTTGCAGCCTCCAGGGTGTCTTGTTCTGGAAGGCCGACATTCTTAGTGAAGGTCCTAGATTGGCTGCCCAAATAATCAAGGTTAAATTAAGTCTTCATATGGTGCCAGGAAACCTCCCCCCACATCCAGTCCATCTTCAGTAGTGTTTCAAGATGATTTACAGCTGAAAGAAAGATGGCACAGAGTTTAACAGCTATGCATGTTTTGACCCTTTTATTCCAAAGAATTGCAAGCAAGTAGATGCTTTTCTTGAAAGGGCGGGGCTCATGTTCTTGTCAAGGTTCGTGCACCTGTTGTTCCAGTGTTACCATTATTTATGCTCCAGGGTGTCCTGGTTTGAACTGTAATTTATGGTCACCTTAAGACCATAAAATAGTATACACAGAAAAAAAGCTCGATAAGTGCTTAGAAAGAAGTGGTTAGGAGGACTTGATAGTCGTTGCTAGATATAGCTTACCCTAGGTTGAGGAATGAAATATTATCAAGTAGATGTTCCCCTGTTCTTAGCAGGTTACACATATTGTTGGAGAGCAAGGGCAAAAAAGTCATATACAGGTTGGACATCCTTAATCTGAAACTTCAAAATGTACCAAAATCTGAAACTTTGAGTGTTGACATGACACCACAAGTGGAAAATACCACACCTGACCTCATGTGACAGTTGCAGTCAAAATGCAGGCATACTAAAAATATCGTATTAAGAAATCACCTTCAGGCTATGTGTATAATAAGGTGTGTGTGAAACAAGTGGAGTTTGTGTTTAGACTCGCATCCCATCCCAAGGTAGCTTGTCATATATATACATAGATATTCCAAAATCTGAAGCGCTTGTGGCTCCAGGCATTTTGTTCAGGAAGGGATGCTCAGCCTGTACCCCACAGTATAGAATGGAGTTTGGTTCTGGAATGGCCACCACTTAGCACTCCTTGGCTACGCATGCAGATGCAGTGAGAGGCAGGGCCCATAGCCCAGGGGGAGCTCCCTCCACACACTGCTTCTGCACGAAAGTTGAACGCAGGATACGCAACCTCATCCCTCCAAGGTCTGTCAGTATTTCTGTTTTGGATGTAACCCATAAAGTGAATCTTTTATTCTTTGTAACTTTCTTCCCAGGGAGCCACAGGACAGCAAAGAAGCACTCTTTTCTATTTGATTGGTGCATTTTGTTTTTTCAACTGGTACAGAGCTATAGGCTAAAGTATGAATTACGGTTTTGTGTCCAGTGATCAAAGATGGTTAGCCTAGGGAGCACCATAATACCCAGGTTGTACAGAAACGTTTAAGCAGTGTAGAAGAGCTGTTTTGGAATCTGATTTATGTGTTTACAATTATGGCATGTGGTTTAGTGGCCTTGGAGCTGTTAGACTGATTCCTGACTGTGTTGGATGCCCTTGGGTAATCACTCTGTGCCTTAGGTCCCTTTTTACTTTCTGAGGCTTAACAAAGCCAAGGGAAAGTCTCTCCTGGGTTAAAGAAGTGAATCGCTTGCTTCCTGGAGATGCATTCACTCACTCACCCTTCGGTTTTGCTTGGTAAGATGGGAGAGGTCGTGGAAGGTTTTATAAGTGTCTTCAGCTCCAGCCCTCCCCTCCCCCAGCATAGTGGGACTCAGGACGCAGAGCGAGTTCTTTGGCGAGAATGTGCAACCTAAGTCCAGTGGTCCTGCCTGGACCTGGCCAGCTTGCAGGCCTGCAGTGATTATTTTTAGTTCCAGGGGCACTAGGGTGGATCAGCTTCCTTTCCAGGGCAGTGTTTTAAACTGTAGATTGAGCGGCAAGGCCTTCTGGGCAAGCTTTGAGTCAGGCTGGATGGGGTCCTAGGCCAGCCCTGGCTGAGTACTGAAGCTTAGCTATTTGGGTGCTAGTGGATAACACAGTGAGGTTGCTTACTTACCAGTAGACTGTCACAGTCAAGGTGACTGGATTACCTTGTAGCAATTGGTAAATGCTTCTTAAGTAGCTTAGTTCAGAATGACAGTGTCAGAGAAGAAACTAACACAAGTAGCAAGAATGGAATCATGAGTCCTTGGGGTTAAGAAAGTACTTTAAGCTGGGCGCTGGTGGCTCACACCTGTAATCCTAGTTACTTGGGAGACTGAGCTCAGGAGGATCTTGGTTCAAGGCTAGCCTGGGTAAATAGTTCATGGAGACTCCATGTCCAGAACAACCAGAGCAAAATGGATTGGAGGTATGGCTTAAGTGATAGAACACCTGCTTTGTAAGCGCTAAGTCCTGAGTTCAAACTCCAGTCCCACCAAAAAAAAAAAAATACCTCATTTTATAAAGTCCGGATTTGGTACCTGGGAGTTTCTGGAGCATGTAAGCATGCCTTTGTAGTCCATGGGCTGGGGGCTTCAGGTGTAGGCCTTTGCAGTAATATGGGTCTGACAGTCGTACTGATTTTCCCTCCATTGGTTATTTAAACACTTGTTAGGATTCCGTTTCCTTAATCAATTACAAATGATTTCCTCTGCAACACAGGGTTTTTTTTTTTTTTTTTTTGGCTTGCCAGGCAGGTGCTCTACCACTTGACTCATGGCTCCCCAGCCATTTTTTGTTTTTAGGTATTTTTTGAATAAGTGCTCACATTTATGCCTGGGCTGGCCTGGACTGCATTTCTCTTATTTATGCTTCCTATGTAGCTGGGATGGCGGGCGTGTGCCAACAAGACCACGTTTTTATTGATTGAGATAGAGTCTCACTAACTTTTTGGCTGTGCTAGCTTTGAATTGCGATCCTCCCCGGTTTCTGCCTAAGGTAGCTAGGGTTATGGGAGTGAGCCAGCACACCCTCTCACATGATGCTTTTATTTATTTATTTTTTTTCAATTTTTAATATTAAATTTTAATATTCAGTTTTTAATATGAATAAGATAAATGTTTGAACAAAAAATTCATTAAACATACAATGAGCACTTACTGTGTGTGTGGCCTTTTCTAGAAGTAGGCTGTGAATTCCAGGATTCTGGGCCCTTTGAGACTTGGCTGCAACCTGACAACCACAGGGCCCCTTCCCCACCAGTCCTCACCTGGCCCTTCCCCAGAGCTGCCTGACCTGGGCCATCAGAACAGCTGGACTCTCTCTTGGGGCCTCACAGCCGTGGCCCCATTGCTCTGGAAAAACAACCGCTGATAACCAAGTAGGTTTCCTAAGACTTCCCCTGCCTGCTGCCCTTGCCCTGAGAGGGGCAGTGGGAGCTCTGGCCATGGGCCCCTGGGAAGCCAAGAAGTCCTGAGTCTCCCTACAGGACCTGAAGGACAGTTCTTTTTTTTTTTTTTTTTGCTTGTTGAATTCTTTCTTTCTTTCTTTCTTTCTTTTCATTTTTCTTTTATTATTCATATGTGCATACAAGGCTTGGTTCATTTCTCCCCCCTGCCCCCACCCCCTCCCTTACCACCCATTCCACCCCCTCCCTCTCCCCCCGCCTCAATACCCAGCAGAAACTATTTTGCCCTTATTTCTAATTTTGTTGTAGAGAGAGTATAAGCAATAATAGGAAGGAACAAGGGGTTTTGCTGGTTGAGATAAGGATAGCTATACAGGGCATTGACTCACATTGATTTCCTATGCGTGTGTGTTACCTTCTAGGTTAATTCTTTTTGATCTAACCTTTTCTCTAGTACCTGTTCCCCTTTTCCCATTGGCCTCAGTTGCTTTAAGGTATCTGCTTTAGTTTCTCTGCGTTAAGGGCAACAAATGCTAGCTAGTTTTTTAGGTGTCTTACCTATCCTCACCCCTCCCTTGTGTGCTCTCGCTTTTATCATGTGCTCATAGTCCAATCCCCTTGTTGTGTTTGCCCTTGATCTAATGTCCACATATGAGGGAGAACAAACGATTTTTGGTTTTTTGAGCCAGGCTAACCTCACTCAGAATGATGTTCTCCAATTCCATCCATTTACCAGCGAATGATAACATTTCGTTCTTCTTCATGGCTGCATAAAATTCCATTGTGTATAGATACCACATTTTCTTAATCCATTCGTCAGTGCTGGGGCATCTTGGCTGTTTCCATAACTTGGCTATTGTGAATAGTGCCGCAATAAACATGGATGTGCAGGTGCCTCTGGAGTAACAGTCTTTTGGGTATATCCCCAAGAGTGGTATTGCTGGATCAAATGGTAGATCGATGTCCAGCTTTTTAAGTAGCCTCCAAATTTTTTTCCAGAGTGCTTGTACTAGTCTACATTCCCACCAACAGTGTAAGAGGGTTCCTTTTTCCCCCGCATCCTCGCCAACACCTGTTGTTGGTGGTGTTGCTGATGATGGCTATTCTAACAGGGGTGAGGTGGAATCTTAGCGTGGTTTTCATTTGCATTTCCTTTATTGCTAGAGATGGTGAGCATTTTTTCATGTGTTTTCTGGCCATTTGAATTTCTTCTTTTGAGAAAGTTCTGTTTAGTTCACTTGCCCATTTCTTTATTGGTTCATTAGTTTGGGGAGAATTTAGTTTTTTAAGTTCCCTGTATATTCTGGTTATCAGTCCTTTGTCTGATGTATAGTTGGCAAATATTTTCTCCCACTCTGTGGGTGTTCTCTTCAGTTTAGAGACCATTTCTTTTGATGAGCAGAAGCTTTTTAGTTTTATGAGGTCCCATTTATCTATGCTATCTCTTAGTTGCTGTGCTGCTGGGGTTTCATTGAGAAAGTTCTTACCTATACCTACTAACTCCAGAGTATTTCCTACTCTTTCCTGTATCAACTTAAGAGTTTGGGGTCTGATATTAAGATCCTTGATCCATTTTGAGTTAATGTTGGTATAGGGTGATATACATGGATCTAGTTTCAGTTTTTTGCAGACTGCTAACCAATTTTCCCAGCAGTTTTTGTTGAAGAGGCTGCTATTTCTCCATCGTATATTTTTAGCTCCTTTGTCAAAGATAAGTTGCTTATAGTTGTGTGGCTTCATATCTGGATCCTCTATTCTGTTCCACTGGTCTTCATGTCTGTTTTCGTGCCAGTACCATGCTGTTTTTATTGTTATTGCTTTGTAATATAGTTTGAAGTCAGGTATTGTGATACCTCCTGCATTGTTCTTTTGACTGAGTATTGCCTTGGCTATTCGTGGCCTCTTGTGTTTCTATATAAATTTAACAGTAGATTTTTCAATCTCTTTAATGAATGTCATTGGAATTTTGATGGGAATTGCATTAAACATGTAGATTACTTTTGGGAGTATCGACATTTTTACTATGTTGATTCTACCAATCCATGAGCATGGGAGATCTCTCCACTTTCTATAGTCTTCCTCAATCTCTTTCTTCAGAAGTGTATAGTTTTCCTTGTAGAGGTCTTTCACATCTTTTGTTAGGTTTACACCTAGGTATTTGATTTTGTTTGAGGCTATTGTAAATGGAATTGTTTTCATACATTCTTTTTCCGTTTGCTCATTGTTAGTGTATAGAAATGCTAATGATTTTTCTATGTTGATTTTATATCCTGTACCTTGCTATAGCTATTGATGATGTCTAGAAGCTTCTGAGTAGAGTTTTTTGGGTCTTTAAGGTATAGGATCACACATGATGCTTTTAAATGAAAATTACATATAGAAAGACAATCCACAGTACATTAGAGCTGGAAGCTGGGTGTGGTATGTATGTGTACTTCCGGCTACTGGGGAGGCTGAGGTGGGAGGATCACTTGAGCCCAGGAATCTGAAATCATTGTGTGCAACATAGACCCAGGCTCAGAAAGAGTATGTAAGGGCTGAAAGCAGCCCATAAGACATCTACTTTGATGGGTAAACTGTGACCCCCAAGAGGTGAATGCTTTGCTTGGCCAGAGTCTATGAAGTTGGTCTTCTGGACTTTTGTCTAGCGAGGCCTATGTTGAGGGTGGGGTAGTTTAGCAGTAGCCATGGGAAGAAAAACTCGCTTTCATTCATTACTGCTTTTCACTCCTTTACCCTTTCTTAGAATGGGAATCGTATTCTATTTTTCAGTGGTGTAAGGTTAAATTGGCTTTTGAACCAAAAGTAGCCTGCAAAGGTGACTGTTTATTGTCTCTAGAAATGGCCCCTCATTGGCCTTGGTAGGCCTCCGGCCCCTGGAGACTTTGTGAACTGAAAACTCTGCTGGTTCCCAGTTTTTGACATACATATATTTATGTGTACAGATGGACCCACCTTGCAAAGGTAGACATAGAGTTACTGTCATAATTTCTAAAAATATAGTAACCTATTGGCCTCCTACTGACAGCAGAATGTAAGAGTCGCCAAGGAAAGGGCTGAGTGTGTGGCTCAATGGTAGAGCACTTGCCTGACATGCGGGAGGCCCTGGATACAATCCTCAACACCGCAAAAGCAAAACAAATCAACAACAGTGGAAACAACAGGAGTCACCAATGAACTTGGAGAGACAGGGTTAGGGTAGAAAATATATATGGGAAAGGAATCAAAGGATTAGAAGTTCTTCCTAAGAATCTCAGAAGGCCATGGTTGAGCAATTGTTGGTTGCTCTGCAGATCCAGCCGTCACATTCAACTGACAACTACTTATCAAGAGCAGCTCCGCAGGTGCTGTGGCTGTGAGGACATGCAGGTGAGTCACATCAGCTCTTGGTTAGAGGAGCAGCTCACTTGGGGACTGATGTTCACCAGCTCTGCTGTTCCCCCAGAGGCTCCCGAAACATGGGAACATGGAATGTTGGAGCTCCTATGAATGTTGGAACTCAGAAGTCGTTTTTTAGATGAGGTCATTAAGACCCAGAAAGGGAAAGATGCCCAGGCACTTTTTGGCAGAGGCAGTTTGAGGACCCAGGTCCCCGACCTTCTTCACCATTGTTCTTTAAATACTGCACATTTAGTTTGATGGTATCTTTGGTGACCATTTGCTGAGACAGGCTCACCATCCTATCCTAAATCACTTCAGTTATTTTTTTTAATCTCCCTGAGATTTTTGTGCCAGTTTTTCTGACTCCCCAGACTCGCAAACTGGCCTGTGTGTTTTACTCCCTGAAGATCACGTGCACAGAAATGCGCATTGTTGGCTGCAGTGAATACCAGCCTTTTGTGGTCAGAACACCATGGTGTGCTCCAGCAAGTGAGACAGTATTCAGTGTGCAAGAAGCACTTGGCAGACCTATAACTCCATAGACTTTGGCAAATAACTCTACTGTCCACGGGCTGGGAACCACTGAAGGGAACCATTGAAAACATATGCGTGTGCTTTCACGCAGTGATAGCATTTGGAACGGAACATTGTGATCCGAAGTGCTTTCGCACTTGAGTCATCTCAGTGCGCACCTGATTCTTCCCATCACCCCACACCTTGACTCCTCAACTTCACGAAGCTGATGAGGACTTGAGAAGTCTGTCCTGACAGCATGCACACATTCCAAGGGTGGAGAACTGTCCTTTCTGTCTACCTCCTGAGGGACTGCTTATTAATAGCTCATCATCCAGTCACTTGCCATTTCTTTTTTAAATTTTAAACTTTTATGTTTGAATCAGCGCACATTAATAACGTGAGATTTCCTTGCACATGGGTATGGTGGACTTTGAACAAGTTCACCCGTCTGTTAGATTCCCATCCACTTCCCTCCTGCTCCTCTTGCAAAGAGGGTTTAGTGGGTTCCAGCATGCTATCTTCATATGTATGTATATATGTATGACATATATGGTGTGTGTATATATATATATATATATAATTTATAGTGTATCGTGCTGAAAAAGTGTGCCCTCCACCCCTAGCATCCAGTGTAGGATATCGCCCCATCTTTTTGCAGTGAAAAGCAAGTGAGATACCTGCAACTACTTAGGAACAATGAGTAATGCAGAAAATAGTGCAGATTTTCAAATTTTAACAGGCTTGTTTCCTTCTCCACCTCCCCCACCCCCCAAAAGAAATCAGTTGGTAGGTTTGCAAGATCTTTGAAAATAAACTTATTCTAACTTTTGCTTATTTAAGGGAGGTAGAGAGCCCTAAGGTGCTAGTGTTCTGGAGACTTCTCCATCCCCATTTGTATCTAGTATCAAGATAAAAATAAAATAATTTGAGTATGATGGACCTATTAGAGGGACCACCAGGGGCAGGGAAGGGTCAAGATAGCCAAATTTCAGATTGTACAGGTTCTCTGGTCTTGACTCAAAGCTTGGGAAGATATCATTGTAACCAGGATGGAAACAGAAGTGGGAATGATGGAGTCACACTAGACTCTGAGCTCCTTGAGAGCAGAGTGTCCATTTTTATCCTCAGTGTTTGGCGCCATGCCTGGCATATTTTAGTTAAACAATAAATGCTTGTTGAGTGATTAGAGAAAGAAGAAAAAAACTGGTGAAGATGTAGGAAAAGCAAGCATGGTAGTAGTGAAAAGTTGATGAAATTGTGATAAAAAAGATGACATTTTAAAAATTAGGTAGAAACCACAGGGTGTGTCTACAGACAGCCACTAGAACTGCAGCTGAAAAAAAAAGGTTAAGAAAAAGAGAAATTTGGGAAGTCATAAAAAAACTCAAAACCTACTTGGCTTTGGGGCTAAAATTCTGCAGCTGTAATCAGGGGGAAAGCTCTGCCCAGTAGCCTGAGTAACGAAAAAAAGAATTTTCAGAGTGAAAAGAAATCACCAATTCTGTGACTTTCCCCAGAAAGGCCAGTTGCTGCCTCCCACCATCCTTTGACAAGAAGAACATTTTACCCACCCGTGCCAGGCTTCTAAGATAAGTTGATAATGTTTGCACCCACTGTATTAGAAGAATGTCTTGATGGAGTCTGAGACTCAAATTTCCTCACACGGAAACACGTTTCTTAGCTGTGTTCACAACAGTGGGTATTCTCAGATTTTTTTTCAACAGCATTCATGTCTAGATATCTTTAGGATAATTTGTTGTGTTCGGATCCTGAGAGTTGATTACGTGTTCCCGTCACCATGTTTGAAAGTTGTTAAAGAAGGGAGGTTGTTTGATTCTTATTTACTATTTCATTCCACTAGTAACAATTATGTGTGCGTATTGAAGATGTTCAGGATGCCCTGCCTGAATTTTAGGTAGAAAACAGGAAGTAGTGACTAAATTTAAGTGCGTTTTCTTATTTGAGGGATTAAAACCCTCATTTTGGAGTTTGTTTTGTTTTGGTCATCACTCCCAATTTAAATGTCGTTGTTTCTGGTGGCCTGAATAGAAGGAGACGCCCGCTTGTGGAGACCAATAACTTGTGTTAAAAGCTTCTCTCTGAGACCAGTCCAGAGAGAGTCCTGCACTATCTGTGGATGGCACTTCTCAGAGCCATAGACCTTTTGGCTCACATTCTCACTCCCAGGTATAGGTACACTCTAGAGAATTGGAACCCTTTGGTAGTGATGGGGTCTCATTCTAACTTTGGAGAGTCTTGAAGTTTTTGTGTTTCAAAGAGGTTTCTTTACCAATATTTGTGTCCAGCAGCAGAATAAAAATAATCTCTAATGCAGAATATAAACCTGTTCGTAGCAGACACAACTGAGTTACAGATCAAGCAATGAATAGCTTAACAAATATGGTATACCCACGCAGCAGAATATTATACATCCACAAAGAGGAACAAAGTACTGCTACATGCTACAACTTGGATGAACCTTGAAAGCATTAAGCTTTTTGAGGGGGAAAAAAAGCCAGTTCCGAAAGACTACAATATGCATGATTCTTTTTATGTGAAATGTCCAGAGTGGGCAAGTCCGCAGAGGCAGAAAATGGGAAGTGCTTGCCTGTGGTGTGTGCGGTGGAGGAGAGTGACTACTAGTCCTGCAGGATTTCTTTTTGGAGTGATGGGAACATTCTGGAATTAGACAGTCGTGATGTGGTATATAGCCCTCTGAGTGTTGTAGAACTCACTGAATCATCCACTTTAAATGGGTACATGTATGCTATGTGAATTCAGTTTTAATTCACAAAATGCCAGGGGTGGGGAGCAAACAACCTGTGGAGAAGTCTGTCCTCCTCGTGGATCTCTGGTCTGCAGTTCTCTGATGGCTAGTGTTAGCATTTGCCTGACAGATAAGGCTGAGCCACAGGAGACCAAGGCTGTCATCCTGCCTGAGTTCCTTTCTGCCGTGCAGCTTGGGACAAGTTCACCTACACTGGCAGAGCCTTCATCTCCTCTTCTCTTGGAAGAGAAGAGAATTCGCATGGAGATCTAAGTTCCTCGCACTTCTTAGCAGTTGGGAACCTTGATAGCAAGGTGATTATTGGTGTGCATGCGGCCTTGTTTCCCTGTTTCCCCCCTCAGAGGGTAAAGGGTGATGTTGAGAGGCGAGGAGGGAGAAAAACTGGGTGTCATTTCCACAATAAAAGGACTGAGGGTGTTTAGAGAAGGGTGAGGAAAAAAAGAGCTGTGTCTTTCAAAGCAGACGTGAAAATTCTTCCTCATACGATTAAGGACATGCGAGTCTAGTTAATTTCTATTACTGAATCAGACAGGTTATCACCAACAAGTTAGCCAGGCATCCCTCTGCCTCTCTGGCATGGCATTTGCAGTGCTCCGTCATAATAGCTAGCCGTCGCCAACCTTTGCTCCCATTCTGCCAAATAACCGCTTTCAAATGCCCTGACTCACCTGTTGTCTGTACTGGGAGACAGCTGTGGATGGTTGGGAGCTCCAGGGGTGCAGGGACCCCTTCTAGGCCCTCCACAGCACTGACTCATCCCTCAGAGAGGAAACAAGGAGTTTACAAGCTTTCACTGAAAAAGTCATCATTGTGTGGCTTTTCATGAAATGAATACTGTGTGCCATCGCACAGGGCTGTTTTCAGGACAGCTCTCACAGAGGATGTTTGTTCCTTCCAGAAATGCTGGCAGTATTTCAGCTTTTCATTCCTTCTTTAGCAAGCATTACTCTGGAGCTTTTAGTGTCTGATCCTGCTAAGAAGTAGGAAATGATAGGAGGGCATTGTTCTAAAGAAACGATCTCCAAAGATCAGGGCTAAGTGCTATCTGTGACCACACACGTCCATTTATAAAATGCTTTGCAGGATTGGAAGCGGGCATGGGTTTATATGTAAGTTCAATCTCCAAATTGAGGCCATTTAAAATTGTACAACTGGCTGTAATTGGTTCTTTCAAATGGAGAGCGTGCTTATCGCGTTTGTGCTAGGGAATAGGTGTGGCGTGTGACATTTACTATATTTGCATTTTTAGAATGAGAAACGTGGCCTACTGTTTTCCTTTCTGTTTTCTGTCCCTATTCTTTAAGGTCTTTATCTCCATTATTGTATTTAATTTGTTTGGGAGACTTCTCCTTACTCAAAATTCTGCTTTACCACTTTGTCTTCTATGAAAACAACTTTTGTTTTGGGTCACTATTATTCACTTGTAGGAAAATGAATGATATAATTTATTCAGGTTTGTTTTTCAGAGAACTTACTTTTGGTCTTCAGTGTTACCCAGGTTTCGTGTCATTTCATTTATTTCCCTGGAGCGCTTAGTACATTTTACAATCCCACGAGTGGCACCGGTGCTGTTCTGTTGTGTGCAGTGTCGTGTTCTCAGGCATGCGGTTTGAGAGGTGGCTCTGTTCAGAAGCAAGATCTGTACGTTTGCTTTCGTTGTGATGTTTCAGACCGATCTCCTTCACCAAGCTCAAGCTGTCTTTGAGAGAAATGTATTGGGCAGGTGTGAGGTGTATTTAGCAGCGTGTCTTCCCAATTAGGAAGCTGTGTGATTGAAGAAATAACTCATTTAAGAACTAAACTTTATTTTCATGTTCATTTAGCTCTTTTCTTGTAAATCTTCTGGGATTAATATTTCTGGTAATATGAACCAGCTAAGCTGTTTGACGCCCTTTCAAAGGAATGGCAGCCTTCTTTCTACACAAGTCAGTTGTCTGGTGATGTGTCTTTGGCAAGGACACCATGCTCAGGTGGAGGAAAATGAATGTTCCTTTTTTGGGACACTTCAAAGGTTATAAATGTATACCAAACAAGGCAGTTTTCCTTAGAAAATCTCCCCGTAGGGTTGTCTCTGAAAATGTCTAGCACTTTTGTGCTGCTCTTGAATTGCAGCCTGTACCAGTTGTTGACCTTATTCGTGCGGTGGCTTTAAAGTAATATTGTACTTATCTTGCTTCATCTGAAAAGGAAGTATTTCAAGTAAGGGATTTTTCCAGATAATTACTCTTTTACCTATCAAGCTATCTTTTAAAAAGGTTTTAAACATTTCAATGAAAATATTTCTAAAATATTTATTCCCTTGCCTTAGTAAATAGAAGGATATAAACAACAGTCAGTTAAAGGAGACCCAAGGTCATCATTATGAAAGTCATTTAATAAATGGTGCTCTACGATGGTGATGGCCTTAGGGATGTTTGAAGTGCGAGGAGCTATTTGGCCCTAAGCTAAATGGCCTCAGACTGTTCTGCGGCTGTTGCTTCTGCCTTCTCTTTCAGCTGTTGCGTCTGCTGTCACTGATTTGGGTTTACTCTTTGTCCCTTTTTAACCTAGAGCAGGACTGAATGTGTAGAAATCAGACAACAGGGTTGGTTAAATATGCAACTGGAGTATTTGGGTGCAAAATAAAGGCTACATCCCAGAGGGTGGCTTCAGTCTTCTACAGTAAATTTTAGCAAGTGAATGTTTCTTTTTGTGTTCCTCCTTTTTTTTTTTTTTTTTTGGTGGGGTGTGTGTGGGGATAAACCAAGGCTTCCCTTGCTTACTGGCTTGTCCCCAAATTTGAAGCTCTGAATACGTGAGCCATTGCTGTACTTCTGGGGTTGTTTTTGGAGTGACTTTAATATATCAGGGTGTGATACAAGGAACTGTTTCACAGGCTCCTCATTTGCTTGATTGAAAGAGCAATGTTTCTGTCTTTCCACCTTGAACCTTATTTTCATTTGTTTCCTCTACCCCTTTAAAGTAGATCGGCATTGCCCTGACCTTTTGATCTGGCTTCAGAATTGTCCTCCTCTCCTTTGTGCCTTTTAAGATTGGTTACACTACCCAGTAACGTTAAGTTAAGCTTGGTGTTTTCAGCACCTTTCTTAAGTTCTGTCTTCAGGGTTCCCTTTATTCATGTACTCTCCTTGCACCGCCTACCCCAGTAACTCTGACTTACTAAGTTTTTAAATTCAATTTCTTACTAAATTTAGAAAAATTTTCTCTTTCCCAAACTTCTTGGTTTCTTTTTCTCTCCCTCTCTTACAGGCTTTATTTTTGTACGTATGCGATGATTTCACCTTCCTTGTAAAGTTGGCCAGCCTGCTTGATATGGAAATGAGTATTACTGGTTTCTACTTCCCAGGGTCCCTTCTGGAACCCTTCTTATGAATAGGAATCACACTGACAGGCACCAGTCTCTTGGGCACAGTGACTGTTTGTAAAGATAGCCTACACATGTTGGCCAAAACAATTTCACCCTTGAGTTACTTCAAAACTGGCTGGTGGATGCCATCTGGTCCCGGTGATTTATCCACTCTGGTTTGTTGATTTAGATGCAGGGCATCGTCTTACCACTATTTGATCTAGTACCTCTGACCTGCCGAGCTCAGTGTTCTGGTTTGGGAATGTGAATTTCCTTAGAAGACAAAGAATTCATTCAGTCAGCTGACCACCTCCTCCTTTTAGCCCTGTGACTGTGATTAAGTGGTGCCTCTAAAAGGCGTCCTCCTTTTGATAAACCAGAGAGCCTCCCTTACTATTGGCTTTGCAACCTCTTACAAGTAGCTCATGCTTAGTTTTGCTGTTGTGTTTAACCTGCTGTGCCTTCCGGGATTTTCTCTATTCCCAGTCTCCAGTAGCTTTTTATTTTATCTAATGCCATAACTGCTTTTTATTCTGCCTTTTAACTACAGCGAAGGTTCTAGTCCCTCTCTAGCTCCTTCCTTCAAAACCTTTGGGAACACTTATTCTGGGGGTAACAATGGATACTTCCTCCCTTTTTAAACCAATCTCCAGGAATCTTAAGGTTTGTTTACCTGTTGAGTCACACCCCATCCCCCAGAATGCTCTGGTTTTGTCATAGCTTCTTACTCAAACACAGGAAAAACCATGCAATGGGTTCTGTGCTTTTCTTTTCCTCTCTCATCACGTTGTTGAGTTTAATAATGCTGACATTGCTATCATACACTTGTTTACCCACAGTGCCTTGGTGCTTGGAATCTTGTTTACCACTCAGGACCAAGGCTAGGGTATCTCAGGGTGGGGGTGGGGGTGGGGTACCCGTCCCTCCCTTTTTTCTCTCTAGCCTTCCCTACACACCAACTTCTAGAAGCACTTGTTCAGGAAGCAGTCATTTTTCATCTCCAAATCTTGCCTGCACATCTTGGCAGGTAAGCTGGTGTAATTCTTTTTTTCTCATTCACTCCTGTGAATCTTAAGCACCATCGTGAGACGCTAATGGAGAGAAATCTATGGTACAAGTCTAAAACTGGGGAGAGGAGCACCTAGTTGACAGATATTTAGGATGTAAAGAGAATATAAGGAGGTGATCTGGTACTAAATTGACAGGCACTTGGAGGTCGATGTACTCTCATCAGCAACATCAAAAAAATCGTTGCTTAAATGCATCACAATTGCACAGGGAGCTGTCACTTCCATCTTTGTTCTCCCTTCCTTTGATGTGATAGGGAACAAACTCCCTTCATCTCAGGGTGGATTTTTTTTTAAGTTTTTATTTGACATACATTTATCCTTAGACAATCTAACTTTCTGAATCATCTCCCTTTGTTTCATAGAGCGGAGTGTTCTTTCAACAAAATGATTGGCTTCCAGGAAGAAACCCATCATTTTCCAGGACAGTGTAGTAGACACAGTACATACTCTGGGCACACAAAAATTTTTTTAAAGGTCACATGCATATTTAAGCAAATAGGAGTGTCTTATTTCAGTCTTTTGACTTTTGTTCATGAGCAAAAGAATTTCAGGATGCAAAGGAAATGAATTATATGTAGAAATATTTGGATATTGATGCAAGGTTTATTTCCCCAAAATGTTAGCTCAGACTATGTGAAATTACCGTTATTTGATCTGTTTGATCTCAAATAATGGCAATTTTCTAAGAGTCAGACTTTGATTTTTTTCTTATTTAATCTCAAAGCTCATAACAGCCAAACAGCCATTGAAAACTAAAGATTCTCTTGCCTGTAATCCTAGTATTTCACACTGCAGTTTGAATTTTTATCAAGGGACAGTTTTTTTTTTTTTTTTTGTTTTTTTGTTTTTTTTTTTTTGTTTTTTTTTTTTTTTGATAAAGCTAAATTGCCATTTGGTCTGTAATTTTTAGAAACAAACACTTCCTAAGACATAATAATAATAATAACACAACAAAAAATCAAAACAGTCTTTCATTGGTTAAATGTAGCAGAATCCTGAAGCAGGAAAAGAATCCCCCCCTAAAGAAATACAGAGTATCCTCTGATGTTAGTATTAATAATAATAGCTACCACCTTTTGTTTGAGGTGCTGGGGTGGAACCTGGGGCCTCACACATGCGAGGCAAGTATTGTACCACTGAGCTACACCCCAGCTCATAGCTATTGATCGAGGTACTATATGTATACAGTTAATGCTTCACAGTTAACAACTCTCTGTGGTAGGTTCTGGTCTTGTCCCCGTTTCACAGAAGATGAAGTAGTCTCAGAGAAGGTAAGAAACTGGTCCCAAGTCATACCTGGTAAGCACAAGAACAGAGCCCAAGCTCAAGCCTGATAATCTGTGAGCCCTTGTGCTTTCCATATGACACGGTGAAAGACATAGAACAGAAAGCTCCACAATCATAAGATTTATAGCTCCTTTCCTACCTTATGTAACATGCGTCCAATCTGTAGTTAGATAGCAAATTACACTCCACACAAGCTTTTCTGGTTTCTGGTTTCTGGCTTGTTGTGACTTTATTTTGTATTGAACCATTGTGGCTGAGGATTCTTGGTGGTGTCAGGAGCTCAAGCTCTTGATTCTTGAGCAGCCTCACCCTTCCTTCATTGCTGTTCACTGTAGGATAGAAAGAAGTTTGGGTTCTATGTGCTATCCCAGGACCACTAACGTGTCAGTGCCAAAGTGCATCGTAATGTATTCATTTGGTTTTTGGTGCTGGGAATTGAACCCAGGACCTTGCACATGCCAAGTACACTGAGCCATATGCTCAGACCCACTGTGATTCTTTATAATAGTACCTGACATAATTTCTCTCATATTTGTAGCCACAAATTATGGAATCATGACGGTTCATCTCAAAATAATGAGATAATGTCGTTGTGACTATACCTCTCACCCATACCTGCCAAGTCATTAGGCCAAGTGGAAGCTCAAATGTGGTGCTGTGAAGCACTTCCTCCAGTCAGTGTATGTTTATGAAACTTGGGATTGAAGTTCACTTCTGAGCTCATTTAACTCTAGTGTAATTATTTTACATGACTATGCTGTACAAGAGTGTTTCATTTAGGCTACTGTGTTAGTCCAGTTCTCATCACTATAATGAAATACCTGAGGCAGCCTAACTTTACAAAGAAAAGAGGTTTATTTAGTTCATAGTTCTGGAGACTCAAGGGTGTAACATTGGCCTCAGCTCAACTTTGGTGAAGACCTCATGCCAAATGGAATCACAAAGTCAGGAGCACGTGTGAGAGGAAGAGAAGATTTCTCAAATAGGAAACCAAAGAGGCTGGGTTCCCATAATGCCTTCTGAGGTCACCCTCTCCAAGAGTGGCCTTCTGCTAGGCTCCGCCTCTTAAAGGTCCACCTCAGCTCTGCCATACTAGAGACTAAACCTCCAACGTATGATCTCTTGTGGTACAAACTCAAACCGTATCCAGACCATAGCAGCTACTTGGTATTTGTATTGGACCAAGTTCATTATCATATATTAAAAATAGAACTACTTATGAGCAAAAACATAAAGCATGTTTTCCAGATAGCCTGGTTGAACTCGCTCTAATTTAGGCAGTCATTTATACAAATCAGGCCTTTTAATACCGGACATTTAGTTGTCCCCCCTTGCCCCACGATTAAATGTATGTGATGTTGTAACGATGCGTAAAATTTGGGATTATGTTGTCACTTGACTCCGAGTTAAAACATGAAATTAGGCAGATTTAAAATGTGACCTTGGACAGTGTATGATCCTATGAAAGATAAAATGAACAAAGTAAGCTATTCTTTTTTCTTTTACATGTCCATTTACTGATAGTTGTAAAAGTATACGATACTGCTTACTAATTCAAACAGATAAGCACTGCTCTGCCAAGTATTATCTTTAAAACAAGACCGACATTTAATTCAGTTGTCATTTGTTCTCCTCCTTGAAGGCAGTTTTTAAAAATTGCCCCTTGTTGGTTACTATGGGATCAGGAAAAACTAGGCGCTTGTGTAAATATGCATGCATCTTCAAGGACGTTACTTTATTTTTTATTTTCCTTTGAGGTACCTTTAAGTGTACTCCTAAGCATATTTTGAACTGCATAGGATAAAACATCTTCAAGGAGAGGAGCCAAAACCAAGTATATTAAAGTGACTTATTTTCTGGCAGAAGGTCTTGGTACAAAATTAGGACCTTGAATTTTCCAAATGGGATTGTATTTATTGCCCTTCTTCTCTAAGAAGGGCCATTTTAATAATTTTTGCTATCACATCAAAGACTCTTCATGATAATTATAGTCAGTAATTGCAGGAGTAATGTTGTGTGCTATCTGCAGCCTCTGTAATGGAAACGAGGAGAAAACATGGCCCTCTGCTTGGCGGGAGTTACCATGGAACCTGAGGCTCTGGTGCTGGAGCACCACTCCCACCCAGGCACTGGCTCCTATGTCACTTTCCATTCTTTTTCTCTCATCCTGCCTCTTAGTGGCTGCTGGCCTCAGCCACCCATCCTACATGATTGCTGCTCATTCGAAATTAGTCGATGGGTCTTGACAATGGGCTACATTTTGAGAGTAGAGGGGTAATGGGAGCTTCTTTGGTATCAGATGTTTGACCAAATTAATTGCTTTATAAGCAAGCAGTTGACCCATGACCCAAAAGAGTTATGGAGGGCAAGCCTGGATATTGAAATAATGGCACTAACACCTACTCACTCACTTGTTCCAAGCCATAGAAAACTCTTGATGCTTTCAGTTTGGGAGCCTCAGTTCCCAAGTAGGTCTGGTGGCTAGATCTCTCAATTGTCTCTAGCTGCCTTACATAGAAGGGTGGTGGCTATTCCAGCTATACCATTCTATAGTAACTCAGATGTCAGCCCCTCTCCTCTCATCTCTGCCCCAAGCAAAAATGGAAACAGGCAGGCCTTCATTCCTGGTTATCTAACAGTTCCACAGTAAAGAAGGCCACTTCCAGTGCACTGTCTGGAACACTTGACCTCTCTCCGTGGTCCTGTAGTGGCTAAGAGGTGGTCTGGCAGGCCAGTATCTGAAGATGACCGGGAACTGAACAGATCTGTAGAGACTGGTTTGTCTCTGTTCCTTATGACTTATTGACAAAAAGGCAATCTTTTCTATCTTCTCGAAGGAAGTAACTCGTTTTTTTTTTGTTTTTTGCAGTGCTGGGTATGAAACAAAGGGCCTTGCACATGTGTGTATGCTAGGCGTATTCTGTACCACTAAGCTGCATGCCCAGCCCACAGAAAGTAAAATGTTCATGCTATGAATAATACTCTAATTTAGTACCCAAGCTGTGCCTCATTTTCTGAGGAAAATGGTAGGTGGCTGAGGAGGAAAATGGTAGGTGGCTGTCATGACCTTCCTGCTGATGAATTGGCTAATCAATACCTTACATTTGTCATAAGGCACCATTTTTTAAAATTTTATTCGTATGTGCATACAATGTTTGGGTCATTTCTCCCCCCTTCCCCCCACTCCCTCCCTTACCTCCCCTTACCCCTCACTACCAGGCAGAAACTATTCTGCCCTTATCTCTAATTTTGTTGTAGAGAGAGTATAAGCAATAATAGGAAGGAACAAGGGTTTTTGCTGGTTGAGATAAGGATAGCTACACAGGGAGTTGACTCACATTGATTTCCTGTGTGTGTGTGTTACCTTCTTGGTTAATTCTTTTTGATCTCACCTTTTCTCTAGTTCCTGGTCCCCTTCTCCTATTGGCCTCAGTTGCTTTTAAGGTATCTGCTTTAGTTTCTCTGCGTTGAGGGCAACAAATGCTATCTAGTTTTTTAGGTGTCTTACCTATCCTCACCCCTCCCTTGTGTGCTCTCACTTTTATCTTGTGATCAAAGTCCAATCCCCTTTTTGTGTTTGACCTTGATCTAATGTCCGCATATGAGGGAGAACATACAATTTTTGGTCTTTTGAGCCAGGCTAACCTCACTCAGAATGATGTTCTCCAATTCCATCCATTTACCAGCGAATGATAACATTTCGTTCTTCTTCATGGCTGCATAAAATTCCATTGTGTATAGATACCACATTTTCTTGATCCATTCGTCAGTGGTGGGGCATCTTGGCTGTTTCCATAACTTGGCTATTGTGAATAGTGCCGCAATAAACATGGGTGTGCAGGTGCCTCTGGAGTAACCTGTGTCACAGTCTTTTGGGTATATCCCCAAGAGTGGTATTGCTGGATCAAATGGTAGATCAATGTTTAGCTTTTTAAGTAGCCTCCAAATTTTTTTCCAGAGTGGTTGTACTAGTTTACATTCCCACCAGCAGTGTAAGAGGGTTCCTTTTTCCCCCGCATCCTCGCCAACACCTGTTGTTGGTGGTGTTGCTGATGATGGCTATTCTAACAGGGGTGAGGTGGAATCTTAGTGTGGTTTTAATTTGCATTTCCTTTATTGCTAGAGATGGTGAGCATTTTTTCATGTGTTTTCTGGCCATTTGAATTTCTTCTTTTGAGAAAGTTCTGTTTAGTTCACTTGCCCATTTCTTTATTGGTTCATTAGTTTTGGGAGAATTTAGTTTTTTAAGTTCCCTATATATTCTGGTTATCAGTCCTTTGTCTGATGTGTAGCTGGCAAATATTTTCTCCCACTCTGTGGGTGTTCTCTTCAGTTTAGAGACCACTTATTTTGTTGAGCAGAAGCTTTTTAGTTTTATGAAATCCCATTTATCTATGCTATCTCTTAGTTTCTGAGCTGCTGGGGTTTCATTGAGAAAGTTGTTACCTATACCTACTAACTCCAGAGTATTTCCTACTCTTTCCTGTATCAACTTAAGAGTTTGGGGTCTGATATTAAGATCCTTGATCCATTTTGAGTTAATATTGGTATAGGGTGATAAACATGGATCTAGTTTCAGTTTTTTGCAGACTGCTAACCAGTTTTCCCAGCAGTTTTTGTTGAAGAGGCCGTCTTCTCTCCATCGTATATTTTTAGCGCCTTTGTCAAAGACAAGTTGGTTATACTTGTGTGGCTTCATATCTGGGTCCTCTATTCTGTTCCACTGGTCTTCATGTCTGTTTTTGTGCCAGTACCATGCTGTTTTTATTGTTATTGCTTTGTAATATAGTTTGAAGTCAGGTATTGTGATACCTCCTGCATTGTTCTTTTGACTGAGTATTGCCTTGGCTATTCATGGCTGCTTGTATTTCCATATAAATTTAACAGTAGATTTTTCAATCTCTTTAATGAATGCCATTGGAATTTTGATGGGAATTGCATTAAACATGTAGATTACTTTTGGGAGTATAGACATTTTACTGTGTTGATTCTCCCAATCCATGAGCATGGGAGATCTCTCCACTTTCTATAGTCTTCCTCAATCTCTTTCTTCAGAAGTTTAATAGTTTTCCTTGTAGAGGTCTTTCACATCTTTTGTTAGGTTTACACCTAGATATTTGATTTTTTTGAGGCTACTGTAAATGGAATTGTTTTCATATATTCTTTTTCAGTTTGTTCATTATTAGTGTATAGAAATGCTAATGATTTTTCTATGTTGATTTTATATCATGCTACCTTGCTGTAGCTATTGATAGGCACCATTTTTTTAAATCAGAGTTTTACAGAGCCCAGAACAAAGATCATCACTGGTATGGTAGAGAGGGTGTCATAAGCAAGGTGTGTCAGAAACATAAGTGGGACTGCTTGTGTCTTTCCACGGTGTCAGAATTATTGAATAACAAATTCATAAGCTATAGCAGTTTTTGCTGGCTTTTTTTTTTTTTGGCTGTATGGGGATTTGAACTCAGGGCTTTGTGCTTGCTAGGCAGTTGCTCTAACACTTGAGCCATACCTCCAGCCCCATTTTGTTGACTTTAATTCATCAAGTACTCCTGATTTTACTAGATATTCAAGGCCATTGGCAGTCAGGTTCTTTTATTCCATTCTTACCTCAATTACAAATTTTAGTAACAACTCTCAGATCGCATATTATACTTCACAAAATAACACACATTAATATATATATGTTAAAGAATGGCTAAGGAAGGGTTAAAGAGGCCACAAATTCAGAGGGGCTGTACTGAAGGAAAAAGACTAATAGAGATGCAAGGAAAGCTCTCTGTGGGGGACCAGATAAGAAGTTTTGCTAACTGCACTGCAGGCACAGAGCTGTTCAGGGTACAGGTCTAGGTGACAGGCAGTTTCAAGTGACAGTTTGGAATAGGCCATGTGTCATGGGCAGGAGAAACTGTGCTTGAGGTGGAACACAGGGGACAGAGGTGGAAGTCCTTCACTGTGGCAGTTGTCCTGGGTGAGACCTATGACAAATGACCAGGTAGCCAGTCAGTGTGCCTGCCGTATCACAGTCTTGGGTACTCCCTCTTTTATAGGAGTGGGGGGGTTATATCTGGTGTGATTGATAAGCTTATGTGTCTGGCATTTCTGATATGCTTTGATATATATTTACAGATGTAATTATTGGCATAAATAATTTTATCAGTTTGTGCCTTGTGGCATGCTAGCAGTTGGCGGTTGTTTATTTGTATAAATAAGATGTAAAGTCATTCTACCTTGGCAATTTTACTCGAAATGGAGTAACTCAGGTTAAAATTGTTGATTTATAAAATGGAGTAACTCAAGGCTAAGCTGCTGCTCTATACAACATGGAGTAACCCAGGGCAGGCCCAGCCTGTTCTCAGATAAGGCGTTATCTCAATTCCTTTGCTGTTTGGTGTGGTAGTCACTGAAGGGCATTTGGAAGCTCCTGGTGAGACATCAGCTACAAAAATGGAATGGAGCCACTCCAGGGATTTATTGACTGTCCAGATACAAGTTTAAGCAAGGTCATCATCAAATGACCAGATTTAGGGCCTTTGAAAATCAAAGCATTGGACTAGAGGTGTGGCTCAAGTGATAGAGTGCCACCTTTGCAAGTGTGAAGCCCTGAGTTCAAACCTCTCTCTCTCACACACACACACACAAAATTCAAAGCACTAAAATGCTGTGAGATTTTTTTTCTTAAATTAATTTGACTCTTCAATAACTTCTGATTTGTCAGGCCAAACAAATGAATGACACAGCATTTGTGTGAGAAATGTCATTGTGAGATTCTGCTCTTACTCCAAGCTAATATCTTCTGTAGTTTAGGATGACTAAAAAAAAAATGGATTCAACATATCTGGAAATGTGTAGATTATATTTGAGCGTGTGAACCGCTCCCAGTTTGTCCAAAGACACCTCCTATGGCCTATCTGTTGCAGTCCCAAAGTGAAAACCATGGTTTGGGTGGATGTGCCTAATGTCTTTTGTAAGCGAGCTGTTCCAAGATAAGATCAGAGGACCCCAGACGCTGGTGGTGATGCTGGAGGAAGAGGAGGAGGAATTTATATAGAGTAAAGAGAGAGAAGAAAACTATAGAATAACAATAGAATCCATGTCTGTTCACCTTGTAATTTTCAGGAGGGCAGAGAACATGCCTTTTTTATTTTCTGCAGTGATGGATGTTGTCTAGCACTTGATAAACAGTGTGTTAAGCATCAACAATGTTCTCATGTTTCCAAATGAAGTCAAAGGATACTTTGGGAGAAGTGAATCAATTATTTGAAGAAGATTTGGGTTCTGTTCCCAGATAGCGTTCTTCAGGTAAACTAGTTGAAGTAACTAGGTCAAGAAGTAGTAAACACACTGTATTTTTTAACTCAAATGAACAAATCGACAGGTCAGATCCTAAAGGCAAAGCTCTGAAAGGTTATATCTGGAATCAAATGGCGTCAAAGAGCTACTAGATAAATACCTATCAAACTGGTGCCCCACCAAGAAAGGCAAACTGGTAGACCCTATACTAAAAGCTTAGAACACTGAAAACTTAAACTCAATTTTCTGGGCAAGGAACCCTCATTTTTATAAGGGGAGTTTGTGCTTTGCTAACGACCTTATGTTTTTCAAAGGCCCCATGCATATGGAGACAAAGGCAAACCAGTGCCTGTGATCTCTTTGGGCTTTCAAAAAGCTTTCCATGGGGTTTCACACCAAGCCAAGAAAACTCCAAAGAACAGATATCACTATCAGGTTATGAGAATGTTCCATCAGTTACCACGATTGACCTTGAGGTGAGAAATAAAGGGTAAGGGAGAAATAGGTAATTGCTTGGACAGTGCTGCTTCTCCAAAAGTAGAACTAACACAAAGTTTTATTTAAAGTTCCAAGTGTACCATGAAATGGTTGCCTGTGTCAAGAAGACATTAACAAGTAAATGGGGATAAATTCTAGGGTGGCAGGCTCAGGTGCAAGGTACTAGATAGTGAGGAGAAGGAGGTTTTAAGAAACCCAGAAAGCTGGGTATGGTAGTGCACACCGGTAATCCCAGCCCCTGGAAGGCTGAGGCAGAAGTATTGGGAGGACAGACTGAGCTATATAGAGAGACCCTGTCTCAAAACAAAACAAACGAACAAAACCCCTAAAGCCAGAAAATAGCACGATCCATATTGCATGGCGTGTTGCTTGCAGACTTAGCACCAGTTGGGACAATTGGATCAAAGGCCTCACAACACAAGCGGGAGTGTGGAGTGTGTGGAAGGCGCTGCCGGCTCCCCAGCTGCCAGTGCTCAGGCTCAGAGACCTGACTGTCTAGAACAGTAGCCCCTGTTCACCTGCCTCAGGTCCACGTCCATGGAACTGGGATCAAAAGTCCTTCCATGCACATCTACATCTGTACACGAGTAAACTGTCACTCACTGTGACTTTGAACAGGAATTCTGTGGAAGTGGATTTTGAGTGATGTCATCAAGCACAAATACTGAAAATGGAAATGTTTCTTTTCCCTCCACCATTCCCGACAAAAATTGTAAAAAATGGCCCTGGGGCTTGCAGTCTGGTATTACAGAGTCATTTCTCTTTTTGTGGGGAAACTGACTTTGCTACATCCCCCCCTCCCCAGTATAAAATCTTTCTAGATGCCATTTGGAGACTTCATGATGGGTGAATATGCTGGTCTCTTGTGTAGTTTTTCTAGATGACAGATTTAATGAGAACTCTCACCCTGTATTTTGGGGGGAGGAATTTTAGGTATATCATGAAAGAGAGGATTAAGAGAAGCTAGGGGGACTGAGGTATGGCTCAAGGGTGGAACACTTGCCTAGCATGTGCAAGGCCCTGGGCTCCATCCCCAGCACTGCAAAAAAAAAAAAATGGTGTTAAATAGGATTTCTATCCCTGTTACCCAAGCTGAAACCAATTACTAAAAAGAGACGTGAATTTAACGTTAAAAATTTCATGGCCCACACAATCCACGAAGTGTACATAATAATAAAGGACATTAATGGTAAGTCCTGTTACAGCAAGCATGTGGCATCTGTGAGCCTCGCCACCCACCCATGTGTTTTCTTCCACACTTGGTGATTTTGCCATGAAACCTAAAGGGCCGTGGCAGGCCATCTGAGAATGGGGTTCCTGGGGCTTCTGTAGAGATTCTTTGGAAATAATCAGGAGAATCACTAGTGTTGGAAGTCAGTCAGTCCCCTGAGGTGGGGGAGAAGGAAAGGAGGATTCCCCATGTTTTCCAGAGAACTCCATGTTCTTTCCACTTTCTATGAGGTACTCTGTGATTGCGCACAGGACCTACCCACAGGGGCAATCATTGGGGTGCGGATAAAGGGCAAGGTGCTGGTGGCCAGCCCTCCCCCACCCTGGGAATCCCCCAATCCTCTGAGCCTGCTCTTACCAGCTGTCTTAGAAATGGCCCTGCCAAGGCCGGGGACCATGATGCATGGCTTGGGGACATAGGGCTCAGATGTAGTACTGGGCACCAAGAGAAAAAAAACTGCCCCAGCTAATGGTGTTTCCTCTCTGGGCTGCTTTGAGGCTGTAACGGCTGTGATGGACCTTGGGGATTTGTCTCTGGATGGTCTCATTGCTCTGTCTATAAAAGGAAGACTGCAGGGATGGAGGGAGGGGAAGATGAAAAAAATTCACAAGCAAGACTTTGAGGAGATTTGTGGAGATCTTGATTCTATAGGCACTGTGTAACAAACATCCTCAGAGCCTTTGTATTTTTTTCCCTCTTAAAGAGCTTGGAATTCACATGTGGTTCCTTCAGATCATTTGTAAGATTCTGAAACCCATAGAGGAATTTGAAATCATTTATTCATCCCCAGGCATTCTGTTAAAATGAGCCCAGTGAGAATCATAAATTAGCTGAGTGAAATTCTCCATTTGTGCCGCCAAGGTCTGTGCACCTGAACCATTGACAGAAAGGTTGTCTGCCTTCTTGCCCCTAGCCATCCCCCATCCCCCCCATTTCCCTGAGCCTTTTTACTAGCACTGACTGTAGGTGGCATCTCCTGGAGCCTAGGAATTGTTGTGGAGTTTGGAGTTAATTGCTAGTGTTGTTATTCTGGTTGAGTTCAGAGGTAGCATTGTGAGTGTGCAAAATAAGTGCTGTTGCTCTAGCCACTCAGATGTGATGGCAGTGCAAGGTCACCGAAATGCACGAGGACGAAAGGTCACGGAAACCCTTTACACTGGCTGGGCATTTGCTTTGGTGTGCCTCGCTTAGTAAACCTTTGGTGCAGTTCAAAAGAGGATCTCAGATCCTCAGATAGTAACATGGGCTCATTTAAGAAGCAATAAGAAGCCTGCTTGACTTCGATCTGGAGTGTAGTTCAAAGCTGTCGTGAGCTCACTGACATGAAGTGTGTGGTTCTGTAGTACCAGCCGAACTCTCCCAACTATGCTTACACCAACTTCTTAGAAAAATCTAATCAAACTGATTTTTGGAATGGGTATGTTTCTGATTGGCTTTCCCTGTCCTACCTTGGAGGATTAGTGGAACTAAAAATAATTGGCAGTCTTAAGCCCTCCAGAGCTATATTTTGGCAAGGTTTTGCAAAATGCTAACTAGCTGCGTTTCCCCCACTGATTGGTAGGTGATCTCAAATCAAACATCTGCATAATGACTGTAATTTCTGTGCTTTATTATTAAGGTTTAGGTCAAATGACTTCAGGCTTTCCATGTGCATAGTGCATTATATGCAGTAATTTCACTCCTTTTTGGAAGGGGGTAGTCTGGATTAATGTATGCGTTTCCCCACCCCCTGGAATTATTAAAAACCTTTAGAGATTTTTGTTCTTTGTTCCTGTGAAGCAGAGCATTGTGTGTTCCTTGCGGGGTTCTTAGGTAGCTCGGAGGGGCTGGAGTTTTATAGCAACCTGAGTTTTAGCTTGCTTTGTACCTACATGAATTTCGACCTAAGAAGTGAACTGAAACTATTTTGGTAACACTTTAGACCAACAGCAAGGAATTGTTTTACTTTCACAACAAATAAAAATTAGAAAAAGGGTAAAGTAGCAATTGAGGGATTAGGAAAATTGCCACAGCAAGTAATAGCTTAATGTAACTCCCCAATATTAGAACCACAGCGAGTGTTTATACTTTTTGAAAGCATGCTGAAAGTTTTCCCCCCCCTGGCCACATGTATTTATTCTTTTTACTTTGAAAGCCAGGGCTTGCTTTTTTTTTTTTTTTTTTAAGTAATCTTTTTCTATTAGGAGAAGAGTTTTAGATTTATACAAGTTGTGAAGATAGCAAGGAGAGTTTTGTATATCCCGCTCCTGTATCCCTGCTAATAATTAACACCTTACCTTAGTGTGGTACATTTGTCAGAATTGATGAACCAACACGGATGCATTCTTCTGTTTTGTTTTGGCAGTACTGGGGCTTGAACACTCAGCCTTGCACTTGTTAGGCAGGTGCTGTACCACTTGAGAGATGCCTCCCCAGCCCTTTTTGCTTTGGTTATTTTTTAAATAAGGCAAGGCGTTTTTCTCTCCCAGGTGATCCTCCTATCTAGTCCTCCTCTAGCTGGAATTACAGGCTTACACCACCATGCCCAGCCTTGATGCATTATTATCATCTAAAACCTGTATTTCAGTCTGATCACCTTAGTTTTTGTCAACAGTTTAATTGAGAACTACTTCATATTAGAAATAATCACCCATTTATAGTGTACAGTGGTTTTTGCTATGTTCACACTTGGGTCTCTATCACCAAAATTAATTTTAGAACACCACTCTAGAAAGAAACCCTACACCTTTTAGCCATCAACGCCACTCCCCATCCCTGGGCAAGCACTAATGTATTTTCTTTCTGTAGATTGGCTGATGTAGGGCATTTTATATAAATGGACTTTTATCATTTAGGTGGACTTTCGTGAGTGACTCCTTTTACTTAGCAGTGTTTTGAGATCCAGCCATGTTGCAGCATGGATCCGAACTCCATTCCTTCTTATGACTGAATAAGAAATATTTCTCTATACAGGTACATCACATATTCTTTAACCATTCCCCTGCTGATGGAAGTTTGGCTGTTAGAAGTAGTGCCGCTATGAATCACGTACCAGGTGTGTGATCCTCTTAGATTCTCCCTAGTGTCATTCTGTTCCAGGATACCACGATGTACTCCATCCTCATGCTTCCTTAGGCTTCCAAGCCTTTGGCTTTTTTGGTTTGCTTTGGTTTGGTGCTAGCTGTGGAACTCAGGGCCTCACAGGTGCTCTAGCACTGGGTATGCCCTCAGCCCAGGGCTTCACTTTTTTGGATCTTTAACTGTCTATACTCAGTCGTCATCTTCCCCATCACACATGCGTGCCACTTGGTACACTCTTTGCTCACCAGTCCCGCCTCATCAGAAGTCACGTAGAACCCGCTGGAAGCGGAAAAGTGCTGTTCTTCTTGCCCCCTCTGTCCCCTCGTACACGTTGGCAGAAATGTGTCTTCATCTAGAACTTTGGTCAGTAGCTGGTCAGAGTATAATAGATGCTCTTTGTTTCTTTCATAAAGTGCTACATTTTCTCCCTAACTCCAGTGGGGCACTCAAGAGTTTCTTCAAGAAAGGCCAGTGCAAAATGATAATCTCTCACATTTGCTATTCAGGTGTTTCATTTGTACCTCACTGCTGCCCTTACCTGTAGGGTGCCTTTTGCATCTCATGTATTTCCCAAAGACATTTGGTTGCTTTTTTGGTTAAAACCAGTCTGGGTATAGAGAATTTTGGCCTTAAAATTTGCCTTGGTGGTGCAGGCAAGCCTGGGCTCTCTGCCAATGTCTCAGGATGACTTCCAGCCACCACTTCCTTCATTTAAGGCACGGGAGGAGCAATCCCTAGAGATTTCCTCTGTCTCCTGCAGGTAAGGAAAGCTAACACCTGAGAGGCAACACTAAGATCCTTCATAACCCCTCTTCCCACTCCTGGGAGGATGGAGAGACTTTTTGAAAAAATCTAGTTGGATTTGGAAATGGCTTTTCTGACAGAGATGCAGAAATGGTTGTTAAGTAGAGTCACAAACAGTCAAGTTAGTAGTCGGTAAGCCGAGGGCTGGCCTGGCCAGCCACCATTTCTAACTTACTCCATGGAAAGCTGAGTTGTGAGCAACTGAAGACAAGTGAACATTAGCTGCACCCGTTTGTACGTCAGAGCCAGAGCCAGCCTTTGGTGACAGGAGACAAAGTGAGAAACATTTCTACAGATTGCTCCCCCAGTGCATTGCTGGAGGATGGGATGGATTCCCTATTCAGTGCCGCCTTCTTTAACCATTGATTTGAATACTTCAAAACAAAACCAAACAACAAAAAAGAACCCGTCCACGCTGGGCGGGATTGAGTAGTCATTTATTGCGATTGTCTTTGTTCAGCTTTGAAAACTGAGGCATTGATATTAAGACTAAAGAGAATAGAGCTGGTGCAACTGAAAAACTTTGGCTCTTTCGAGTGGTGTTTTTTTTTTTTTTTTAATGCCATAGAGTTAAGCTTTAAAAGCACGCTTCATTGAATCCCATCCAAGCCTTCTAGGACAGGGCTGGGGGACCTGTTTTTCTATTGAGGGCCACTGACCCACAAAGAAAAAAAAGCTAATCAAGGGCCATGTACAATGAGCAACTTAATTTAGGTGCTTCCTTAGAAAACCATAAAGCATTCAGTTCACCTGCTTTTAAAATTAAGAACAAGGCACTCTCAACAAGTACAATAAGTGAGAAAACCCCCTCAGTTCCATATTTTGTGCTGTTAAAGGGGATGGGGCAAGAGAGAACAAAGTGGGGAGACAGAGAGAGTAGAAAGCAGGCCAGGAGAGTTCCAAGGACTAGAGACACACGGGGAGGAAAGCATGGCCAGCCAGGGTCACGGAGGCAGGAGGTTGAATTGGGGAAACAGGAGACAAATGACAGGTGTCGATCCTAAGTCTTCACTGAGCTCCTGAATTCACTGAAGCCTGTCCCGCAATAATTCTTAACAAAGTGTGTGTATCGGAACCACCGAGTCCCTTTCTAAAAAGCACACAAGTCCAGTGCTACTTCACAGTGGCTGCCTATCTGTCCCAAACCATCCGGTTGCCTCCGTGTTCAGCTCTCTCAGCCTCATAGAAAAGCTATGGTATCTTTCTAAATCAGAAGCGTATAGGATCACCAGGCTTGAAAAGGAGGTTTCCAGAAAAAGTATTTCTCATTCTGATACAGCATTTTAGAAGCAGTCTCAAATACATAAAAGAGAATGCCTTTCGCCTTTCAAGTGATATGTATGCCTTGGTCTTCAAACCAAACCATGTTGGTGATTAAATAACTCAAAGGTTTCATTTTAAAATGTTCATCTTTGCAATGCTGGTGATGGAACCCAGGGCCTCACACATGCTAGGCAAATGCTCTAATCCAGCCATGAACTAGTCAAGTTTTGGTTTTGTGCTTAAAAAACATAAGTGGTTAGAGTTCTCTGAGATTCTTAGCAGAACACAGCTTCAGTTTCATGTTCAAATGCAAGATGGCTCTTCTTTTCCTCCTTGTACTTCTCATCAGCACTAACTGTGGGGCACTGAATCCCCAGTAGCCCAGGCGTGTCTTGGCATTTAATTCACAAGTGTGCCTTACACTACATGGCTCAGGGCTTTTGACAAAAGGGGCAAATTACATTTTTTAAGGAATGTTGTCTTATAAATAAGCGCAGACAGAATAAGTGGTACATCAAGGTCGTATAGCCCAAAGAAGCATGTTGGAATGAGAACTTTGCACTGAGAAGAAGTTGACTTTGCCAGCAGAAACACTAGCCAGGTACCTACCTACCCTGTTGTCATCCTGTCTGCAAAGCAAGCCTTTTGCCGCTAGGCTAAGTCTCCGTGGAAAGATCACTGGAAGATGTGCTCCAGCGTTCAAGTGTAAGCAGGCCTCCAGGAGGTCCTGCTGAAGGCCTCCGTGCGTACGAGATGGGTGGAGTGCACAGCCGTGCTTCGTCTTGTCTGTGTGCCAGTGTAAGCGGTGCCGTCTACTTTCAGCAGGGTACCAGTGACACTTTTATTGCTTTTACCCATTTTTGAAGGGTGTATCCTTAGTGCAAAATTCCTGTGGGTAATTTAAAACCTCTCCGTGTCTAGTGCCTTCTTCAATGGAGAAAATGACTCTTTACTGCTTTCTCAGTACTTTCTGGCTTCAGGGTGTGTGCATGTGTGCATGCGTGTGCGAGCACATGGGGATGGGAAAGGCGTCTTTTTCCTTGACTATGTATTAGGAGCCTGTTTTGATTGCATCTAATAAGCGGCCCTTTTTATGTGTGTGAAGATTAGACGAACATAGGTAATTTTCCAAGCTCACCAACAGTTTTGTCTTGGAAATTCAATGCACATCAGAGTGGAATCTTTGCAGGAGGTTGAGAAGCAGCCTCAAGTGTGATGAATTTTGGCCTGTGACAATCTTGAAGAAACGCCTGTTCCCTTACTGTGAAATAATGCATCTCAGTCACACTGCGTGTGTCAAGTTCTCCTTCTGAGTGAGCACCCCGGTCAACTTTCTACGTGGGGGATGAGCATGCACAGCTCCAGTGCTGAGGACTTGGAGTGCTTCATATGTGTGAAGGCTGTGATGGGGGAGCCTTCCACCCTGAAATCAGGAGACAGCTGAGTAGTTCTCTGTTAATTACGTGTTTGAGCTAAAAGCCTGTGCGAACTTGGCAAGCCAGTGAGGAGGGACTTTTGGTTTCGTTGTAACAAAGGTGCTTCCATCAAATGGAGCCTTAACAACCCCTTTCACTGTTGAGATCTCACCTGCAACCTCGCACCTCTAGACTCTATTATATGATTTGTTTAAAAAAAATCTTTTTTTCCATGTTAGCAGGATTATCTGTTGACCAAGATTTTCAGAAATACCGAAAGAAATGTGGCAGTTCTGGATGGGGAAGTTACTTGATGGTTCTCCTTTAGTGCTGCCTAGTCCTTTATTCCTAGAAATAACGCTCTCCCACTTTTAAAAAATTTTGGCATTACTGGGGTTTGACCTCAAGGCCTCACACTTGCTAGGCAGACGCCACATCTCCAACCCTCTCCCTCCTTTTTAATTAAGAAGGGAGGTTGATCTGTGATATATATGGTTGTGTCATGATTTCTGTATATGCAGTTGATAGTCTAGTCATAAGTAACTTGCCAACTCTATTTTATCTGAAATAGCTCCCCCTGGCCCCAAAGCTCTTTGGCGTCTATATTACGTAAAGACTCACTTCCTTTAAGCACCCACAGCCAGGCGGTAGCAGTGGGCAGCTCTTGGCCCATTTCCTCTCCCCTGGTTAGTATTGTCAGAAAAATATGCTTGTTCTCCAGCCTTTTGTTTTTTGAACACACTGTTGAGAGAGGTTCCCATGTCTTTAGTGTACTCATTTCTGAGATTTGGGCTTTTTTTTTTTTGAGATGATGTCTCTGTATGTTGCCCAGGTGAACCCTGAACTCCTGGCTCAGGCAGTCCTCCTTCCTTAGCCTCGCAATAGCTAGGATTACAGGCACACACCAAAAGACCAGAGCTATATTCCTGAGTTCTTGATTCTCTTCAGACCTGTTTGGTCTTACACGGAACACTGATAATCATAGCAGGAGCAGTGAAAGTGAATCCTTGTGAGCACGGACAAGCTGATACATATTGGAGTGGCTAAAGTCACAGTACCTGGCAGGGTTTATTTTTGTGCAGTGCTGCATCTCTTTGTCATTGTGAGAGGAGAGACGTTTTCTCTTCAAAGCATACTTTATGTTCTATGACAAAGAAAGAATTGGGGGAGGGGAGTGGTGATCTCTGGGGCTTATAGAAAGAACCCATCCAAACCCTCACTCCCCAACTGCATGCATAGTGCAGTTGGTGTCACAGAGGGAGATTCTTTGTGGGTTAGGCTGCTGCGGAATGATGTGTCTTAGACGTTTCCATTGACTCTTAGGGCTACATCTCTATATGTGGTTACACTTATTGGAAGTCAATACTCTGTATTGAGTTTTGTTTTGTTTTTAATTTTTTGGTGGTACTGGGATTTGAGCTCAGGGCTTCATGTTTGCTAGGCAAGCGCTGTACCTCTTGAGCCTCTCCTCCAGCTCATTACTCTGTATTGAGATGAGTGGCTGTATTGCACACTTTTTTTGGTGGCATTAGAGTTTGATCTCAGGGCCTCACGCTTGCTTGGCATGTGCTGTACCACTTGAGCCACTCCACCAGCTCTGTTTTATATTGGGTATTTTCCAGACAAGGTCTTGTGAACTATTTGCCCAGGACTGGCTTTGAACTGCGATCCTCCTTATTGTTGCCTCCTGAGTAGCGAGGATTAGGGGCTAATGCATTCTTTTTTAAGGATAGTATCCACTGGAGTGAAAACGCCCAAGTCCACAAAAACCATGTATCGTTTGCGTGACTTAAACAGTATTTAGCATAGAATCTAGAGGAATTCATAAAGGAGACTTTGGCTAATACTGAATACTGTTGCATTTGTTGACTCACTAATTTTCCTGTGGTTTAGCCCTCTACCTGGTTTGCCTTCCAGAGGGGGCTTTATAACTCTTTTCAGCAAAGGAATAAATGTTTTCTGGCACCATGAAACTTTCAATATACATGATGCCTGGGCATCTGTCTGCAGGAAACTCGCAGACTGAAACGAAGCAGAGTGTGTGTATCCAAATCAAACCCTTCTCTCTTGCGCTCAGTGGGTAGTGATAGAGATTGACTGTCTTACTTTTTATCTTCCAGGTGATCATTTGAAGATATGCTCCCAGGGTTATACCTGTTGCTCTCAAGAGATGGAGGAGAAGTACAGCCTGCAAAGTAAAGATGATTTTAAAAGTGTGGTCAGCGAGCAGTGCAATCATTTGCAAGCCATCTTTGCTTCCCGTTATAAGAAGTTTGACGGTATGTTCAACTCACATATAAGAGCTGACAGTTGCTGGGCATGGTAGTACATGCCTGTAATCCCACCTACTCAGAAGGCAGATATGGAGAATCACAGTCCGAGGCCAATCTGAACAAAAGCAGGGAGACACTATATCAAAGCAAACTAAAGTAAAAAGGGCTGGGGGCATGGCTCAAGTGGTAGAGCACCTGCTCTGCAAGCTTAAGACCCTGAGTACTACCAAAAAAAGAAGAACTGCTAGTTAAATTTGTGTGGTTACTTTTCAGAGCCCCTGTGTCCCTTAGTGGGTAAGTGTTCTCCCAGAATATTTTTGTCATTGGCTCCCAGGGGCAAGTTGGCCAAGCAGCTTTATTGCTGGAATCTTTTGGATGCATAGGCATTGGTATAGTAGGCATTATGAAAATATGGTCGAGAGGAGTGAAAAATAGATTAGTTTAATTTAAATGCTTTCATTATTTTCCTTGGGTGAATGCACTATAGTATTATTGACGCAAGTCACTGGGGGAAAAAAAAAACACCTTCCTAATAAAAAGCAGGCGTCTGAAAACTGCCTTAGTCAAAAAAAGGGGGAATAAAAACCAAAGAGATTTACAGATGCTGGACTTCAAATTAAATTGCAAACTGGAGCCTCAAAGACAGCGAGAATTCTTCAAAGCTCTGCAGAACACAGACAGGATTAAAGCTGACTCTTGAAGGACCGTGCAGCAGCACCCAAGAAGTGGCCGCTAGCCTGTGCTCTTCATTATGCTGGGCTCCATCCCCAGCTTTATTCTTGGCTGAGGTCTGGCACAGTCCTCCTGTGCAAAGCCACCCCAGAACCCACTCTAATCCTCTAATCCCCATGTGTGACACGGCTTCTCACACGTACACTTACGTGTAATAGCAAAGAAATAGCCAATGTGGGCCTAATGACAAGGACTTTGGTCCTACCTGAAGCGATGTTACAGATAACAGATTTTTTAAACCTAGAATATGAGGTTTCAAAGGCCTCAGGACTCTTCTCTATGGTGCTGCTCACTTAGTATGAACTTGTGAGTAGATTGAATTTTAATCGGAATGATCGCCTTTGTGCGTGTTTTAAAGGCCACTTTAATTACATAGTACCTTTGAAGCATGCTTTTCTTACATTATGTGTGGTGAAGAGGTACAAGGCATATTTTCTAGCTGTGAAATGTCTTTGAGTCTTTCTGCAAAGGGCTCGTTACCATGGTGAGAAGTTAGACTAAATTAGATTTGCTATAGCCGAGAAGGCAGTCCTCAACTATAGAACAGGTTGTCTTATTTGAAATTTATAACTGATTGAATAAGTGTTAGTTAGGTTTCCAGGCTAGGCCATGACAGTGTATTTAATATATAATGTAGCCCAGCTAAAATACTTTTAGTACGTACAATTGACTTTACTCATTTTTAAAAACACTTGTGTGCAAAAGTGTTTGGTGTTTTTACAGTGCTGGGGATTGAACCCAGGGCCTGCTAGGCACATGTTCTACTGAGCTATGCCCCCCCTCCCCCCTGGCCTGTTTGTCTTATCTCCCCTTCCCTGGATGAGTGGGAATAACTTTATATGTATATCTATATCCTCCTTATTGCCTAAATCTCAACAAACATATGTCATATCTGTTAAGAGTATTTTGCAGTATGTTTACACCACATGAAAATGGGTGTTATTGGTGACTTCATTGTTAAGACTACCTCTGTCTTTCTATATTATTATCATTGTCATTGGAAAAAATGATATTTTCTGTCTCTCCCTCTCCCCACCCCATTTTTTGGTTTTTTAGAAGACAGACCTAGAACTTGCTTTGTAACCCAGGCTGGCTTCTAAACTTGTGATCCTCCAAGCTTGGCCTCCCAAGTACTGGGACTGCATGCATACACCACCCCACCCAGCATGGATGACGTTCTCCTCACTGGACAGTTCTCATTCAAGATAATAACCTAAACGTTTTCTTTCGCTTTGGGGAGAAAACTGAGCAAGCTCCTTAGTTGGTCTTCTTTGAGAACTTGAGATTGTGATATTTAAAAATCACAACATGGGGCTTCCTATTGGAATTCAGAAGTAGACATCATCCTGCTTTTGAGAAATGACTTTCCTGTTGGCAGCATACCACAGTGCTCCAAGTCCCAGGACCTCCTTCTCCAAGTCACCCTTCTCGTTACGTGTCTCTTTCTGGAGTGGAGCCCCCAGTCGTTGCCTATGGGCATGCTGGGTTAGCTCCCCCTCTGTGATTTTATAGCAGCACTCCTATGACTCCAATGTGTGTTTTGTTTTTTTTGTTAATGAAGCCATACAGGGAAACTTTTATCAGTAAGTGTTAGCATATGTTTTTTAAAAGTACAGAAACAGCTTCTCTTGTCCTCCTTACCAGGCTTCACATTCAATAAGCATGTTAAAATTGTACCTTTATCAGTTTCAAAACTTAAAAGGAAAAGGATTATAAAACTCCACTTTATTTCTTCAGATTTCGGATTAAACTGTGGCATAGTAAAGTTAGTGAACAACAATTAAAATTTGTTTTGAAGGGGTACTAGCTGAAATGTGATTGGTCAGAACAGAGTTTGTATACTTCTCTCATTTTCTCTGTTAGATGGTTGTTTTGGTGGTACTGGGGCTTGAACTTAGGGCCTTCACCTTAAGCCACTCCAGCAGTCCTGTTTTTGTGAAGGGTTTTTTGAGATAAGTTCTCATGGACCTGTTTGCCTGGGCTGGCTTCGAACTGTGGTCCTCCTGATCGCTGTCTCCTGAGTAGCTAGGATTACAGGTGTGAGCCACTGGCACACGGCCTCTGTTAGATTTGGATGAAATAATTTTACACGGTAAAACCTCAGTTGTCTGGTACCCAGCAAACCATAATCCTCTAGTGGGTGCTGCAGCAATTGACTGACTGATCAGTTGATTTTTAGGGCTGAGTTTTAGTACCTGTAACCTTTCCAGACCTAAAGGTCCAGGGATATTGAGTAAAGTGCTCTAGTGATATCTTGACTCTGAGAAATCCAAGGGTAGTGCTTTCTTTGGTCAAAGAGTTGCTCAATGGACTGTAAAAGCCCAATCTTGGTCTTTGCTGTAAATGGAAGAGAGGAAATTGGGCACAGCAACAAGATGGTGACTGGAGAACCAAGAAAAACAACAGGGTTGCACAAAGACAGCTGGGGGCGGGGGACATATTGTAAGCAAACAGCAGAAGGACATACAGAAATCTATTGGATCAAGGAGCTTCATAGGAGCATCTGTGGTTATCTCCAAGGTACTGCTTCTGTCTAAGGCAAGAACAATTACTTTTTAATAAACCTTTCAATAAAAGTAAAGTTTGAGGGCTTCTGTTACCAGAAACCTCCCCATTATCCAAGCTTTCCACCACTGCCTCAGCTGACCCTTGGTCAGGGTTCTGGTGCCAGCTCTAGTGTCTTTTGGAGTCATCAGATTTGAGAACAAATCATTTCTTCAGTCCCTTTTTCTCTAAGGTCCTTTTTTTGTTCTGTACTTTGAATTTTCTGTTCTTTGCACACCTCAGATAACTTTGTGATCTATAAATCCATTTAAAAATTGTAAATCGTGTGTGTGTGTGTGTGTGTGTGTGTGTGTGTACGTGTACGTGTGTATGTGCTTTCAGACCTGGGGGAAGTACAAGCAAACACTTCTTTGGCAGCACCCCCCTACCCTTCAATAAGATTCTCGGGTTTCCTATGTTTAAATGTGTACCCCTGAGTTTAATGACTCACTTGTGTGTTTTTCTGTACTGTAATCTTTTTTTTTTTTAATCCACTCTTTAACTTAGGATGTTCTAGGCTAGAGACATAAAACCACAGCATGCTAGTGACAGAGCTAGCTGCTCCCCCTCTTGGCCAGTTCTGGGATTTTTTTTAGGGGGTGGGTAGTTGTCTCATGAATATGTTAATGATATGCTCATTTTTTTTGGGGGGGGGAGGTGGAAGAATTGCTTGGCACATGGGACAGATATAGTCAAATAGGGCATAATCTGTGTTTAGGGACCACAGCATAAAGACCCACCCCAGAATGTCTAGCATTTTGTGAGTGACTGTTTTTAAAAGAAGCATAGTTAAATCAAAAACCCAAATAGATTAACATGATTACAGCTGCTATGTTAAATAAATTTGTAAATTGCATAGTAAAAATGATGGAGCACCTGTGAAGAAATACTATTGCTAAGCAATTCCCTAAATCAAACAATTTGCTACGTATTTTGCATGTTAAAAGAAATCTTAGGGAAATAAAGAAGTTGTGGATGCTAGTCTGTTGAGAAAACTTTGAATTTGTCATTTTAGGAGCAAATTTAGCACCTTTTGATGGGAGGCAGAACACAATGAATTGTCAGCCTGGTTCTACAGTGACCCCTCTGTGATGTGGGGCAATTAACTGGGTCTCAGTTTTCCCATCCATAAAATGAGGGGGTTGAGCTAGATGCTCTCTAAAAATCCTTTCAATTCGGAAAATTCTGTGAATCTTTCAAACATGTGACTAGAGCAGCTGCTTTAGTGAAAGGTCTCACAAGATGTTAATTAGCCATCTGTATGGTACCCTCTATTTTCCCCTATCATTTCTTAACCCTCAGCTACTCTCACCAGGTCTTTGAAAACCCTCCCATGAGCCTGCAGCTTGTTAGCTTGAATAATAGTAGAAATTTTCTGAATTAGCTTAAAACACACATAAAAGAAATAATTGTCCGTCGCATCCATGTACACGGCTGTGTAAACCAGAGGGGCTAACCTCATCTTAAGCTCTCAAGCCTCCCCCTCCTGTTTCCTAGCATCTCACAGAGGCAGGGAATGAGGCACTCTTCAGACTTAGCTGAATCTGTTTTAATCATTGATTGAAATTTTTCTGCCATTCATATTAGCCATCACTTCATTGAGCCGGTGGAAAAGCAGTGTGGAGGCTGAGTGAATCAAAGGAATTCAAATTCCTAGGCTGTGAAAGCAATGAAGGCAGTGGAAGTGAGCTGTCCACTCCCCTCGGAAGACAAATGCATCCAACTAAGCTTCATGCTCATCAGCAAAGCTAAAATTTCTGGATTTTTCCTGATCTCTGATAGTGTCTATTTTTTAACTACATGTGGGTTTATTATTATCTTTTGCACAGCCATAATTAATAAAGACCTCCTGGGAGGTTTTTAGGTTGAAAAAAGCACGAAACTTCCTCGAAGTAAATGCGTTCTAGAAATGCATAGCGTAACAACAACATGGATTGGTGACCTGCGATTTCTTTCACTAAGACATTTTAAGAGTTTTTTGTTGCTTTTGAAAGCTCTGCTACTGTGCAGTGGGCAACAGTTCATAGGCAGAGTAGCCACAGAAGTACAGAGAAAAGACAAGAGGCCACGTGGCCTTCCAAAAGAGCAGCATACCTTCTAGATCATGCTCATGGAGAGCCCTGCTACATTTACGATTCTATTTTCTTTTCCTTCTGTGTGAAAGAGACTAAAAACCCGGGTATTTGTGCTAACTCATTTGTAAACTTTCTGTGAAATTTGAGGAGAATGAACCACTGCCAGCTTTCTGTAATCACATCAAGCGCTCAGACAAAACACACATTTCTCTATTGACAAAGGGCTTCTTCGGCTTCGTGCATTGTTACCAGAAGTGTGACTGATTGTGGCTCTAGCATTGGTTGTCTCATTGGATAGAAAGTGCTTGTGCAGCTTCTGCAGAGCTCAAAACACTTTTACTTTGGGTGTCTGCAGTGAACTTGGACTTCTTCAGAAGGAATGGCATCAGCAAGGAGAAGCTGAGGAGCGCACAGGGCAGATTGCGTGTCCACTGAGTCCAGAGGTTGTCGCACTGTGGGCCTGGGGATTTGCATTGCAGCGGCTCAGCATGTCAGCCCTCCTCTATGTGTCTGTCCAGGCAGAGGAGGGGCTTATTTAACCTAGCACGGAGCCATTCTTGTTCTCGCTCTGTAGAGATGACCCATTTTCAGTCTATTGACTGAAAATAATAAATTTTCTTATAAATTTTCTATCACTTTCGCTACAAAAAACCCAAAAAACCAAAAACCGTAGCACTGGCTCCAACCGATGGACTGAGAATTCCCACCCATCTCCATCTCCCTCTCTTGAAAGAACTAGCAGAGCAATGGGAGCTCTAGAAATACAAATGAGCCAGACACAAGGGTGTCCATAGGCACACCCTTCAGGTGATTGACTTGGCAATGCGTCAGAAGTTTTGAATATGTTCATACCCTTTGATTCGGTAATTCCACTTCTACATATGTATCCCAAGAGACAGAATGATCTGCATAAAGATTTACGTAGAATAGTAATAGCATGAATTTTTTATCACAATATTATTTATAGTGGTGAAAAATTGGAAATAAGCCTAAGCATCATACCGCAATAACTGCATTACGACCTGACCATATGCTGTCATAGCATGCAGTCGTTAAAAATAATATTTGTAAGGGCTGGAGACATAGCTCAAGTGGTAGGGCAAGCGTGAGGCCCTGAGTTCAAACCCCAGTGCCGCCAAAAACATGTTTCTAAAGAATTTGTAATCATATAGGAAATGCTAACCATATAATGGAACAGAGTGTAAAGACAGTGTGGTGGCAGTCATGTGACAATATATATTTTCATAGGAAAGAGACAAGAAATTCAACAAGTCATTAGTGCTGTCTTTCAATTGTAGAATTATGGCTAATTTGTATTTTCTCAATACCTGTCATTTTTAAATTGCTGCAATAAGGAGTTCGTCTGAGGAAAAAAAGTATAGTTTTCTGTCTTCTTTTTTTTTTTTTTGGTGGAATTGGGTTTTGAACTCAGGGCCTCACGCTTACTAGGCGGGCACGCTACCACTTGAGTCATTGTGCCAGGCCAAAAGTATACTTTTCTCAATGAAAAAAATGTAGGCACTACTTTGGTGGTGTTTTAAAAATAGTAATTTTCTTTATTAAGTGTCACAGCTCACTGTAGATAGTTTGGAAAAAGAAAAAGACATTGAAGCCTCCAATGATTAAAATGGATAAAGGGAAATAAGATTACTTTTAAAAAAATTTTATTTTATTCATATGTGCATACAATGTTTGGGTCATTTCTCCCCCCTGTGGGCCCCCCCCCTTACCCCTTGCTACCCAGTAGAAACTATTCTGCCCTTATTTCTAATTTTGTTGAAGAGAGAGTATAAGCAATAATAGGAAGGAACAAGGGTTTTTGCTGGTTGAGATAAGGATAGCTATACAGGGAGTTGACTCGCATTGATTTCCTGTGCGTGTGTGTTACCTTCTAGGTTAATTCTTTTTGATCTAACCTTTTCTCTAGTTCCTGGTCCCCTTCTCCTATTGGCCTCAGTTGCTTTTAAGGTATCTGCTTTCGTTTCTCTGCGTTGAGGGCAACAAATGCTAGCTAATTTTTTGGGTGTCTTACCTATCCTCATACCTTCCTTGTACATAAGATTACTTTTAAAGGCATGAAAGGATATTATTTTTCTTACTATAAAATGTCACTGTGGAGAAGGAACCTCTGTGAGCTGGTTGTGGAAGTGTATGTTAGTACAGCCACTATGGAAAACAGTATGGAGTTTCCTCAAAAAATTAAAACTAAAACTACCATATGATCCAAGGATCCTGGGTGTATAACTAAAGGAAATGAAAGCAATACAGCAAAGAGTCATCTGCACACCCATGTTCATTGCACCTCTAGTCACAATAACCAGGATACGGAGTCACAAACTGATGAATGGACAAAGAAAACTACGTATATACACATGGAATACTATTTAGCCATAAAGAGTGAAATCCTGCCATTTGTGATAGTGTGGCTGGACCTGGAGGACATCATATTAAGTGAAATAAACACAAATAGCATATGACCGAGTTCATAAGTAGAATCTTCAAAAGCAGTCTCAGAGACCATATGGTGAGACTAGAATGGCAGCTACCATAGACTGGGCAGGGGTGGGAGTGGGAGAGAGAGAGAGATTGGTTAGTGGGTCTAGGTCACAGTTGGATAGAAGGAATAAATTCTGGTGTGCTATTGCACAGTAGGGTAGCTGTCACTACCACTAATGCATTATATATTGCAAAATAGGAGAATTTGAATGCACTTAACATAAATGGTAAAAGTTCAAGGTGAAGCATATGCTACTTACCCCAAGCTGATCATTTCACAATGCATATGTGAGTTAAAATAAAAATATAACTTTGTACCTCACAAATGTGTAGTTGTTACATGTCAATCAAAAAATTAGTAAAATGTCACTGAAAAATTTGAGGGAACAAAATGAAGAAACATACATTGAAAAACTCACCCTTGATCCCCAGCACTCCACCATCACCATTGTATTTACCTGTCTCTTTTACGTCTGTATGTATAACAGGTACATACGTGCAGTTGGAATCACTGACTATGCAGTTTGCTGTCCTGATTTTCCCCTTGATTTGAGATCATGAATAGGTAGACTGCATTATGAGGTTGGTACATAAGGCCAAACACAAACCAATCTAGACAAAGCTTGGCATTTGGAATGCTTGCCGTGGCTCCAGCTTTTCAGCTTACTTATACAGCCTTCCCTAGGAACTGCCGAATGGAAAGAGATATGGAAGCTTTAATTAATTGCCTGGATGTGGCTGGGAGTTTCCTTCCTAGGAATGGAATGATGCCCAGCAGAAGTACTGAGTACATAGAACTGAGCCTATGTCCCATAGCCAGGGGCCATGATAGGTAAACATTGTATTTTTTTCTCTAGGAGCCTCAGTATTGAAAATGTATTCACTAATAAAATTAACCTTGGTAGGAAAGGGCTGATGACTTTGGCCAGGTCTCCTAGCACCCTTGGATGTGCACAGTCCCTAGGGAGGACTTCAGCTGGCCATTGCCCTGTTGGCCTAGGAGCAGTCTGTTAATTTGCTGTCCACTGAGGAACATTACTTGAGTATGTGACCTTTATACTGAGATTATGCCATGATAGAGGAAAATACCTTTTAGAAACATTCACAGATTTTACCAAAAGGGCAAGAAAGAAGAGGGGATGGTCATAAAGCAGAGTGTCAGTTTGTCAGTAAAATGTTTACTGATTTCCCTTTTCCCCTCGCATTTGTAGGTGTCTGCATTAGCTGTTCTTCATTAAATACTTGATCTCTTCTGAAAGAATGGATCAAGGATAACTCCTTAAGTTTTCCTAACAGTCTGAAGAATATGATTTGTAGCATTTACACCGAGGCTTCTTTTCTCAGGAATTTTGTTGATGTGATAACTTAATGTTTACATGCCACATCAGGGCTGTGAAATGCAGCATTGATGGTAAAGGGGAAATTAGTCCTTATATGTAAAAGACAGCTTCCCAATAATGTAAATACCAGGTGGTAATTTATAGCACCAAGCAAATGGATTGAATAGAGAGGGCTTCCAGTCTTGTAAGGTCATGGGTTAATTCTAGAATGCATTCTCACTCATTAATCAATAGCCAGTGGATTGTTTATAAAGAAGTAACTAATGGCATTTAACAGCAGAACCGGAGGTCCTTTGACCTTTTTCAAGAATTTTGATATTTATTTGATGTAAGACAAGTTGCTGGCGATAGAAATTCCAGAAGGGCATGAGGTTCTTCTTTTTTAAAAGACAGGATATTTACATAGAAAACTTTTACATGGAAGAGGTTTGCCTTTTCACTGTGGTTCTCCCATGTTCAGTAAGCACTCCTTACATGAAGAATAATTACATTTCAGAGCTGGAAAATGCTTGCAGTCCCCTAGCTCAATCCTTGTACTGAGCTGACCTCTGGCAAACAGGGCGATATGCTAAATGCATGGAAGGAGGGGTGAGGGCTGACCTGATTAATCCTTCATTTTTATGTGTGTGGTGTGGGTGACGCTCTCCCTGTGAACGTAATGTAAACTTTCCTCCCAGGGTTGAGATTTCTCCATTCCTTAATTTTCACTCAGTAGTTGCTTCCAGGCTCACAGACGTCTGGGACATTTCACAACCTTGGAAGGTAGAGCCGTTAGGCGTTTCCCTTGGGATAAACAGCTCCCTGTTTTAGAAGGCTTTCGTCTTAGCAGACCTCCAGCAGCTTTGGCTTCCTTTACGTTCCCCAGATGCATCATGCTGGACTCCGCTGGACAGATAAAAATCAGTCTTAAAAGATTTTTAAAAGATTGCTGATAGAAATTCTAAGTGCAACGGTGATGTCACTTCATGTGTTGCTGCTATACCAGGTGAGAGAGAATAGCCCTGTTTTGTAGGCGGGGCAACAGAACCTGAGACAAGTTAGGCCTTTTGCCCAGCCATGGGCGTGCAGCTCTGAAGTTAGATTCACAGCATAGTGACGGTGTGGATTTCCATCCCTGTTAAGTGACCCATCATCAGCTCCCAAACTGAAAGTTGGAGGGGAAATAAACCCTGGTCACAGATGTCCTATTTCAAATGCTTGCTAACCACCTCCCCTGTGACTTACTTTCAGATACCAATAGCCTCACGCAATGCAGACTCTGCGCAGCATTTTTCAGGAATACAAGGAATTGCTGCAAAGGAGATCTAACAATTAACTCAGCTTCTGATCAGCGTGCAGCTCTGGTTACACTACACTTGGTTGCTCCCCGTAGCCATCACGTGTATTATAATTGGGTTCAGGCATAATAATTATGAAGGATGATTGCTAGGTGTCTCAGCCTAGACAGGTCTTCAGCAGTTAGGATCTGACCTTGATCCTGAGGTGTGTGGGTACTGGAGGGTGGGGGCGATGGTGATGAACGTTGCAGCAGTTAATGCAGTTGCTCTTGATAGCCTTGGACCGGGACCTGCTCCGTTCCTTACCGTAACAGGAAATATCATAAGAAGAAAAGGAGGGATCAGCCAGATGTGAAGGAATTATGTAATGACATAAGAGAATTGCTAGTTTACTGGAAGAACACGTCAAAGGTTTTCCCATTTTCTGTCCTAATAGAATATTGTGCTTTGGTTTATATTGTGCCCAATTAGCATGGATTTCAGAATTTTATATTATGTCTCCCATCCTTACAAAGGTCCCTTTGAGGCAAAAAGCATTGGTCAAAATAGTCCCACATAACAGGGCCAGTAAAAACAAGCCTAAGGAGAAATGGGTTTGGCTCTTTTGGATCATTTCATTTTTGGTCTGTCGGCTCCCATAGGTGAACTAGATGAAGATTGAAGAACTTGGCGTGTGAAATGAAGGGTTAAGAATTTTATAGATGTTTTAGAAATCTCTGGTGCACTCATAAAACCATGGTGGGAAATGGTGGTATAGTAAAGGTGAACTGGATGAGGGAAATTTATCTTTCTAGAAATTTCATTGCAGTCTGATTGGGCAGAAGAAAAGTTAAGATTCATGGTAAAACTGTGCTTTGGTTTGAACCTGTAACAGCCACTCAGTACATACTTGTCAAATTGCATAGCCATGGGAAAGAATAAACAGTTAGGTTTTAACTCATTATATCAGTTTTATTGAATTTTTCAAGCATTGATTAACCACATGTCCATTCAAACAGTCTTTACATTTGTAACATGTATAGCCACATGAAAGAGTCTTTTAAAATGTGAAGGAAAGGAAATACATTTTCTGGATGATGAAATGAGTTAGGAGTTAGTGCTTATATAGCACCATGCTAATCTCTTAAGTACAAACTAACATAAGTACACACTTACATGCAAACAGATGCTAAAATTTTCCCAGAGCGAGTCACAGAAAGCAGTGTCAAGTATGTGATGGTGTTGGACAGGGGGGCATGTCAGTTTCAAGTCAGTCTCCTCATTAGGTTATTTCTCTTATATTCCAAATAAGCTATTGTCTTTATATACAGCCGTATCAACCAGTCAGCTCCTGATCAGAGTGAGAAACTCCAAGAATGTTGTACTTTTTCCATAGAATGTTCAAAGTGTTAGCATTTGCTTGGCGTATGGCACTTTAAAACCTAAAGGATGAACCTTGACATTTTTAGAAGTTTTATTTATTTAATTTTATTTATTTATTTATTTCATGAGCTGACAAAATCTTTATTTTTAGCACCGATACTGTGTGAATCCCTTAGAAAGCCAAGGTCAACTTGGATAGCCCCAGTTTATACTAATGTTAAAGAGAACACTCAATGCAAGAACTTATTTCCAGAAAACTTGTGCTTGCTTTTAGAAGTGTTTCATTATGGTTCTTGGCCTGAAACATTTTCCAGACATGCCATGTAGATAAGTACGGAGGGAAAGAGACGCAAACCTCATGGCCAAGTAAAACAACTTAGGTTATAATGGGGGGATATGGTTCACTTTGGTTTTAGATCCTTGCTGTCAAACATTCTGGGAAGCCTCAGATTTTCAATAGCATGTGCCCATTTTTACCGTTCTTTATCGAGGCTGAGGGAGGGAAGGAGAGGGCGTGCTGTACTGATTACTTGAGAAGCTGCTGGTTTAAGATTTTTCCCTCTAACAGATGTAGATACATAATGGAAGTGACTTGTGACCTAGGTTTCCTTTCATGGACAAATGATTTGAGAGGCTAAATTCCCCAGAAGAAATTCATTCTGTATCCAACACTGTTTTCCAATTTAGTGATTTTTTTTTTTCAGTTTTCAGATTTACAGCAAAAGCTCTCAGTTGTTTGATTACTAAAAAACTCTTTCATTTTTCTTTTTTTTCTGGGGGGGGTGTTGTTTTTAGAATTCTTCAAAGAACTACTTGAAAATGCTGAGAAATCCCTGAACGAAATGTTTGTGAAGACATATGGCCACTTATACATGCAGAATTCAGAGCTATTTAAAGATCTCTTCGTGGAGCTGAAGCGCTACTACGTGGTGGGGAACGTGAACCTGGAAGAAATGCTGAATGACTTCTGGGCTCGCCTTCTGGAGCGGATGTTCCGCCTGGTGAACTCGCAGTACCACTTCACGGATGAGTATCTGGAATGCGTGAGCAAGTACACGGAGCAGCTGAAGCCCTTCGGAGATGTCCCTCGGAAGCTGAAGCTCCAGGTTACCCGTGCATTTGTAGCAGCCCGCACTTTTGCTCAAGGCTTAGCAGTTGCAAGAGATGTGGTGAGCAAAGTCTCCGTGGTAAGTGCTGTTTGCATTCTGTGTTTCTGTTTTTATTTTGTTCTGTTTCATTGTAAGAGAAGGTTTGGGAATGGTAAAATGAATCACTGGAATTCCATTGGCTGAATAACAGTCTTCTTTCTTTGTTTCTTGCCTCTCTCTTCTCTCACACTTTGTCTGCATACATGAGTCTTTTATGGTGAATGTCTTCATGTACTGTTATTCTTTTCTGTGGTTTCCCTGGAAGCCATTTTTAGAAGTAGGATGTATGTTCACTCTGGAATCTTAATGTTAAAAAAGAGTTTAACAAGCTTCCATCTCCTTTTGGCTCTTGTTCTACTTCCCCCTTTGCAAAAGAAACACGCAGACTCCACATGTGGTTATTTTGAATCACTGTGTTTCAGCCTACTAGATATAGCCTAGAAAATCATTAATACCCACGAGCATATGTTTCCTTATCATAAAGTGTGCTTGGAGCTCTTTAGAAGATAGCGCTTTCCAGGACAATTAATGCTATTGACCATGACTTTGTTTATAGGATTACCAGTACAGAAAATAAAACTGTAAAATGTGAGCAGGAACTGATAAAATATAACCTCAGTTTCCCCATTTGTAAATGAAGTGGACCAGTATTTTTCAGACTGTGCTCCTTGGGACCATGAGGGAGTCTGTCTTCTAGCGTGTGAGACCGTGCGCCTGTACCTTTACGTCTTGGGTCCACCAGTGCTTTTCTCTCCTTGGTTTTACACAGTGGGTTTTGAACAAGATTTCATTGGAGAAAGGGTTCTGTTGCTCTCTCCCTTTCTCCCTTCACTTAAATGTGAAAACTGCTTCGGTGGTGCTAGGATGAAACCCAGTGCTTTGCCCATGCTAGACCACTCTTGAGAACTTTGGAAAGCCCTTCCACCACCACCCTTCCGTGACCCAGTGTCACTGAAGAAACATATTGGGTGCTAAGTTATCTTTGCTTGACTGATCTTGGTGCTCTTACCTTTAGGCCTGCACAGGAAAAGCCAAATTGTAGGTCATTGCTAAGAAGCCTGTATTCACAGGATATAGTGGTTTCTGCTTTCGCCATTTGGTTGTTTTGAGGACTGGAGGAAAGGCCAGCATAAAAACTGGACAGCACTGCCAACACTAAAATAGCCACCTGATTGCCCACCAGAGACTTCATCTGCAGTTAGGGTGACCATTGAATTTATTGTCTAAACCAGCAGGTGCTTATTAACAGTTAGACCCAGCCGACAGCTGCCACTAATTGTTATTAGTAAGCAGCCACCATTGCCTGGGATGTACGGTCGCCCAGTTAGAAAAGAAGCCTGTATTTACCAGAGCAAAGAAAAAGGTTCTAAAGAGTGCTATGCTGTGAAAAATAGGTACTTAGAGGATTTTTTCGTATTAGAATTGGGTGGTAATAAGGATTTTTAATTAAGTGGTTGCATTTATTGTTATAGTGTTGTTTGTTCTGACTCTCATCTCCAGGCAGCAATTCTTCGCAGTACATTTTTGTTCACTCATGCTTTTTCTTTGTGATATTTTCACTATAAAATGCAAATATTTGTTGGGACATAAGAGGCTAGGTAGGGTAAATGAGATGATTGTTACAGTTAAAGGATTAATCAGATCTCTGCACTTCTGGCCACCCCAGCCACCATTATCAATCGAACGGATACTTAAATCAGAGTCCCGAAAACAAGGCAGTTAATTCAGGTCAGAGCTATTTCCGTTATAGTTCGTTCACCTGACACATTTGCTTTCCATCAACAATTCCTTGCATGCATCCTAAGCTGAATAGACAGGAAGGTGGCACTGCATGGCTTCAATGTATGTGTATCTCATGCTGAAGAGAAAGAGTAGAAAGAGAAAGCCCTTTGCAGGTCATTCAAAAGTGGTCTTCTTACATGAACCATCTCCCTCTTCCTTTGAGTTCCAGTGTTAATTCTGGGGAAAAAGGAAAGTTACTTTTTGAATATAATCCTTAAGAATTTTTTAGACTTGGTCTCTATTCTGTACTCATCCTGTTCTCATAACTGCCTAAGAGAGATTTGCATAGTTTTATGGGAACACAGTGACTTATAGCTATGTGGCATAATTTACACTGGGCAAAGGTTACTTGCCAATTACTTAGTTGACAATAATATTTTTGGGTAGGACTTGGGCTTTGAACTCAGGGCTTTGCTCTCCCACTTGAGCCACACCTTCAGTCCATTTTGCTCTGGTCATTTTCAAGATGGGGTCTATTGGGCTGTTGGTCTGGGCTTGTCAAGAAGTGGGATCCTCCAGATCTCAGCCTCCCAAGTAGCTAGGATTACAGGCGAGAGCCATCAGTGCCCAGCAAAAATAATGTTTTATGGCTACTTAAAGTACTGTGTTTGTAATTGGAAACTAAAAAAAGTACTGTTTTGGCTTTGCTAGTGAGCTTCTTCTAGACGAAAGCACTGACTTGAAGCCAAACCCTTTAACTAAATTGGGTTATATTTTTCTAACATACATAATAAGGCACATAGGCATCAAAATCAGTCTCTAAAAGTGAAGAATTGTATTAAAAAGTCTCTCATCTGTGCAATGTTTCTGTGTAGCAGCATGCCAGACTACCAGTTAAACAGAATCTAAGCTACACAATAAATGACCTGGCTGTCAAAACCATTTTAAACTGAACATGTGAAAAATCCATGTGGCTAATTTATAATTAAGATTCTCTACCAGTTTGGGCACCCAAACTGGTATTTCTATTCCTGCTAACCCCTGCCTAGGAGAAGTTTCCAGGTAAAACTAGAACCCAAGAAATTAACATACTGGATTTTGGTGTCCAATAAAATCCATTCCCTTGAGTCTGGAAAAGACCTTTCAGAGTGTGGAATGTGTTTCCTAATTGAAGAGACCCACCTTACCACACTTACCTACAAAGAGAGAAAAGCATTCTGGGCTTGGCGTTGCTGATTGAACACTTAACTTAGAGATGTTCCCACTTTATGAGTAGACACCTGCTTTTCCAGTTTACTTTTGCAACAAAAGGGTTGCAGTTCCAAGTTGAGCAATGATTTGATTACCATTAAGCCTTTGAAAAGCCATTACCATCAGCAAGCCTACCTTACTTCAAGAGAAAGGCACTGCTTAGTTGAAGTGCACTTGCCTTGCTTCAGTTCTTCTGGGCCCAAACATCCAGTGATTGCAGCTTGCTCCATTGAGCTTTACAATTCAAACTTTAGAAGAGGCCCCCTAATTAGTAACAGATGGTTCAAGTGCTACATATCTTTGTGTTACTTATTCCATCTTCATTTGTCATGGTTCATGATACGTTTTTTATTTACCTGCTTGTAGCAGCAGTTTTGCCTAGAAGGGTGAAGTCTTCTGTGGTCTTTGAGAAATGCACAAGTGGTTACATGCACCATGAAAATTAATAGCTCCTATGCCAAAGAGTTACATTCTCATGGTTTCAGTTAACACTGACATAGTGGGACTATGTCTACACCCCCACCCCAAATTACAGGGGCTATAATTAAAAATTGGTGCCTTAGCCTTGAGATGCCTGAATGACTGTCCTGCCTTGAAAGCAGTTTCCACTGATCCCTCGTCTCTGTGTTCATAGGCCCCGACACCTACAAGAGTACCAAATTGTTTTTGCCATGTCTCCAATTCATTATGTATAAATTTTAAAAGTGATCAATATAAAAAGCTTTTATGAAACCAAGAGCAGACATTTATTCAACCCTTAATATGATTTTTTTTCACTCCCAGCCATAAAGACTAGAGTTGCCAAGAGGAAGGTGGAACTCAGGCTATGGAGGGGAAAGGGATGGTAGGTGTGCAAGAGGTGTCAAGAGCTAAATAAATCTGAAACTAGAGCTTAGTGAATACAACAATGCTTTGACTTACAGGTCATAACTGAGTCTAATCATTTCAGACAAAGCAAGTATTTATCCACCTTCAGTTTTGTCTACAACATGTCCTCAAGCATCCTGAAGGAGCTCTACTTTACTCCACACATTTTGTTATGCTTTTAAAATTCTGGTATCAGATAAGGAGTAAGGAATTTCTCATCCTCCTTTCTTTGGGTATACATGCGTTGATTTCAAAACTGTTTAGGAAATTGCTGAATAAACTCATCACATCCCACGGCAAGTGTGGGCTCCCTATCTCTTTCTCTTACCATAATTTTGGAACATACTTCCTGTTATTTCTATTGAGCGCTTATGTTACCAAGCAACAGATAAAATCTAGACTTTTTCTGTTTGTTTGGTACTATTGGCTGTGCAAAAGAAAATTGCTGCACCAAATGTATGTTAGGAGCTGGAGAAAACCAAAAGGAGACATGTTTCTAACTTCAGTGCGGCATGTTGACTGCCTGCGCTGTGTAATGTGGCTTAAGGCTCACTCTGAATTACTGAAATGAAATCCAGGCTGCGTGTGGAGTTCTGCTCCAGCATTTTTGTTTTTGCAGGCTGCTTGCAGGAATGTTTAATGTGGTGTTTGGAAAATGCAGGTTATTTGGTAGAAAGGCTCAATCTATGTTAAAGAGTCTTTGCAGAGAAGGAGACTTTTTTGCAAAGTCTTTACAGCAGTTCTGGCATGCAGATGTCACATTACATGTGCGTCCTCAGGAAGGTGGGGTTTGGGTTTTTGTTTTTGTTTTTTTTTTGCAGTGCTGGGATGGAACCCAGAGCCTGTATACCACTGAGCTACACCTCCCAGCCAACAATGAGTATTTTTTAAAAAAAGAATCTTAGTAAGTTAAAAAGTAAAAACTGAAGATTCTTCCACTGACTTTTACTATAGGACAAAGTGGCTCTGAAAACCAATTCTAAGATACTTACTAGAGCTACCTTAATATTTAGAAAAACCTTCGACAGTCTTGAAAAATTTTATAAGACTTGGAAATGGGATGGACATTGATGCATTTTCAGTATGGATTAGTAACTCGCATTGATTTTGATATTTGAGCATTTACTCCAGATGACCCTCCTTTTCTGACTTACTACCCTCCAAAAGTAAACAAACTTCTCGTTTTTACGTAAACAATGCCAGGCACCTTTTCTTCTGTATGTTATGTCTTTTTTAGTCAAAATTGATCATCTCTGCTGCATTTCGCTGCCATTTGTTGAAAACTTTGGGAAAATGCGACTTGTTTTTTGGATTCTTTTGTTCCAGGGGATTTTTTTCCCCTCGGTGCTGGGGATGGAACCCAGGGACTCCCACACACTAGGCAAGTGCTCTACCACTTAGCCACACTCCCTGCAAAGGAGCTCTTTTCTTCTATGCCCCGTAGTGTTTTCTTGAGTCTTTGAACTCTTTGTAAGCAGAGGCTGGTGCACTGTAATTATCTTTTTATTCTCACCCCCGTAGCACCTTGAAAGTTCTAAAGACAAAACACTGGTGTTTAGTAAGTTCCTTCTGTTTTATTAAACAGTATGTCCTCTCGCCCAAGTGTCTAGTGAGCATTGCTCCGTATAGAACAGTAGTGTCTTAAATTATCCTCCAAAATAAAAACGGATTCACTTGCCAGTAGCTTTGAAAACTGCAAATTGCTACTGGAAAGCATCTAGCTTTGGATGGTTGAGTGCTCACTATGTGGAGAAACTGTGCTAGGTCTGAAACCCGTGTGCTCCCTCAAGCTCTCTAGTGCCTGTGATTCAGAAGAAGCCATTTAGATCCATACCAAGGGGACTCAAAGTGTAGTTCATTGGCAGAGCTCTTGGCTGGCATGCACGAGTTCCCAGGTTGAGTATCTAGTATCACATGTACTAGCTACGTGGCAAGGAAGTAAAGTACCCATGCTCTAGAACCAAACTGCCTAGGTTCAAACCTTGGCTCTGCCATTTGTTAGAAGACCTTATGTGAATCACTGACATCTGGCCTCAGCAAACTCTGCGAAATGAAAGAAAAATTTAGCACATACTAGTCAAGAGGTATGTCCCGAAGTAACAGTGAAAATGAACATTTTAAGTGGCTCGCTGTATCATTGAGGAGAATACATAACTGAGGATAAAAGGAAGACCTTGAAGGATGGTTACCATTTTGTTAATCCCTGCGTGACATGATCTACTACTTGGTCTTTGGTCTTTCAGAGTAAATTTACTTCAGTAAGTAAGTTTTGGAGGACTCAAAGGAAGTAATTGATCTTGATGGTTACCAAAGAATAGAATGTCAGTGAACTTGAATTTCTCTTCAAAACAAAGCTCCCAGAACACAGTATGACTTGATCTGTTCTTTCATTTGCTTATGGGTAAAAGATTTGCCCCTGGGAATATGGAGAGACCATTGAGAATTTGTGGAGTACCCAGCAGTGTACAGCAAGAGCCACCACTGGATCAAGGAGACATTGAATTTTTCCTGAAACTCCACAAGAGAGTTTAACTTGCAGTACTATACACCGTTGTATGGGTTTTTCTTTCCTGTGTTGGCTTACCCACTGGGGGGCAGTACATAGAGATGGTCCTTAGCACTGTGGGTCCAGCTTCCTGAGCGTGTGTGGTCAGGTTGGTGATGGCAGGCCCCCAGTGCTTGGCATGCTAGTTTTGTCCACACTCCTGCGCCTTTAGGTCTTATAACTGTTTTAAAGCCCTTCTTTTTATACTAGTGCCTCATCCCACCCAAGGGAGCTGTTTTCCAGGTTCTAAATCCCCTTCTTGTGAATTGCTGCATGGTGGTCTGATTAGTGGTTGTGAGACAAAAGACAGATTTTCTATAACTTTGGTATTTTATGTTTCCTTTCTTATCCCAATCTTCTTATAACATCTCCATCTTTCTTTTTCAGTTCTGGTATTATTTAGTGTTCCCATCGCATGTTATAACTGAGTTCCTTGTGATGATTTTTAATAGTTACACAACAAATCATGTACAGAACATGTGCCAGTACTCAGCCAAAAAATGAAATGGAAAAACTCCACCAAACCCAGATTTATAATCTTCCTTAATAAAATCTACTGTGTCATTTCATCTGGTCTCTGATTTTAAAACTTGAGACTCCATAAGACTGTTTAAAGGGGGTTTGGTACTACAGGGTCTACAGCATAAATGATTTGGTTTGCAGTTGAACTAAGAATGCAATTTGTTGCTTCCTGGAGTTAGTTCCCCACTTCACTGCGGCCCCCCCCCCCCCCCCCCCCCCCCCGGCACCAAGTAGGAAAGGACTTTGAGAAAATGTTTCTTGCGTATCTTGAGTTTAATATTTTTGCTTACTTCCTAAAGGCCCATTCCACTTTGGAATTTCATTATATTTTGTAGAATGGATTCGGTATCTTAACATACAAATCATTACTTGCCTTGGTACCTAACACAAATATATTCCAGAATTATCCCTGTACATAATAAATGCTCAACAACTATTTGATAACATGTTAGCTTTCTACATTTCCTCTTCCCATGGCATTGTCTGCTCTTAAACATAAAATTCAAAAATGCCAAGTGTCGTCCTGTGATTTTCCTTTCCTTTCTTTTTTCTTTTTAAGACATGGTCTCACTGTGCTATCCAGGCTGACCTTGAACTCAAGATCCTCCTGCCTCAGCCTCCCGAGTGCTGGGATTACAGTGTATAGCATGATGATTGGCCCTTCTGTGACTTTTTTCATCGTCATTTACATGACTCCTTATTCTAAAATCCAGCCATTTATCAGTTTTGCCAATGTGGAGCCCAACTAAACATAAGGGAGAAACCAGCCAGTGCCTAAGAATAGCTAGTTTCCTGTGGATACGTGACACATCTGGGAAATCTTTTGGCCCCAAATGTTTGATAAGTTGCAGCACTGGAATCAAATGTAGCAGGCAGACTGTCAGCAAGTTGCTTAATCTCTTTGGCTTTAGTTTTCTTATCTCTTAAATGTGAGAGCAGCATTCAGTGATCTCTAAGCGCCCTTCCAACTCAGGCTTCTGTGGTCCTCCAGTTCTCAGGCCACCTCCCTCCTGAAGGCCTGTTTGTTCATCTGTAAAATGAGAGGGGATAAGTATCAAAGTCCTAACAATGTGTGACTCTAAAGGCATGAACTTCTAGCTATCCAGAAAATCTCATTATCCAGAGGGCCACTCCTCAAGGGTATGGGTTAGCCAGAATTTTACTGTACATTACTACATAGTTAAAAGGACTAATTTAATGCCCAGGAAAACATTTGGGACTGGTTAAAACTGGAAAACTCCTAATTCTTTGTAGGGAATGTTGGCTGTAATGTGTACAATTACCATCTTGCCCCTGCATGCTTTTTCCCTCTTTTAGGCTGGAGTTCTGTTCGGGATAAGACGGAGGGAGTGTGTGTATGTGTGCGTGTGTACGTGTACATACCAGATCGGAACCTCACAATGTTAGGTTTTTCTCCTGACAGTACTAATCCCGTGTTGCTGTTCCTAAGGGCACTGTTGATAAGTGGTATCCAAAGTGACACACCAGAGCAGGTGGAGTGCACTGCTGGCTACCCCCGTCTCAGCATCTGTTTCCTGTGGTGGTATCTGCTTCTGAGAGTCTGTGTTTGCAGAGCTGGTTGATACCGATAGGGAAGAATGCACTAATCCTCTGATACAGACTCCAAAAGAGGAGACCAGGGAGAAAGAGCATGACAGGATCTTTCAGTTAGCTGCCAGCATGTGACACCTAGCCGTGATCCTTCCTAAGTATTGATAGAAATGAGGGACAGGATGGAATTGGCTCTTCTAATGCCCTAAACAATTTCCCCTACAGAACTAGAAAGATGAAACGAAGCCATATCTCTGCAGAGGATGGCCAGCCCACTCTGAATTCAGTACTGGTTTCATCTTTGCCGTGTCCCCTTAGTCCTTTGTGTGCTGCCCCTACGGTATCAGTTTCTGCCTAAATTCTGACCTTCCCACACTCCTATGCATCTAACATGACTGCCCCAAATTCTTCAACTCCATTTTGAAAAGCCATGATCTATCTGCCTTGCACTCTTTTACAGCTTTTGTTCACTTCATTGCCCCTACCTGGATGACCTCCTCCTACTTCTCCGCTTAAATCCAAATCCTTCCTCAGAATGTAATCAAAACCTCTCCTCTCCATCAAGTGCTCCCTTAGGCACTCCATGCTCTACTGCGCCCAAGTCCTGGATGGTCTTCATGTACCCCCAAGTTTAAAGTTGCTCATACTCTGCCCTAGAGGATACATGAACTTTGCCTTCTGCATAGCTCCTGGCATAGAACAAAGTACACCCAAGGTGATCTTGGTTATTTAAGGTCATGTGATGGGCTGGTATCTAGCTCAGTAGTAGAGCACTTGCCTGGGGCTGGGTAGAGAGACAGACAGACACACATACACGCTGGGTTGAACCGAGGGCCTTGTGCTTACCAGGCAGGTGCTCTACCACTTGAGCCAGTCTGTCAGCCCACTTATATTCCATTTTATCTAACCTTGATCTAATTCACCTCCAGTGGAAGCAGGCCAGGCCTCCTGGTTGCCATCAGTCATAACTTACCCTTGAGTTTATGGCCAAGCCCTCAGTGTCAGACGGGTAGACTCGTCTTTTCTGAATGCTGTCTTTTTCTTCTTGCACGTTAGGTGAGCCCCACAGCCCAGTGTGCCCAGGCGCTGCTGAAGATGACCTACTGCTCCCACTGCCGGGGCCTCGTGACTGTGAAACCGTGTTACAACTACTGCTCAAACATCATGAGAGGCTGTTTGGCCAACCAAGGGGACCTCGATTTCGAGTGGAACAATTTCATAGGTGAGCACGTGATTAATGTATTTGTATTGCTGGATGAGGCTCTATCTCTGGACACAAGGAATGTCATTGCCAGGGCTGGTAGAGTGGCTTAAGTGGTAGAGTGCCTGCCGAGCGAGCATGAGGTCCTGAGTTCAAGCCCAGTACTACCAAAAAAGAGAAAAAGAAATGTAATTGCCAGCTGTGAAGTTTTGTTTTGTGTTAATTACTTAGCGCTTGCCAGAGTCATGACTACGCTGTGCTCAATTACTGTAAATAAAATGTTACTACAAGTAAATGTTCCCTTGAACTGATGGTGGCATTTCTGAAGACAGTTACAGACAGTGACTACCAGCTTTTAATCATGAGAAAGTACTTTTTTGATATCTTCTGCCTAAAGCTTAGTTTTAGTTACACATCTAAAGTCTGTACCCTTGTAAATGCTGGAGCACAGCTGTCATGGAGCTGTAAATGTGGCTTTTAAAATGTTCTATCTGGGACTGGAGGTGTGCCGTGTGCCTCAAGCAGTAGAGTGCCTGCTTTGCGAGTGGGAAGCCCTGAGTTCAAACACCAGTCTCACCGAAAAAGAAAACCCAAACAACAATAAAACGTTCTATGTGTTCCACTGTGGCCATAGCTTATGCAAGCTGGCCACATTTGTTCTTTGGATCAGGAGAACTCTGATTGTGGTGACTTCAGGGTTTCATTTCTACAGGAGATTTAGCAATAGTAGGCTACTCTTGTGTGAATGGGAGAACTTTGGCCCTGATAATTTAACAAATAATGAGTCCTGCGTATACCTTCCACCTAGGAAACCGTTATTGGAACCCAGACAACACTCTTAAGTGGCCAGGTTCTGAGAGGGTTAATTATCCTTTTGGTGAAAAGACAAATTAAGCCTAATTTAAGCATCGAGGCATCAGCTCCTTTGATGCCTACTTAGTGCATGCCTTAGTCCTGAACACATCAGTGGCCAGTGTTGAAACTCCCAATGCACAGTGTTAGTGGGATCTTGTGCACATGCTAACAGCTCACAAAACAAACGAATTTCCCCTCCCCCAGTCACATTTGCATAATTGCAGAAGTTGAGTGTCGTTATAGGAACCTATTTTTTTACTTATTTGTCCATATCATGGGAACATGCATGTAATTTGCTGCTTTTTTTTTTGTTTTTCTTTTCTGGTGAGGGGGATTGAGGTTGGGGAATGCTTTTTAATCTGCATGATAGCTAATTACCATGTTAACTCTGAAAGTGCATCAATAAATTGGCTTCAACAGATTTTTGAGAATACTGACACAGGAAAAAAAAAGATGTGAACACTAAGCACTTGAGCACAACTATGACCTAACAATGTCAAGCTAGAATGCCTGAAAAACCGTTCCACATACAGAAGAGCAAAGCCCTATGACAGGGAAGGCAGGGGACCAGCAGATACACCCCCCCATATCACAGCCAGAATGAAGCCAGTGGGGAAAGTGTTGCTTCAAAATATTTCACTTGGAAATAAAAGCCCATATCATTTCTCAGTGTAAAGTTTGTCCCCTCTCCTTCCCTCCCTTCCTCTTTTCTTCTCTCACTGAACCCTCATCTCTACACCCAGATGTCAAGTTTACAATTCATTGTAGTTAAATTCTTTTCTTTTTTTTTTTTTTTTGAGACAAGGATTTGCTGTGTGGCCCAGGCTGGCCTTGAACTCCCAGTCCTCCAGCCTCAACCTCCTGAGTGCTGGGATTATAGGCATGTACCACCGTACCTGGCTAAATTGATTTATTAAAGAAAGTCAGTGGAACTTTTAATCTTTCCCTGTAGTAAACTGTTTTTCCTAGCAAAGGAGAATTTAGCATAAGTGCAAAGAGTATATGGTGACAGTGACCAGCTTTGCTCATGTTCCTACATACAGATCCTGGGTAAAGTGCACACGGGCATTTCTCTCACACTCTTCTGTTATTCCAATACTTCCAGCAACACCTATCACTACAGTCTGTGTGTCCTTGTATTAAAATGCAAATTCTTCTTCATATTTTCTAAGACTTTACAGATCCATAGCAAATCAGGGCCATACTCTGGGCTTGCTTAATTAACATTTTCAGCCAGTTACTCTAAAGCAAGCAGACCTTCAGTTGCTGTTCTTGTTCTCGTGGTGTGTTTTTTAAATTACATGTGCTATATCTTTGAAGAAACAAAATTAAACTCAAGTGAGAACTGATAGAATTTCTGAATCATTTTTCCCTAGCTGTTTTAAATGCACTTTTTGAAGGGATAAGGTGTGTTAATTATGTATCTAAACTTCATTTTTAGTGGATATACTCGTCTTTATTTCTAATAAGCTGCTGTAAAAGGCCAGAAGTAATAGGCGCTGTTAATCTCATGTTCTTCTTTATGACTTTTTCATAAGGGTTCAGTTAATCTGCACTGAGATTATAGAATTCAGTCTCTGTTTAATGCCTGTGTGTACCTTCTTTCTTTTTCCTGTTCATCCTCTATCTTACCCCCTCCTTCCTTCCAAAGAAGTTTTCCTTGCCCTTTAAGTGAGTGCAGTTAATGAATGGACAAGGATTTTCTCGCCTCTTCTTTAAGTCGGTCGTTGGGGCTAAGTCGAGAAACTGCCTTCTGTTACTCCCGGCAGGTTGGGAGGCTGAGGGTGGGGATTTCTGATCATCACTGTCCAGTGCAAGGGGAATTACTTCCTCTTGTGACATGCGGGAGCTCAATGCCAGTGTCCTGAGCACTGCAGACCTGCAGTTGGATTACACCCTTGGGGAGGCTGAGGATGGAGCGCCTAGGTACGCCTCCTTTCTGTGCCTCCCTATCCTTGCGACTACATCTGTATATCACCAGGAATGATTAATGTGGAAGTCTTGTCAGGCCACGTCAGGATGGGTCCAAATGGGTGGAATACCCTGCAGCTCCCTTTTGTGATCATGTTTATATGAAACCTTTAGTTTGAAAAATCAGCCAAATACCTGCCCTCTACCAGCACCAAAAAGTTGGTGTCTGGAGAATCAGAAAGTATTCTCAGGTGCAGCTTGTTCTCCATCACATACCATAGCTGCGTTAACATCTATTTCATTCATAGCCAACCCATTAATGTCACGTGTTGCTGCCGGTGGGAATTTGGTATTGGTATTGCTGGCGGGAACACCAGCCAATTCCTGGCAGGAGGCAGGAGCCAGCCGGATACCCGCAAATTGAGACCTGTGGCTTCTATCAAGCAGAAGAAAAGTGAAACACCAAACAAACCATCTTTCGGTTTGTCTTGGAGCTTCTTTTCGGGGCCAGTTGCTGCTACAGAGACGATGGCTAGCCCATCATGACTTCCCGCAGGGTTAGCAGCAGCTTTGGCTCCAGGGCTGTGGGCTGTAGGCTGAATGTGTCCTCAGTCGCATTCTTCAGCCATGCAACACACGACGCCATGGCACCGGCCCCCACAAAGGCCTGCCTTCACTCTCCATTCCCAGGCCCTGTGTATGGCCGGCCGGCTCAGAGTTTACAAAGACACCAAACAGCCAGAAGAATTGGGGTTTATGTTTCCTTTCAGGCTTTCACAAACACATTAGTGATCTGGCTTTTCCTTGCCACTAGGGGAATAAGGAGGGCCAAAATGCACTGTTTTTTCTTGTTTAAACCTCTGCATTTTGGATGTTTATTATCTGTCTGTTCATAATATTTTTATTCAGAGCAATCTCTTCTTGGCTTATGAAGGAATGTGCTTTCCGTGCATGGCAACCCTGATGCTTTAACAACGATGAACACAGTTAAGTTGTGCTCTGCTTGTTTACAAAAATCTCCTTTGCTGGCACATCAAAAGCATTTTTTCTCCTTTAGTACAATGGCATATTCATGCTGTCAGCCTTTACTTAGATGTTAGAAGCATCACTTTATTGGCACTTACCACAATGCAACCTGAAACTTGATTTGTTATTACTTTAAAAAATTGCATTTCATAGAAATCAATCTGTTGTTTGTGACATCAGAATTGTAGTTTAGAGAGATGACCTTGTACATTAAAATCCTGGATAGCATTTGTCCTAGGTTGAAGGTGACCATATTTGGTTTCGTCGGTATACTGTACTGAACCATCGTCCTACTAGGAAGCTTGGGTAGAAGCTCACCTGGGAGCTGCAGCTGAGTAGGATACCCAGTCACCTGGAAAGTAGCTCTTGGACTACCTGAAGGCGACGGACAGTGGGGCTCTAAGTCTTTTTCTTGCCCTGAGTTAGCACTAGGGTGAAAATGAGGGAGAACAAATTTAGAAGTTTACTGCTTATCATTAATGAACCATCCTTTCCCTCCGTTGGGGATTTCATTTCCAAGAGTTCTTCTCCTCCTGTATGTGCAATGGGTACCAGGCAAAAACAACTAACCCTCATATTCCTAACAGATACCCGAGGAAGGAAACAAGATAGGGCATATTTTGTTTACAGGGCTCCTCCAAAGTCTAAAAGTGGCTTGCAGGTAATCACTGAATGTATACACTATGAACACACAGTTTTTGTGTGTTGTGTCTTATACTATGTTTTCACTTGAATGCAAAGAGATATGTGTTTTACTTTAGAACAAGTTGAGGCCCCTATATGTGAAATGTGAATTTTATCATAGCACAGAAAATTGCATCATTCAAAGTTTCATTATTTGAAGTCTTTTTGTTATTTTATTATTATTGGAAAGAGTTCCCGGAGCACTTTGATTTGTATTTTCCTCCTGTGTACTGAAGGATCTAAAGGGTTTCATCAAACAAAATGAAAGGGATTTTAACTAATTTCTTGTTTAGACTCTTGTAAGTGGAACCTGAAACAGAAAGGTCCCAGGGGCATTCCTGGGACAACAGGCTTGTTATTGTGCCTCTAGCCCAAGATTTGTCAGCTGGGTGCTAGCTCAGAACCCTGCAGTGGCAGCCACTGACCCATGGAGGAGTGAATAATCCATGTAATGGAAGAATCCTGGTTGGGTTGTACAACAAAACATTCATGTGGCCACGCCATACTTTAGAGTGCTAGTGATACATGGTGAGCAAGTGCAGTTTGGTTTTGTGGAAATACATATAAAAACATGAATTAATTGAGACAGGCCTTCCTACCACCCCACGTAGAGAACAAAGACAGTAAAATAATCACTCTTACCCAAAGCCAAACCAACACTTTGCTTTTTATGCTGTGCTGTTCTTCCCCAACGTCACATTAGATGCCATGCTCATGGTGGCGGAGAGGCTCGAGGGTCCATTCAACATTGAGTCGGTCATGGACCCCATCGATGTGAAGATTTCTGATGCTATCATGAACATGCAGGATAACAGTGTGCAAGTGTCCCAGAAGGTAACAAAGGCAGGGCGCTGGGGAGGACAGCTAGGGCCCCTCCGACCTGCCTTGTGACTTCCCTGACGTGTCACTCACGCTCGCTCCCACGCAGGTTTTCCAGGGATGTGGGCCCCCCAGGCCCCTCCCAGCCGGACGGCTTTCTCGCTCCATCTCTGAAAGCGCCTTGAGTGCTCGCTTCAGACCGCACCACCCAGAGCAGCGCCCAACCACAGCAGCTGGCACTAGCTTGGACCGACTGGTGAGCACTTTGGCAGGAATGACCATGTTTAATGACAAAGAACTGAAAACATTTGCTCAAAAATGAATTTTTAGTTGGAAGGCTTACAAGCGTGGGTCTCTTAGGTGTAACTCTTCCCGAAAATTGTGCGTGGATGCAGTAAATGTGCCTCTCATTTCGTAGCTCAAAAAACTCCTTTCCACTCAAGGAAGTGGAGGGTTGTCAGTCTCAAAGGGCCCCAACCAAGGAGAAGAGGCAGTCAAGACGGTCCAGCCTTCCTAACGTAAGGTGCTCTGTGGCAAATGCTAGGGTGGAAAAGGAGCAACAGACTATCGACACACTGCTTCATTCACGGCAGTGTGCTCTGAAACTGTAAGAGAGTATTACTTCGACAGTAGGAGGAACACAGAGTCCAGGGCCCGAGAAGACACTGGTGGGTGAGGAGGAAGAGCAAGAACAGGCAAGTTTCCCAGGGTGGATAAAATGTAAGCTTCATCCTGATTCGGAAAGTCTTGAACAAGGAGACCATGTATTATCATTGTGTCTATAGGGGACTGGGCCTGGTGAGCCTCCGATGGTAGTTGTGATGGGGAGACAGTGGACTGCAGGTCTAGGAAACACCTTCAGAGTTTGCATTTCAACTATTAATTCCTTTGAGTGGTTCTGTATTTTTAAGTATAACTTAGGCCAGCCTATTTTTATTCTGACTGTGGTTGAAAATGAACTGCATATCACCGCAGAGGTATTTAGAAATGATCAAAAGGCACATCCATAGGTGGTTGTGTGTTGTTTTACGTGTGTCTTTTTTTCATTTTCTGAATTAGGTTACTGATGTCAAAGAGAAACTGAAACAGGCCAAGAAGTTCTGGTCATCCCTCCCCAGCAGTGTTTGCAACGATGAGAGGATGGCGGCAGGAAACGGCAATGAAGATGACTGCTGGAACGGCAAAGGCAAAAGCAGGTCAGCCTTCATTGAGTGCACTTGAGTGTCCAGGTGACCTTCGGAGAGGGTTCACAGTTATGAGTCGAGACAAAAGCAGGTCACAGTAGGGAGCAGTAACAAGGAAGGCTTCTAGATGTTCTTAGGTGTAGGCTCCGCAGTGCAAGTGTTGAAAAGTCCTCTTGAGGTTACTGGGTTTGACAGTAGACACATTCTAGCATTAGGGCTGTTCCAGTGGTGTCATTATTTCAAAAATATTTAATGCCTGTAACTGTTGTCCTAATGACCTGGCCTCACAAAGCTCACCAGTTCTCAAAAGGTCTCTTTCTTGATGATGCCTTGTGCCCCTCCCTGATGCACTCTGACTTAGATAAGTGCCCGTTCTGAGGGCACTTTTCTCTGACCCAGCAACCTCCACAAAAAGGATAGCTTTCACGAAGGTCATGGCCAAATTGGAGAAACGAGACCGGGAAAAGGAGCAATGAGAGTTCATTACGAATCGAAGAACTTCCATTTAACTGTGCTCAGTGGAAACACTAGAATCTAGCAGAACTCTTTGATCTCTTTATTTTTTGCTTTACTGATCTTCATGGGGTCGTTTCTCACTTCAGGTACCTGTTTGCAGTGACAGGAAATGGACTGGCCAACCAGGGCAATAACCCAGAGGTCCAGGTGGACACCAGCAAACCAGACATACTGATCCTCCGCCAAATCATGGCCCTTCGGGTGATGACCAGTAAAATGAAGAACGCTTACAATGGGAATGACGTGGACTTCTTTGACATCAGTAAGCCTTTGCTTTTCTAAAGTGTGCGTTGGTCTTGGATGGCTCGTGATGAGAGCACATGAAATGAAATCTCTTCCATTTTTGAAACACAGGTGATGAAAGTAGTGGAGAAGGAAGTGGAAGTGGGTGTGAGTATCAGCAGTGCCCTTCGGAGCTGGAGTACAACGCCACTGACCACGCCGGGAAGAGCGCCAATGATAAAGCCGACAGTGCTGGCGCCCGTGCTGGGGCACAGCCCTGCCTCCTCACTGTCCTCTGCGTCGTGTTTCTGCTTATGCAGAGAGAGTGGAGATAATTCTCACACTCTGAGAAAAAGTGTTCAGCAGAAAGTTAAAAGGCACCGGTTATCACTTTTATACCATCCTAGTGACTTCGCTTTTTAAAACGAATGGACACCAATGTACAGTTTTTCCTCTGCGGCCACTGGTTTAAACGATGTTGACTTTGTTTTCTCCCTCTGTTTGAGGGGCAGGAGGGACTCGTGCATTGCACTGGTTCCCGCTCCTCAGATTCATGGTAAACGTGGCTAACGTGTAGGTGCAGAGCTGTAGTTAGCTGAGCAGTTGTGATTCTTTCACTATTGTTTGTTCGTTTGTTTTTTCTCATTTTGTTTGTGGGTTGTTTTTTTTTCAAATTATGATCTCACCTTGTTTCTTACAAGAAAACCAGGGTCCTTTCTTGGCATGTAACATGTACGTATTTCTGAAATATTAAATAGCTGTACAGAAGCAGGTTTTATTTATCATGTTATCTTATTAAAAGAAAAAGCCCAACAAGCCGCAAAATTTCCATTGTTCCCTGTTATTTTAGCTGCCTTATCTGGACAGAAGTGGAAGTGATTTGGGGTTTTTGTTTTATTATTCCTAGCTTAGGACAGAATGTGGAAAGCACAGGTAGGCTTCTGAGCCACTTGTCGGGTTGTACTTGAACATCATCAACACAAGAGGCTGATGGTTGGAAGAGACTGCAGACTCCCCATTTTGGTTGAGATGAATCACACAAGCTAAGGTCACATGTATGTCCATTTCCTAAACCATCTAAAAAAATTCTTCATATATTCTCCCTTGAAAGACAAAAAGCATTCAGGGTATCCCAGTTATCATGTGTTCATACTTAGGTTTGAGGGTGTTCTTTAAAACCAGGCAAGTTAGAAAGCCACTGTGTACCAGTTTTCATATCCACACTGACCCTTTATGAATTTTTATCCCAATGGCTGCAATCAGTGACCAACAATCTCATTTGGTTCCCCTTGGCAGAGTGAGCCGGATTTGAAACCCAGCCATATAAGGCAGTTGTCTGGGAGCTAGCCAGACTTGGGGTACAGCCTGGGCTCAGGGAATAACTGTCAACACTCGAGCAGAGTTTTCATCTGTGCACGTGTATTTGCATTGTTTTTGGATCCCAGTTTTTTTAAGAGCGTAAGCTGTCTAATTTGAGTCTTTTTCTTGCTCGGCCCGCCTCTGCTTAGTCAAGTGAAGGACTTGGAATGGTTTACAGCTGTGTGCTACCTGTACCAGCCAAGCAGTCCACTGGGGGAAGAACAAGGTGTCCATATTTCTTCATGTATTATTTTCTTTGGGGGGAGGTGGGACTAGGTAGTGGTGAAAAGACTTCACATCCAATTGGTGACCCTTAACCACATGGGTGAACTGGCAAAGGTAATATCTGTTGTCCCTGGCCAAAGACTGGCCCCTTAGGAGCCCTTTCCTTGTGCTCTTACAAAATGACACCTCATAAAACTAGGAGAATGTAACATCACTCTGAAGGGGGTTCCCAAGTCTTCAGAAATGCTAAAGTTCTGCAAGTCTCTTCCTGCTCTAGACAGCCAATAAGATCCCAACCAATTCAACAGAACCAAAAGCCCACAGAGAGGTTGTTGTGTTATTGTTCAATCTTCAGTTGTAAAAGTAATGCTCTATTTTTATATTGAAACATGATTACTTGATAGCTCAGGGTCTACATTTCATTCAACTTTTTAACACCAAAATCTGCAGAATGGTCAAAGAGAAATATTGGGGGCTGTTGTAAACAGAGGCTTAATTTTATTAGAAGTAGCCAGTTATTTATTAAAGCATGATGTTAATAAAATAGGCATATTCTGGCTGGTGTGTACAAGTGTTTTTTTTTTTTTTTTTCTGAACGAATCACAGAAGACATAAAATTGAGAAGGCACTCCATTTATGTATGAGGAAAACTAGATTGTAAGTAGCTAAGCTGCCTTGGGAGAACTTGGCAAATGTGCTGATGCTTAGTAACTGCCTCAGTTGTGAGGAATTCCCTTTTTAGCTTAGACTGCTATTACTTTTACTCAGTAGAAATGAATCTAGTCTCCAAAATATGGCTCAAAGAGTTATCCTCATAGACCTTGTTAGATTGATTTTCATTTAAAACCTTGACCTCTGCCCAGCTGTTTTCTTTCAGTTAAGTTCTCTAAACCAGTAACATTTTCCGAATTAAATATTCTTGAAGGCTCTTCTGGACTCTTACTGATTTGTTTTCTTTCTTTGCATTTTTTCCTGTTACCCTTTTATTATTTTAAATTGTCTCTTGCTTTTGAACTTGAACTGTGAAATAAACAAATCATAGATTTTTCCATTCAGGTCTGACTGGATAACTCTTGGCTGCTAACCAGCTGACAGGCTTACCCCCAACCCCCAAGTATGAGCTAGAGTAGAGGCAAGTTGACTGTTTTCGAACTGGAGTTTGCAGCATGAGCTAGAGTAAAAGCCTTCTTAGGAGACGACCTGACTTTTACAAAGTTAATGTCACATGAAGGAGTTGTATTTTACAGTCATTTATATATTATTTTTCTTTCAAGCACTTCACCCACTTTGTGCCTTAAGGAAAAAAACATTTTAAGACTCAGATTTATATTTTAAAAGTAGTAATTGGCACCTATTAATGTGAGAAAAAGAAAAAGAACTGCAAAGGATTGACCTGCACTTTTGAACTTTCGTTGGAGTTTTAGAAACCATGAACTATAAATTGTTTATGATGACAGAACCAAAATTAAAATAGGTATAGATGGTGCTACACAAAATTCTGCTTTGCCTTTTATGTTGGCAGAATGTAGTGAGTTTCACAGCTAAAGGGTAGTAAATTAATGACTGCGTACTAGGAGGGAAGTGGGTGAGAGAAAGCTCATTGTGAAGCAAATATGAAAAAAAAAAAGGATTTTTACCTTTTTGGAAATAACAGAAAAGCACTCAGAAAACTCTTCCGACTTAGAATTTAGTAAGAAAAACATAACTGCGTTCCACCATACACTGTATAAGTTCACTTCTACTTTTTAATTCTGAATTGTTAAAAAAAAGTCTTTTGTATGGGAGGAATATCTGAGGGATGACACGGCATTAGGAACTTAAGTCCAGCAGGCAAGCGACATATATTTACTTAGATGCTTTAGTTTTTAATTAGGCAATCTATTGGCAGGGTTTAAAAACCAAAGCATAAAGGTACTGAGTGATTTTGCATCACGTTCTTACACAGCTCTGCCCAGTTATCCCCTTTACACAGCTCTGCCCAGTTATCCCCTCACCCAACTGAACACATTACTTGTGTTTTCTTTATACTTATAAAAGCAAATGTCAGTAAATTTTTTTTTGGCAGGATTAGCATTTGAACTCAGGGATTTTCAGTTTAAAAGTGCAGGCATTTGATTTGAATTGAATTGAATTCAGGCACTCTACTGCTTGAGCCACACCTCCAGTCCATTTTGCTCTGGTTATTTTGGAGATGGGGTCTCCTGAACCCTTTGCCTGGGCTGACCTTGAATCACGATCCTTCCTATCTCAGCCTCCCAAGTATCTAGGATTACAGGCATGAGCTACCGGCACCTGGATTTTCTTCTTTTATATACGGAAGGTAACATTTTATATCCTACAATGTCCTATTTCTTCAGGTTAGCTAAAAAAATATTGAGTAGGCGGCCTGTCTTATTCTAGAGGCCTGGTTTCTCAGTGGTACCACAATTTGATTTTTGCTATATTTTGGCCCAGACTAATCTCGGTAGTTTCTCAGGAAGCCAACACTGAGTAGAAAGAGCAGCAGTTTGACATTAGGCTGTTACAGCCCGATGCACAGTCTCAATGGTTTTCATAGCATCACCAGTTGAAGACAGCATCGACCAAAGCAACTGGGAAGGTCCTTTTAGGACATAGTACATTCATACCACTGGGGGTGCTTGGGAATGGAGAGAAGTAGCTATTCTGACCTGGAACAGACTGAGATTCTCCTAGCATAAAGTGCTCTTAATGCTTTCTTGAGCCCTGATACCAGGAAGTAGCATAAAGTTGAATGGTCATGGAGCAGTGTTTGCAGAGACTTTTGAGTTCACCATCAATCAGTAAAATTACAGAAGTCCATTCCGTGTGTTTACATGCACATTTCACTCTACTTTTAACATTTCTTTTTGAGATTGGGTCTCATTCTTGCCCAGGCTGACCCCAGACTCCTGAGCTCAAGCGATCCTCCTGCCTAGGCTCCTGAGTAGCTGGGACTAGTTGCACGTACCACCGTGCCTGGCTACTTTTGGCATGTGTGTGTGCACGCATGTGTGTGCTGAGTGCAGGGCCTCACACATGCTAGGCATGTGCTCTATCATTGAGCTAGTAGCCCTATTTTTGATGTTTCTTATAGGTTAAAAAAATTCACTGTGGTGTTGGGAAGAATAAGACCTTCATGCATCAGGCCTACCAGGTAAACTGATGAAAGATAACAAGTGTGGTTCAAGGGTAAAGACAAAGTGTCCAATGACCCAAGAGGGATAGAGATCATGTTCTCTGGTCCCTGGGGAAGCCTTTTGCAACAACCTCCTTGCACTCCCATGTTATACTTAATTCTTGTTTCTTACGTGGTAGAAGACCACTGTGTGAATAAATAGACCTAGTTCTTATTTATTCATTTATTCATTCGTTGTGTATTTCCCAACACTTAATCCTAGGTAGATCTTACCCTGTCACTTACAGGCTACCTTTCCCCAGCTGTCAGTGGTATATGCTTGGGGAATGCAGACTAATTTTAATAATAGCCTAAGGGGAGCATAATTAAGAAGGTAAATCTCCTGCCAAGAAGAAAAAACACATACATATAAAATGCGTTCCAGAGCCCGAATAGACTTTCTTAGATTTCCCCCTGCCTGGGATTTGCTTTTTCTGCATCACCACAGATAACCTAAAGCTGACTTGAACCTGCTGTTCGTGGTAACTCACTGCATAGTGTTTGGTTGGCCACAAAGACACAGTTCACAGTCGGTCAGTGACTTTTCTGTACATACGCCTTAGGATCTCAACCCTCTTGTTGGTTCATTTGGCTTTAAAGGTGTTTTTTGCCTTGGCTCTCACCTCTTTTTGAAATGGAATGAAAAATGGTTTATTCTCTGCTGTTTCTGTTCTGAATACTTTGCTGTGCCACAGCGCTGGCAGCAGCAGTGAACAGTCATTTGGACAGATTTTACTGTGAACAGAAGGAAAACGAGTTACCGGGTGCTTATTCACCTGTAATATCCTGACAAAAGTGAGCTGGGAAGAACTGTGACTGGCACTAGGGCCAGGCCACCTTGATTATCTGACACAATTCTGCAGAGTAGAAATCACTTCATTTTACAGATGAGTGAAAGTTCTAGAAGTTAGGCAATTTATGCAAGGGTGACACATAAATGCCAGAAGCAGATTAGGAACAGAGATGGGTCTCCCTTTAGAGCCTGTTCATTTCAAATGCCATTTTCCTTCTATGATCCCTTTCTCTTATTGTATGTTGTCTGAATCACCAAGAGAGACAAGGCTTCTCAAGCCAGCCATCTATAGAGCTGTCCTGGCCTTGAGGAAGTGTCAGGTTAATGGCTATGAAGAGCACTAGTTCACTTGGCTTACCTGAGTGTGGATGAAGGAGTCAAGGACCATCAGGAATCCAACCTTGGTGATCAGAAGGGCTCTAACCTCCCACAGTGGCTCCTTGTTCTGTGAATTTCAAAACTGCAAGGGCTCTGATCACTCAGGGGACAAATTCTTGAGCAAGCCATATTAACTCAAGTGGTTTTGTCCACCCTCTCCAGGACAGCCCCTGTGGGAAGGTCCCCTGTGAGAAGGCTCGACTCACTGAACACCTAAGCATACACAATCTACTGAGATAAACACCATGGTTTATGCAGGGAAAATTCATACCTGCTTAATCAGCTGGGCTCTGTGGAGAGTTTTGGGTAAGTGCAGCCCAGTGAGCATAATCGGCTTCCTTAAGAGCTCTCAACATGATTCTGTCTTAAAAGCTACCCACCTAGGTCAGAGATTGGACACAAAATCAGAGACAAACAGGCTCTGCTCTGCGTGGAGAGTCGAACAGGGTTTCTCCTGCCGGGTTGATCTTAGAGCACCCTAAACGTGACGACATTTAAAGACAAAATCCATGCTTTGGGGAGAAGAGGGTTGATCTGCATTTCCTACCCAGGGGAAGAACCCAGAGCTTTGGTTGGTTGGTTCCGTGAATACCTCCACATCCCCACCAGGCACTAGGTACTGAACAAAATGGGCTAGGCCCTAATCTAGGGGTGTTCTGGACTCTGGTGTTTGACTTCCACCTTCCAGCAAGTTCAGTAGGGACTGAGAGCTCTACAGACCTCCAAGTAAAGGCAAATAACTCTTGACAAGTCTGCAAAGAGAAACTGAGAGGCAGTGTATCTCAGACCTGAAGAATCTGGGGCTTGGGGGGAGGGAAGGGTGAATTCCTAGAACTGAAAACCAACTGCCCCCTTACAATGAATGAATGATCCCTTTTGAACACAAGAGTTCTGCCTTGCTCAATGAGCAGTGACAGGCAATTGGCCAAGGTGAAGCAGCTGATGGTGATCAGCTGATGGACAGAGTCCCTGGACTCCAAAGTTGGATCCGAGTGGTGGGGAATGGAGGCAGCTTCTGAGGTGACTGTCAGAAATTGGGATGGATCGCTCTGCTTCAACCTACCCCTTGGGTCATCAGCCTGCATGTAAATGAGGACTGGATAGACACCTATATGGCCCACGTTGTGTAGTTTCTCCACTTAACCTTCTGGAGCGTTACAATGTATGTGCAACCAAAGAATTTGAAGGTCTTGTCATATGGAAACAGACTCCACAGGTGAAGTGCTCAGAGAGGCCCGTCCGTAGTTAAAGAGATCTCGCTCTGGATGTGTGGCCTCCAAAACTACATAGAACTTGGGAGTAGGGTGATCATGACATGTCTTTCCCTGTTGTCTGCTTGGGAGGGCAGGAGGGAAGCTGTAACATGGGGGTCTCTGTCCCCAGGAGGTCCATGATCCCACTTCAGAGACCAAGCTCTCTAGGAAATACACCAGTAAATGCATAAACTCTTAGCTGGCCTGAAGGTCAAGGGAGAGTTGTGCACACAGATGGTCCGGTGACTTCCTGTGGAAGGTGGGATCTTGATGGGAGGGGAGAATTTCAATGAGCAAGAAGAGGGGGAATTCTCTCTGGAGGTCCTTGTGGCCGGGTCTGATCATGAGTTCACACTCATACAGCTCTGGCTGCTTTGGAATTGCAGGAGGAAAGGCAGGGAGGTGGGACTGAATGTTGTCTGGGGGTGGGATGAGTGTGTAACTAGTGAGGAAGCAGGTTCGAATGCAAATTCCTGAGCAGGACCTGGCTTGATGCACAAAAATGAACAGGAAAGGAGGAGGTGGCACGGATTATATAGAGCTGATCCTGGGCTCGACAGTGTATTCAGCAACCCAAGGGGGTTCATCTCCTTTATACCTCATGTGCTCTGGCCTCCCCTAAATCTTCATTCAGGGTTTTCTGATGAAGATAAGACTATCTAGTTCAGCAGAAGGACTATCTATAGTTTGGGAATGCAGTAAGACAGTAAAAGCAGCTCTGGCAAAGAACATAAAGAAACCCACTAAATACTGGTTTTAAAAGGGATTGGAGGGGGCTTGCGGGAATGTCACAGAGGGGGTGAACTTGCTCAAATTAAAACTGCATTGCATATATGGCATTTTCACATGAAACCCCCCTCGTTAATTTTTAATGAATCTTTAAAGTGGTCCTCCCAATCTCCTGCCCCATCTCCCCTTGGAATTCTGGCCAGCCGCATTCACAAATCCCTGCCAAGTCTTTAAGCATTGCTTTCAGCTCCCACCATGGCCCTGCCCCCACAGGCATTCCACAGATCCCAGACATGTTAGGCCACTTACTCTGCTCTGGCCTCCTGACTGGAGAAACACACAGAAGGATCCCTTTCCCAGACTGCATCCTGCAGGGACCTGGGATTGCATGAGATCTAGGGCAGCCAGTTAGTGGGATGAGTGGGCCGAGTATAAATCAAGTTAGGGAAGAGCCACTCCAGTAAGGGGGTGGGGATAGAGCCCTGCCTGTCCCCCTCTGCCCACCCCAGCTGCCCCATGGCACGTTACCACTTGGGTATCCTAGGTCATGGTTGGAAAACTACAAAGCAGCTTCTTGACTTCTTTCTGGGCCTCTCTCGTAAATAGGGTTGATCCCGGCCCTGTCTGCAGTGGTTGTGAGCCTACACTGGGAAGAGATACATAATAGTTTGGGAAGCTGGAAAAGTCAAGATGTTCCAAGGTAAGGGGTGTCCTTCATGGGGCTAGCTTGCCAGGAACTGCTTAGCCACAGGGCTTTGCCCAGATCAGTGGCTATTTTCCAGTGCCTTGCTCACCAGACTTAAAGGCCATGCAAACCCTTGGATGAGGGTAAGATTACTGTATTTCTGAGACAAGCCCCTGGTACAGGGACTCTAAGACCACACCCCCATCTGTACTCTTGGCATCCTCTCTCTAGGCTGGGCATCATTAACATTTAGAATGAAGCTAGCCTGCAAAGGCTGTGTCTCCTGCCACTGCCAACCGATACCGGGAAGGCTACATTCAGATCAGATATTTGTGGCTGAGGTTTTCTAGAAAATCAGCTGATGGGAGTATGAACCTTGGTGCTTCCTTGCTGGAACAGTCTAAGTCTCAGGAGAGACTTCCTACGTTCCCTTTGTCCTGCCCGCCCTTCACCTTCCTCTATCCCCAATACACTCTTTCCTATCAACCCAGCCAGGGAAAAGAATTCCACACACCAGGACTCTTTCCCAGTAGGCAGGTAAGTACCTCTCAGTTGCCCAGCTCCCTTCTCCATCCCTCTCACAAAATTCCTGCCACACTGAGTTCCTGGGGAGGTGCTGACTCCTTTACGTTAAAGTCCTTCTCTCCTGGTCACATAGCAAAGCTGCACAGCAAATCTGGTCCCAAGGTCGACAGGGAGATGAAAGAAAGCAGTGTTTCCCACTGCTTTCTGCCCCTCCCCCCAAAATCCAACGTGGTCTTGGAAAAGCAGGGGGTAAACAGAGGTGGGCCTGTGCCAACCAAAGATCCTTTTGGACCCTTTAGGCATTTTACATGTTTCCTCTGATATTGTTGATGCTCTGTCATTCTCTTTTCCTCTTCCTCCTTCCCCGAGTTTCATAGAGTAGTTCCACTGTTACAAGCGTGTTCTACATCTGAGTTTGTATATGATCATGCTTGGTTTTGTGTATATGTTTATCTGTTGGATCTATCTTCCACGTATGAGAGAAAACATGCAGCCTTTGTCTTCCTGAGCCTGGCTTGCTTCACTTAACATGATGTCCTCCAATTGCATCCATTTACCATCAAAGCACATGTTGTCATTATTCCTTGTGGCTGAGTAAAACTCCATTGTGTACATATACCACAATTTCTTGATCCATTCATCAGTTGTAGGGCATCTGGGCTGTTTCCAGAGCTTGGCTATCGTGAATAGTGCTGCCATGAATATCGGTGTACAGGTGTCTCTACTGTATCCCGACTTACATTTTGGGTGGATGCTCAGGAAAGGTGTCACTGGATCATATGGCAGTTCTATCTTTAGCTTTTTGAGGAATCTCATACTGCTTTCCATAATGGTTGTACTGATTTGCATTTCCACAAACAGCATACAAGTGTTCTCTTCACTGCATCCTCGCCAGCATTTGTTGCTGTTATTGCCCTTGAATATGGCCATTCTAACTGGAGTGAGATGAAATCTCAGTGTTGTTTTGATTTGCCCATCTTTTATAGCTAGGGAAGTTGAACACTTCTTCATGTATTTACTGGCCGTTTGTACCTCTTCCTTTGTGCCCATTTCTTCATTGGGATATTGATTCTTTGTAGAGGTTTTTGAGTTCCCTGTAGATTCTGGGTATTAGTCTCTTACTGGATGAGTAGCTGGCAAAGATTTTCTCCCATTCTGTGGGCACTCTTGTGAGTCTAGTGGCTGTTTCTTTTGCTATGCAGAAGCTTTTTAGTTTGCTGCAGTCCCAACTAGATAATTACCTTAGGAATTTGCTGCATTTAGTATGGAGCAAAATATGGCACCCAGTAATTTATGTGACCCATGAAGGTCCTTATTGACCCATTCTACAAACATTGGTGTACAACACACTGTATGTCAAGCATTGTGCTAGGCACTGGGTGAAGTAGTGAAGGAAAATTGACTTGGTGTCTCTTCTGATGGAGCTCTCACTACTAGCAAGAGAACAAATAATCACAGCAATGAAGGTAGAAATACAGAAGGAAATGGAACACTTGCAGTGCAAAATGATCCAACTAGAGCCCCAAGAAGCCACCACGCCCCCCAGTTAGCAATCACTGGCAGGATTCAAAGTCTAGGACAGTGGTCCTCTAACTTGAGCATGTGTCAGAATCCCCTGGAGGGCTCAATAAGTTGCCTCTTGCTGCCCCCCACCCAGAGTTTCTGATTCAAGCTGGTCTGGACTGGGGTCAGAGAATTCGCATTTCTACCAAGTTACCAGGTGCCACTGCTGGTCCGGAGTCCACACTTTGAGAATCATTGGTCTAATTAAAGAGATTTGGGGCCTGGTCTGTGATGCAGGACCCACAGGCCTGCAGGACAATCAGTTGGGACACCTCCAGGAAGTACTGGGAAGAAAGGAAGCAGGTAAACTGCCTGAGACTGGCTCCTAAATGGAACCACAGCTCTGTTCCCCACATTCCAGGATCCAGAAAGGACCAGGCAAGGGGGAAGGGTCTCTTTCATGAAGGATCAAGATGTCGCCTTAGCTTGGTGTATATGTTATGCCAGGATTGTAGGATGAATATGCTACCTCTTAAAATTTTTTATTTATTGGTAAAAATGTTTAATTTAGTTAAAAATTAATTTTTCTTGAAAGTTGTTTATTCTGTACTAAAATAGTCCTGTCACTGTGTTTATATGCTGTTAGTAGAAAGGGAACTGACTGCTGTTCCTGGGCTGTTTTGACCAAAGCAAAGGTAAAATAATTTAACATCTTGTGGATAACTACTTCAACAAACCATATTTTGGGCCTTCATTTTTTGTATATAAAAGAAAATATACTTCTATCAAAAAAAAAAAAGATGTCGCCTTAGCAGGATCAGAGCACAAGGGAAACTCAAATGAAGATCAGTTATGGAGCTGCGTAAAAATCAGTGTTGAGGGGACAAGAGAACTCTGAGTACACCCTTTGTCCATCCTTTCATCTTCTAGCTCTGACCCCGTGGATGAAAAGTGTGTTTCCCCATGAGATCACTTCAAAGACTAAGATAGGATGCTCTTGGCTGTAAGTGATGATGAGTCCGGCTCAGAATGATTTATCATCTCATATAACAAGAAGCCATGAGGTAGAGAAATGGCAGGGATGGTTAACTCTCTGTTATCTGGGGTCAAGGTGCTTTCTGTCTTTCAACTTTGCCAACTTCAGGGTGTTGGATAGCTTCCCTTGTGGCTGCAATATGTCGTGACAGTCATAGTGATAACCCATCTTCACACACACCTTTCCATTGGTGGAAGTGAGACCAATCTCCTTCGAAGAGCTAAGAGATGTGTCCTACCCACCCCTTCTAGCAGACACTCCCTCACCTCTCAGTGCCTGGAATTGGCTCACATGCCCTAAACTGTGGAATATAAAGACCAACCAGGATTCACATCCTGGGCTGAGGCCAGTCCTGCCTATAAGTCCTGGCTTCAGGGACGAGGATGGGCACTGAACAAATTAGGGGAGGAGTGACAAAGAATAAGGGATGGATGGCTATCAGGTTGGCTACACCTGTGTGCTACCTGCGGGTAATGCTAGTGGAAGTACCAGAGCCATGTATAAGCCATTAGCAATTTTGACAGGCATAGTAAACTTGGTTAACTTCACGGATTTCACCAGAACACAGAACTTACAATGTTGTTACCGCTAGATGAATTCATGGCAAGTTACAAATACCATTAAGTGGAAAATGCATTCAATTCACCTAAGCTACTGGATATCAGAGGTTAGCAACACAGCGTACTGTAGAGCGCTGCTTGTTGCCCTCATGACCTCAGGACACAGTGTCATGAGAGGGTCATACTGCACATCGCTAGCCTAGGAGAAGATGAAAATTCAAAACTTGAGGTATGGGGGTAAGATGTGGCTCAGTGGTTAAGTGTTTGCCTAGCATGCACGAGGCCCTTGGTATGATGCCCGGTACCACCAAAAATAAGTGGCTTTTGAATTTGATTTTGGCTTTGTCAAAATAGGGTTTAAAAATTGAGATATGGTTTAATAGTCAATGAGTATAACTTTTGCAACATCTTGAAGCTGAGAAGTCTTAAGTCAAACCATTATAAGTCAGGGGCTGTCTGTATAGAGCTATACAGAGATCATATGTCACCTTCTAGACATATACCACCAGCTCAACTCCCATAGTCTTTTAATGACCATCCAGGTCAATCTTGAATCCTTGATGATTGACATTTCAATAGTCTTGCCAAGTGGTTGCCCAGCCAGTGCTTGAAACCCTCCAGGGACAGGCAGCTCACTATTTTGATGGTGTTCTCTTTAGACAGATGTAAATACTGGAGAGGACTTTCTGCAGACCACAAAATGTATGCATACGTAGTGTTTGCTCAGTCAGTAGGTGACAGGGCCTTTGAAGTTCTGTCAGTATTTTTACTAGAAGTGGAAGTTTTCAGAAGTTTCTAACAAATTTCCTTGTAGATGCACGTACTGCCAAAAGTTACTTTAAAAAATCAACAACCGAACAATTCTGGGAAAGCAATGATTAGCATGCATTCAAGTTCTTCAAATATTTTTCAAAATTCAAACCCAGTTTTTTGTTTTCTTTTACTTTTCTTTTTTTCAGTGCTGTGACTGGAACCCAGAGCCTCAAGCATTCCAGGCAACTGCTCTACACTGAGTCACACCCCTAGCCCCTGAATGCTAAGAGATTAGACTACAGCACAACCAATATTGGAGGGAGGGGGTATTTAAAGGAAATGGCTTGCAACATTAGCTTTAAAAGTAATCATTGTATGTGGGTCCCACATTGCTTCCTCCCCGGCTGGTTGGAGAAGCCTAGCTAAATTTGTGGTTGTCCCTGTGGGAGGAAGGGGGTCACCACACACACAGCAAGACTTGGATAGTGTGTTTGGCATGTTCACATGAATCCAGATGAATTAAGAAAAACAATGGCTCTACCTTGACCAAGACTGCTTAGGGACTTGGTAGCATCAGCCGCTGAGAACTGGACATTAGCACAGCTGTACCCAATGTTCTGTAGGCTCGGTTCGGCACAGCCCCGGCCACAGAATAAGGCAAGAATAAGATGCAGAGTAGCTGCTTTTCCTAAGATGTTTCTGCAGGCTTAGATTGGCACAGCCCCGGCCACAGAAGAGAAAAATGCAGAACAGCTGCTTTTCCTAAATTGTTTGCATTCAGAGAGGTAGAGCACAGGTTTCTATTGTTACAATGTCACGCCCCTCTGCAGAGAGCTGTTGCTCCACCTCCTTGTTTACCACTGGGTATAAAAGACTCACTGAAGGAGGATGCAAGGCTTTTGGTTTTTGGCTTTTGGTATTTTTGATGGGGAAGGTTTTTTGATGCAGAAGGCTTTGGGAGGGAAAAGGATTACTGAAGGGTAAAGAATTGCTGAAGGGAAAAGAATTGCTGAAGAGGAATTGCTAAAGGGGAATTGCTAAAGCTAAAAGAACATGGGACAGTGTGAGTCTGCACTGAGAACTTTATACCAGGCTTTAGAAAAGCTAAGATAAAAAAAGCTAAAGAGAACATGGGACAGTGCAAGTCTGGGGGCAAAGACTTTAAGAGAGATTATGCTAGAGAACAGCTAACAGAAAACATGGCACAGAGCGAGTCTAAAGAAAGAGACTTCAAAGAAGAGAAAAGAAGACTTTAAAAGCAAGCTTTTAAGAAAAGATTTTAGAAGCAAGGTTTTAAGGAACAGTGAGAGAAAAAGAAGACTTTAAAAGCAAGCTTTTTAAGGAAAGACTTTAGAAGCAAGGTTTTAAGGAACTGTAAAGGAGTAAGGCCTTAAAGAATAAAGATAGAGAAAAGAAGCAGAGTAAATGAAGAAAATAATTGAGGGTTGTGCGTCTCCATCTGAGTGCCCAACACACCTGATCCCACTTTCTGTGTGTCTGTCTATCCTGTGTCCTTTCTGCATCTCCTGTGCTGCCTAGTTAGCCCCAGTTAGGCTAACTAGGCAGCAACAATAGCTGCCTAGTTAATAATAATAAGGAGCAAGAAAAAAGCTCGCTTCACCAGGGGACCATTTGTGTCCCAGTGACTCTGTTCTCTGACTACATGGATCACCTCTGCCTAACCAGACATAAAGGAGAGGAACAGATTCATCAGTCCTGGACCCTACTTACTTGTTTGCGAAGCTTAGGACATTTCTGCGGAAAGAGTTTTTTTTCCTATTTCTAGCTGAAAAGAATGCTCCTGAGTATGCCTGCATCATCAGAGCACTTTCTGTCTTTCAAAGGAAATGATACCACTTCTGATTTCAAGACTGATTCTGTCTATAATGACATAAATATAATTATATTACATGCTTATATCAGAAATCATTGACCATTCTATCTCCACCACCTGCCCTGAAGTCATTGTCCTTTGCAACAGCCATCTTCTTCCTTTCTACTTCCCTTCTTTGGGCCTGCCTGCCCCATGTTCAGAAGTGGCCTTTGGGGGCCAGGTGTGAGGGCACACACCTGTAATCACAGCTATTCAGGAGGTGGAGGAAGGAAGATTGCAGTCTGATGCCAGCCTGTGCAAAAAGGTGGTGAGATTGTATCCCCAAAACAAGTCAGGTGTGGTGGCACACACTTGTGGTCCTAACTGCTTGGGAGATGGAGATAGGAGAATCACAGTCCAAGGCCAGCCTGGGCAAAAGGGAGAGACCCTATCTGAAAAATAAACTAAAGCAAAAGGACTGGGGTGTGGCTCAAGTGGTAGAGTGCCTGCCTGTCAAGCGTGAGGTCCTGAGTTTCATCCCCAGTCCCACCCAAAACAAATGGCCTTTGAATTTGATTTTGGCTTTGTCAAAATATGATTAATGAAGAGTCATAACTTTTCTGGCAGTGGCCAAGAACTTGAACTGTGCTTCTTATTTCCCTTCAGATAAGTCCTCTCACTTTCTACTGCTCACTCTTGGTGTTTCTCCTTTCGCAGGGAGGCCCTCACTTTTTCACCGGTGTCTGTTTAGAGCTTAGCCACCATTCCTGCACCTCAGTGGGGGAATGTCTCCCACTCTGCAGGACACTTGGAGCTCCCCCACCTTGGGACATTGCTCCAGCTTGTGATTATGGAAAGAATTTTCTTAAATAGCTAGAATTAGGAGAGGCCAAGTTTTCAGCCTTGGCCAATGGGTTCTGCCATCAACCAGATCCATTTGCCAGCAAAGCTAAGTTCTCACAGTGTTCCCTCAGCCTCAGGGCAGGCAATATTGTCGTAAGCCACATGAGTGTGGCAACATGGCTGGAATCACTCAATGGCCTCCCAAGGAACCTGTGTACTTGGAAAGAGCCAGCACTGCTTAGAGGTGGCAGTTGTGGTTTTTTTGTCAAAAGCCATTGGTCTCTGCTGTGGTCATGTGGTAGCTGATGTGAGGCTGTGACAGGAAGTACTATTAGCTCAGTGGTAAGTCACATCATTAGCTCTTATCCAGCGTCCTTAAAGGTCGGGCTTTGTCATCTTGTCACCTATGACATACTTCTCTGGCAGTCACCGCTGGCGTGAGCAGTGTTCAAAATCTGCACGGTGTCCAGCGTACAGATTCTGAAACTCAGATTGACAAAAGTCAATCCCTCTTTCTAGTTAGCACAGAGTGAAAAGGACGAGAAGAGTGCTTTGAATTGATATTTGGGTCTGGGGTACCTTTTCCATTAAGGACTCAGGTCTTACTCGTACGGAGGGGGACCTCCACCGCCACTTTTGTCCTGAGGAGGAGAAAAAGGCAGGAAATGTGATTACATCCAGCTGTGGAGCAGCAGATGCATAAGTGATGTGTTCCTCACTACCTCTTAGCCCACGCTCATCGTGTGCCAGCACTGTCCTTGGAACTAACGAATGCTATAGGTCCTTAGAGCAACCCTATCGACAAGGAATCTCATCCCCATTTTCCAGATGAGGACACTGAGGCTCATAGAAGTTTATGGTTTCCCAAGATCACAGACTAAGTAGTAGATCCAGGCTGTGGCTATTGTGTTTGGGTTTTGGTTTTGTTTGTTTCTGCAGTGCTGGGGATGGAATGCATGAGTTCTGCCACTGAGCCACATCCTCAGGTCCTAGATGCAGGGTTTGAACCTGGTTCTCTTTGTGTCCACCACTACACCTAGAAATCTCGACTTTTTTTTGTTTTTTTTTTAAAGCTTGTACCTATTTCTGGCTTTCCTTGCTGAAGTCTGGTAAACAACAGAATTATCAGTCACTTTCCATTCGGGCTATGTTCTCGGTCCAAATAAGACCCTTTTCATTCATACCATAAAATACTAAAAATGAAGGTGAGAGACAGTCTCGGACCTCTGAGAAATCTCAACTTTTAACATAAATGCTAGTCATCTAGGAATCTCTGAGATTCATTTCTCACAAGTGCCTCGGGCACGTTGACATTGCTGGTCAGAGGACCGCACTTTGAGTCGCAATGATAGACACCACATTATATAATATCCAGAATTTGGTGACTTGCGTGATATCCAGGGTCATGTTTGTCCCAGGATCCCTCAGTGGGCTACCTATCCCTACCCCTGGGCTCCAGAGGCTCTGAAAGTTTGCTTTTCATCTGGGAGGGGCCGAGTTTCTACAGGGAGCAAAGCTCTAAGCTGAAGCAATTGTCATTTGGGGATCAGAGGCAAGGGTGGAGAGGAGGGGAAGAACTCTTGAAGGCTGCTTCCAAGTGGCCCAAATCACTCATTAGCTCTGAGAAGACACCAGCCACTGGACTGTTTTGCATCCCCAAGAGAATGTGCCACCATGATGGTCTCCAGAACCTTGCTGTGACCTGCCAAGGGGAACATGGTTTCCATTTCGTCTATACTTCTGGCTCTTCCCCTGAGGGAAGGCATGACTCCTCCCGTTAATAACAGGCAAGAGCCTGTCTGCTAACATGGCTGGACTTGTTAGGTGGCTACTTGGAGAGGCAGATAAGCTTAGTGGGCACTCAGGGTTGAGGTCACTAGGAGTGGATGCCAGCCAGATCAGGCGGATCCTGCTCTGGAGAGGGCTAGGCTGCTGGGGACTTGGAGGCTGGTTCAGCTTTTGGCTTAATTTGAGGCCTAAGTAAAAATGTGTTTGGGAATGTAGAAACTCATATTGGAAACAGGTGCCGTTTGGGCTTTTGCCTACAGTCTAAAAGGGACCGTCTGAGGCCCACAGTGAGTTTCTGGCCCCAAACTCTCAGGCCTGCTGTGAGTTTGGATCGCCACTAAGGACAAGACCTGCTGAACTCCTTTTGGAGGGAGCTCCCTGAGGGCCATCAGGGTCATGGGGTTGGTGTGAAGTTGCATACCTCATCTAGGGGTGAACAGCAGGAAAAGGAATGGGGGACTGCCTGTATGAGCCCCAAGTGTAATGGGGGCAAGTACTAAGTAGCTGCAAAATTTACTCTGAACCCCAAGCATAGGCCAGGCACCATGTAGGCATGTGTGAGATGAGGCTGGGGCTACAAGAAGGCATAAACGTACAAAAAATGGTAACAGTAGAAGGTAACACAACTACCAAGTGCTATAGAGTAGGGTTTTCCAGAATGTTCTCTCAAAGCTTGTGGTAGCACATTGGGGGTATTTTACAAGTAGATTTCATTCCTTCATTCATTCCTTAGAGCATTTATTCGTCCTGTCCATAAATTCTTCCATGGAGAGAGAGGCCAATCAGATAAGATTGTGGGTTTATTTGCTTTTCAAGGGAGGGTTATTTATTTTTTAAAAGACATTTTCTTTATTTTCTCTCTGTGAACTATGCTCTTGTTTTTACCCTGTAGTTGATTTTCAAGTGTAGTCAGGAATGAGCCAGAAGGTGATCTGTTCAAGGTTTGTTACTTACAAACAAAATTTGTTCCGTTTGTATGTCCAATAATTCACAACACCCTCTGTAAACCCAAGTGACTTAATTTTTGGTATTTTATCATTGTTACTTAAAAAACCCAACACACACCATTGTGCACTGGTTACAACTGGTCAATGCAGGGCTTCACTGGAGTTTCGTGGCATGGAATAGCTGGTTGCGTGGTTGTGGGACAGGACTCAGGAGAGAGTGAGTGGGTGGTATTCCTTGTACTACCTGCCACCACATCCACCAAAAGCTTCATTTGGATCCAAAAATCTGTGATGTTTAGGAAATGCTTGGATATTGGACTATGATTTCTAAAATCCCTGCCTGCTCTAAATTTCAGTTATTTGAAGATCACTCAATGAATTGATTGTATATTAATTCTACACCACTGAAGGGGGCTACCTAGGGGGCTGAAGTGTAAACCTTGTTGTTGGCGTTATTTTTAATATGGTTTACTTTAAAGAGCTTCAAGTAAAATGAAGAGAGTAAATTTACCATGCGATTTTCAGCGTGTCGAGCCACATTTGGATATCTGTTGGGATTAGTGGAATTCCTGGGAAAATTTCCTACATGAGCTTTCCTGGTTATTGGTCTTGAATGCTTACTGGAGTGCAGGGACTAAGCAGTCATTGGCGTGTACAAATCCTGAGGAATTTGCAGGTGGGTATCTTCTGGCTTTCCAGCAGGGAGCTAAGGGAATTCTCTGAGTTCAGTTCCAAAGCCAGGTACTTCACTTGGCTTCATGTAAAAATTGGGGCAAACTCAGTGTGACTTTCCAGTTGCCATCCAAATGTGCCCTTTTGCCTCTCTGCAGTCTGTGGTTCAGAGGCTGGAGTTGGAAGGCATAGCTGCGTAGCCAAAGGGGATCTAAGATTGAAGGTCATTTACTTTATGACCACTTTGGGGTCTTAAATGCTCATGAAACTGAATGGGTCTTTTTAATTTTGTTGCTGACTTAGTCAGGTAATTGCCTTAAATTCCATTTTGTTCTGGCTGGGGACTCGTGGTCTTGCTTCTGTGTTTTGAGCACTGGACTTGATTTTTCTCACTTGGATCCTATAAAGGTAGTCTCTACAGCGTCCCCTAAGGGACCATTCTTTGGTCATGTTCTCTGATACCCTGGTAAACAACTGGAAAAATCCTCCAGCAGTGACTGCAGAGGGCCCTTTCCATTCCTGTCTTGAACCTTTCAGTTGACACTCCTGTAGAGCCAAGCCAAGCTGGTTCCTGCTAAGGGAAGACCAAAGGTCTGAGGACAGACTTCATTACATGTGACCAGAGGGGGAAAATGAGACAGGCAATGCTTTATATAGCTTCTGGAAGATTTCCCTTTGCCAAAATATGTGAGTAAAAAAAATACAATATGAATTTGCTTCTCTAGCATGACCTTGCCCAGGTGACCGAAGGAATGCACTAGAGACCATTCAAGAATTTCATGGTTTCTTAGTGAAATTTCTGTATAATGAGCCATGCACTTTAAAATGCATGTGAAATTAGTCATATGTGTAGATGAAAATTTTGAGAAATAAAGAGGGAAAGGAAAGAGTAGCAAAATATCAGGTATGGGCACAAAATTTGTGTTTCAAATTTTTTTCCCTGAGACTTTGAAAAGAGAAATGAAGCTTTGCATTAATCAGGTGTATTAGGTTTTCTGATTCCAGAACAGAATAAACTGTTTTTTTCCTCCCCAATTTTGAGTTAGAATTTAAACTGAGGCCAAACTCGTCTTCTTGGACATAGAACGTATTTTCCAGCAGAGTATTTTAAGGCAGAACTTTCCTTGTAATCGATCAGTATATACAAAAACCTTGTCACAAATGCCTTCCTCATGCCATGACAAAGAAGCAGCTGATAAGATGCAGAAATAAAAATATAACTTCCTGTTCAATCAGAACATATAAGAAGGTGGGGGGAGGGGAGATGTGTACCCATGTGTCCTTAAGTCAAGTACTTCCTAGCCCAATGGCCTAAGGTACTGAAAGAAAAGAGTGGGTTCCATTCAATCGAGTAGGTTGCAAGTGAGCGGTGGCCAATGCTCCTTGGTTAGGATGGGCATTGTTTGTCAGGTATTTTGTAAAAGCAGAGTGAATGAGTTGCTGGAATGTTCTCAAAAAGTGCTGAGTAGGCCAAAGCTTCAGACATTGAAGTGTTTTCTAAAACAAGGGAGGGATGTTATCCTGTTTTCATAAACTTAGGACATTTGGGCTGGAAGGCGGCTGAGGGTGAGATCAGTTGAGGAAAGCCAGTATTTGACATTCACAGTTACTTTGTGATTAGAGATTTGCCAATGACATGGTTGAATAACAATCTGAGAGCAATTGGCCCCTCCTGTGCCACTCTGCTCTGCCACCCTCCTGCCTTGGGCCCCAGGTGCGATGCACAGGTGGCTCCAGCTGGACAAACCCCAGGACAGAGCAGAGCACAGAGGCTGCTGGTCCTGGCTCTGGCGACTCCTGTCCCACCACAGCAGTGTCCCACCATGAGAACCAAAGCTAGCCCAGGGCTGCAGACCATTCCGGAGACAGCCTGAAAGCCCTTGTCCCTTTCCCCCCAGCTATCCTTGACACATAGCACTGGTGTGCTGGCCTCAATTTCCCTCTTAAGCTAAGACTGATACCACTGGGGGTCATGGTATAGGGGCCTGCTACGCCACCCCCATCCCCTGCAGGGGGTCTCCCTGTTTGGAAGGTTGTCTAATGCTTTTTATATATATAAACTTTCTATGTTGACATTAACATTAAATATCACTAATAGAGAAAAAAGAATCTGAGAGCAATGACCTGTTATTGAACAAATAATTATAGTAAGAATATTAAGATTTGTGCTCAGATTGTATTTTGATACACTGACTTCCTTCAGACCTAAAGCGAAGCTAGTATGTACAGCTTTCACATGAAATGAGCACTCCAAAGAATTTCTTTTGTCTAGGATAGGAATGAAATGGATACCTCTAAAGTATTATTTGCTCCCAGGGCTTACTTGGAGTGAGAACAGAGGGGCTATAGAAGTGTGCACTCCTGTCTTTCTTTGGCGTTGAGATCAAACAGATAAGAGCCAGGGATCTTCAACCTGCAAGGACTTCCCTTCAGAGCAAGAATGTGAGTGGCTCAGTTCTCCCAGCTTTTCATATCTCAATGTCCCACGCTGATGATTTGGGTGAGGAGCTGGTGAATATTTACTTATTTGTAGAGAATTGGACAAGTTACTCCTCTTTGCTTGGGTCATGAAATTTGATCAGGGTCCTCCTTGCTTATATCTGACCTTGACAACTAGTGTCACCCACACAGGTTCTGGAGTTCCCCAAACTTGGTTCCAGCCCATTGCTGCCATCAGTCAATTCCCCAGGGCACACCTTCTTGAAGGTTGCTAGCCAACCCAGGTGCCAATAACTCTTCTGGTGAGAGCACCATCAAAGACGATGCAATTTAGAACCCACAGATCAGCAAAATTTAGAGCACTCTGAGTTATTGGACCAGAGTATCTGGAGCAGAGAGCATCACTGCTTTGTAAGAATTAGAGGTATTAAAAGGTAAGTGGAGGTGGGTGTGGTGGTACACACCTGTAATCCCAGCTACTCCAGAGATGGGGGTAGGATGATCATGGTATGAGCCTGGCCCTAAGCAAAAGCGCAAGACCCTATCTGAAAAACAAACTAAAACCAAAAAGCACTGGGGGCATGTCTCAAGTGGTAGAACACTAGCTAACTGTGAGGCACTGGGTTCAGTCCCAAGTATCATTTTTAAAAGTAAATGGAAGGACCATAAAAATGCAATGAGCTTAATGAAGCAAGGGCTTATGAATTGGGCAGCACCAAACCAGATGTGGTTCAAGAGCTCCCCCAAGAGAGCACAGGAGGAAGGCCTTTATTGGATGAACACAATACAGCAAAGGAACCATCTGATGCAGCTATCCAGTTGTCTTATTGGGCCACTTGTTATAGAATTTTAAGTTTGTTAACTATTTCTGATTGGTTAGTATAAGTTCTGGTTTTCTTTGCAAGAAATAGCTCGTTAAGTTTTCCTTACACTTGCAATTTAAACAAGGTTAAAGTCGCTTATGAATAGAGGTCAGGATCAGCAACCCACTATCAACTGCTGTTCTAGATTGCATTTTTGTTCAACTTTACTGTTGCAAAATACAAGCCAAGTTGTCAGTTCAGTCATTTTGGGGCCTTTTCACTGTCTTTACGGTGTCCTCAATTTCAATCCCTCCAGGCACCATTATAGAAGAAAGATCACCACGGCTCTTCCTTGCTTGCCGTCATCAAACTCTCTGCTTAACAGGAGCTGCTCAAAGGTTTCCCTTTAGTTTTTTTCAAGTCCAGCAGCGTGTGGGCTCCGCATTCTTTTCTAGCTCTCCAAAAGCCACCTGTTTGATAACGTGGTCCAGAATTTTGCTGAGGCTTGGTGTCAGGCTCACTCTCTGCAGTTTCCGGAACCCACCCATATACTCTTTTATATTTAGCCGCCCCCAGCAACATTTTCCATCTCTTACATGTGTAGCCAACTTCTGTGTGGGCTGGTTGTTGCCTTGACCTTGAAGCAAAGTTCTAAGCATGCATGCAACCCCAAATAAAGAAGGGAACGATCACCTGTTCACTGCAGTCAACAACCTCTCTGACCTAGTTCATTTCAGCTGTTCTGGGATCTAAGTCAGGTATCTTCGTGAGAGGGACAGCTCTTCTCCTAACGTTTGATGGGCTGCAGTGGGACTGTGGCATTTGGGTGTGCTGAGGGTCTTGGCACCCTGCAGCTTGGGATTTTTGTCTCTCGGCAGAGCTGCTCCTCTGCAGATGCATGGCAGGACCCCATTTTCTCTGGGAGTCATCCAGGCTGTGGGACTGGGGACTGGTCATGAGTGCCTGCGCCACAGAATTTGAGAAAAATGCTTGGGTGGGACAGAGATTGATAACAGGGTCTCTTTCCCCTGCCCAAAAGAAGGAGGTTACCCTGCTTAAGTTTCTCACGTCTAATAATGCCCTGCATAAAAATCTGCTTAAAACAAGCATCTGTGGCAGATTATCAAAAAGAGATGATACAAATGAACGAGCTTTCAGCCAGGCATGGTGGTTCACTCCTGCAATCCCAGCTATTCAGGGGGCAGAGACAGGGAGGATTGTGGTCTGAGACCAGCCTGGGCAAAGTGAGCATGAGATACTCCTATCTAAAAAACAGACAAAAAGCAGAGGCACTGTGGGGAGGGGGGTTGCCTCAAGTGGTAGAGCGTTTGCCTAGCAAGCAGGAGGCCCTGAGTGCAACTCCAATACTGAAAAATAGAATAAAAAGGTGAGCTTTCATGGACAGAGGAGTGGTGAGAAGGGCCTGAGGATAACTCCATGACAGTGGAGTTCTTGACTTCTCTGCTGTGGACAGTTAGCATTTGTCCCAATGGCTCCTTATTAGTAGGAGGAGTGCAGCAAGAAGGGATTGTAAAACCCACAAGGGAGGGGCCCACACCTTCTTCACCATTGATCACGATTGTCACCCCGGGGCTCAGAGCAATACCTGGCACAGCATAGGAGCTGCAGGAACGGCAGGAAGTCCAGGACAAGAGCACAGCCTAACAATCATGAATGTGATCAGGGACCCACCAAAGCCACAGGGCAGCAGGACTAATTTTACTCCCTACCTGCTGATAGTAACCAGGCTCCAAATATTCTTCCAGGCTTGATTGGAATTAGTGCTTGTTCCATTTCAAAGCTGCAAAACTGCCCGGGAAGTTCAAGAGAGCAGACCAGGTCAGCCTCGTTGCCTTGGCCTCCCCAGTGCCTCGGTATGTGCACATGGCACATGGTATGTGCTCTAAAACATTTACTAGCTCGGAGAGCTGGCTTCTCACTCAGCCTGTACCACTTATCTGCAATGAGACAGACCAGTGATTGCTCCTTTTCTGGGTTGCCATTTCTTCCCGTGTGCCACAAAGGGAGTAGGCCTGCTGCTGGCAAACCCGCTTCCACTTCACATAGGCTGATTAGAACAAGCCCTCCATATCCTAGAAATTTGAGCAAGCTGAACCCAGCTAGATCCATGGGGCTTATTGAGGTAGTGCGAACACCATGATACTTCTTGCATTACAGGAGAAAGGCAACTGCCTGTGTCCATCTAGCCTGCACTGAGGCCACTTGGGTTGTCTTGGGAATTTCAAGTTTGTTTTTTGCTAAAAGGGACAACATTGACCCGGAAGTATTTCAGCTTGTCTCTCCCCTGGAAGATGGCTGAGGATAGGTTGAACTTCCACCTGTCAAGGTGCCAAGTTTACTGACTGAAGCTTGAGGACCCTTCTGAGTTTCTGGAAGTGCTCAAAGCTGAGTGTGTTCATTCTGACTTGGGCAGCACCAAGGTGGGTGTGACTGTCCATGAAAGTAGCTCCCTGGGCCTCAGAGCTGCAGAAGTCTCAAGAAAGAGAGAGGATCACATAGGTCTGGTTTTCCCATTCCTGAAAATAGCCAGGGGCATTTCCAGTCACTCTCTAGGTGGACCGGAGCTAGAGGAGGAGGGTGCAGTGATTGGGTGCCGTGACTCCTGGGGGCGGGGGAGGGGCAGAGCAAAGCTGCTGTTTGGAAATGGTGGTTTCACTGCACCCCATGTGAAGGCTTGCTCAAGTTTGGTTACCATAATTACTCAGAAAAAAAATATTTGTAACTTCCAAAGCGTTCGAGAACATGCTGTCAGTCCTCTACACTAAGACTTGGAGAGAGTGCAGCCTGTCTTATACTGTTGACCAGACTGTTGACTTCTTTGAGAGCCACAGGTGATTATTATTGTTAGTCTAAAATTAATATTGAAATGGGAAAAAGTGTCAGTGTTCAGTGGCCAAGTTCACTTGGAAATTCACACAGGATTTGGAGAGAGAAAAATGTGAAATCTGCCTGGCAAGTGACTGGTCCTGACTGACCTTACTGATTGGGGTGTGACTTGCTGGTTCCAAATTCAATTCTTTCCTCATTTGCTTATTTAACATTTGGTTCCTACCCTGGCCATTCTCCCCAAAGGATGGCAGGCAGCTTTCTTCTTTCGTTAATTTTCAAAGCAGAATCCTTCTGAAAGAGCTTTCACACTGCTAGCAGCAGCAGGAGGCGGCCTGGCTGTGGGAAGAGGGCTGGCCCCTACTTCTGGTTACTGAACTATTCAGTGCGACAAGTATTTATGGGGCACCTGTGTGCATAGCTCTGTGGGACTACAAAAGAGAGAGAAAGGCTGTCTTGGTCTTTTTGCTTGGCCCACTCCACTCCCAGGGCCTTAGAAACTTAAAGGGTAGAAGGGAGCAAAGGTGAGACCCTCACAACAAAGGGGACATGTGGCAATTAGGAACTCAGGAGTCTCCTATAGAAATGGCAAGATGGAGAGGCGCTTAGAGATCACTGCCAGGGCTTCCCAAACTGGGTCCTCAGGCCCCCAGGACTTCAAGATATTGTGTTGGGGGTGGAGGGGGGCTTGAAACCACAGGAAAGCAATATGTTTTCTTATCTACAGGTTTTGGTGAAAGAGTGGAGGCAGGCAGGAAACTGTTTTGTTTTGTTTTCTTTTTGGACCTGTTATTTTTATATTTAAACCAGCACGTATGAATTTTAAAACGGAAAATTTCAAAGAAACCCCATGCCTGTGGCAGGCTGCTTCAGATTATGCTGTGAACCAAGCCATCCCAGAATCCCAGACCCCCTTCCACGGAACTTGGATAAGCTTTTAGTGATATTTCAATGGGGAAATCTAAGAAGCCCTATGACGACTGTGTGACCCAGTGCTGTCCAGCCAAAATACAATGCATGCCACATGTGGAATTTAAATTCTCAAGTAGCCACATTAAAAGGTGGGGAGGGGGTAAGAAACAGGTGAATTTAGTTTTAGTGATACGTTTTCTTTAGGTCAATAGGTCTCAAATACTGTCATTTCAACATGTCACCGATACTTTGGTAACTGCTAATGAGGTCTTTTCAATTCTTTTTTGTACCATGTCTCTGAAATCTGGTGTGTATTTCACACACATTGCACGTCTCAGTTCAGACATGTTTGTGTTCAGTAGGCCACTAGACTGGGTAGTGTTATCCTCACCTGCTCACTTTACAAATAAGGAAGTCAAGCCATGTCCTGAGGTGACGGTTTCTGGTCTGCCTTTCTAAACTCCCCCACCCCAGCCAAACTTCGGGGGGCTTAGCCTAGCCCTTTACCCTTTCCAGCCTTCCTGTGCAAGCATTCTTCTCAAGAGGCAGGCAGACACACCTGCCACATAGCACTTGCCTCTCCTGTGCTATGCCATTGACCTTCCTCATGTCACTTAGCCAGCCCCAAAGGAACCAAAATGCTCTCCCCTCGTGGCTTGTCCCACCAGGATCCAGCCTCCCAGCTTCACAAATGAGACACACTGCTCAGAGATGAATGGGTATAAGAAGCTTCATGTGCAACGCCTCCCCTACCTTGTCACCTGCACCCCAGCTCATGCCACACATTGGTGCACTTTCAAAGAGGCTTTCTGAAGATTATTGCCTTGTCCCAACTCTTGGCTGTGGGAAATTTCGCCTACCCAGGCAGTGGCCATGGGAACCAGGTTTTGAGGGTGGGGTTGGTGGATGGCATTGCCTGGGCACATTTACTAACGTAAATGAGAAAGAAAATGCAGGGACAATAAGGAAGAAGAGGAAAGTCATCCACGATCTCTCTACCCAATTTCAGCACCATTTGTGCTATTTCCTTCCTGCTAGAAGGGTTGATGGCCATGATAGCCTTAAAGGGAGGTCCAGGTACAGGTTGCTAGAAAAATTTCCCAAGGCAAGGTGACCCTCCCAGCGCCTTCCCGCAGGACCCCCCAACCCCATCCCCCATATTCCCCCACCTCCCCACCCCACTTCACAACCTGAGCTAAAGTGATACTGCTCTGTCTGCTTCCTTCCTAGTACCTCCTGTGCAGTGGGGCAGGGCTGTCCCCTCCTCTGCGGTCCCTGGGCAGTGACACACACACACACACACACACACACACACACACACACAAGGCCCTGAAGCAGGAAGTGCTGTGGCGGGGGGGGGGCTTGCATTGTCCTCAGAGGCTAGGGCAGCCCGTGGAGGTTCCTTGACCCTAGTGGCCCCGGGCCGACCCCCCACCAGAGGAGAGGAGCCGGACTGCCAAGAATGCAGGGGCGTCCCGCTGAGACTGAAGCCTCGTGGGGAAAAAGCGCAGGAATGCCATTTGTTAAGACACACTGGCCTCTGCGCAGAAAAGCTCTTTGGGCTTCCACAAAGGTAGGGCGCATTGTTCCAGGACTAAGGGTCTGATCCAAGTTCACTGCAGTCTGGCTCAAAGGGAGGACGCCAGCTCATTAACAAGGCGAAGCGGCTGGGCCGCAGAGATGACTTGAACTTGACAAATTCCCACCCTGTCTCAGTTTTGAGTCTGATGTCAAGTCTGTCCAACAGCAGTGACAATCCCAAGACCCCTTGCGCTGTCCACAAAGTGGGTCTTCCTAGACGGGCAGGCCCAGTGGAGGGAAAAGTTTAGGGCTTACCACTGTTGAGAAAACTCGTGTTTTGAGTCAGAAAATGTCATCATTCAGATTTTCATTAACTTCACCAGATCCCATCTGGGTGGGAGGCATTTAAGTAAAGTCAGAGCTGAGAAGAATTCTAAACTAAGGTCTCCCTCACTTCCCTTTGTAAATGACGCGTAACCCTGCAGGGAGTCCTGAGAGCGAGGGGTGTTAGTATGGTGGGATGAGGGAACCGAGGCCACGAGGCAGTGATGAGGTAGCCTGTGTCGCCAGGATTCATATATTAAGCAATAACAACAGCTGGCCTACGAGGTGCTTAATTTATACCAGTGACTGTGCCAAGTGAATCGAACATGCGTTCTCATTAAACTAACCGCGGTCGTGAAGATATTCCTCCCATTTTACAAACGAGGAGTCAATAACACAGAGGTGTTCACTGCCTTGCCTAAAGTCACACAGTTAGTGTGTGCCAGAGCACATATTTGAACTTGGAGCTCCCCAGCTCCTCATCCTCGTTCCTATCATTTTTTTCTCCTAAGCAGAATGAAAAGAGCATTTGTGAAATGTGTGGATACTGGGTCACACAAGGCAGGTGCTCTCTCTCTCTCTCTCCCCCCCCCACCCCGTGTGTGTGTGTGTGTGTGTGTGTGTGTGTGTGTAGGGAGATGGCAGTGGTGCAAGGTGACAGAGAAGTGACCTTCAGAGATCAATAATATTATTCCTGCCCTGCAGTATTTATATTCTGGCATGATAGACCAACATGTAAGCAAGGCACTGGGGGATCCAGCGTCAGGCTCCATACAGAAAAGGAGGAAGGGAAGATGGCTATTCCCAGGAGAGGCCTTTCTTCCTTCCCTCCTGGGATCAGTGTGAACACCAAGATCAGACATGTGACTTCACAGAGCAGGATGAGGGAGAAGCGCAAAGCCTGATGTGAATGGAAGGAAGGTGGAGGCAGGGCTGGAAGCAGGGAAAGGTGCATCCAGGAGTGCCAAGGAGCTTCACTTCCATCCTGCACAACGGTTCACTGCTGAACCATTGTGAGGCACACGAGAGACTCCTGTGGCGTGCCCTGCTTTTAAAGAAAGTATGCACGACTTCTTGCAAACTAAGACATCGGGCATTTCCAGCCACGTACCAGACGTGCCTGCGAGCCACCGCCTTTGAGATCCCAGGTTCCGGAATAAAAGCATGGAACCGATCTACTACGTTTAAGAAGGAAGTCACTGAGGGTGTGGCTCAAGCAGCAGTGCACCGCAAGACCCTGAGTTCAGTCCCCCAAATAAGAGAAAAAGAATTGTATATTTAAACTTGTAGTCCTCATAGGTGCATAGAACTTGACAGTTCACAAAGCATTTTAGGGACGAGGGGTGTGGCACGAGCAGTATGCTGCAAGCCTAGCAAGTGCGGTGCAAAGCTCTGAGTTCAAATTCCAGAAAACTGGCAGGAAGGAAGGAAGGAAAAGAGGGAAGGGGGAAAGAAAGAGAGAAAGAGAAATGAAAGAAAGAAAGAGAAAGAAAGAGGTCAGGTGTAGCGGCTCACATCTGTACTCCTAACTACTTGGAAAGTGGAGAAAGTTTGTGAGACTCCATCTCAGCCAATAAAAGCTGGGTGTGGTGGCGCACACCTGTCATCTCAGCTACTGGGAAAAGTAAATGAGAGGATTGTGATCCAGACCAGCCCAGGTATAAACTTTGCAAGACCCTATCTGAAAAATAAGCAAAGCACAAATGGCTGGGAGCGTGGTTCAAGTGGTAGAGCACTTGCTTAACAAGTTCAAGATCCTGAGTTCAAACCCCAGAAAGAAAGAATAAAAAAGAAAGGAAGGGAGGAAGAGAGGGAGGGAGAGAGAGAGAAGGAAAGAAAGGCCAATTAGAGGGCATGGCTACCCAATCTCGAGTAATTCACATTTCGTTCATTTCCTATTGATACCATAACAAATTACCAGAAAGCCAGTCACTTACCACAGTGATAGATGCATGACCTTGTGATCTAGAGGTCAGAAGTGGTAAAATGCAAGTGCGGGCGGGGTAGCAATTCCCTGCGCATCTGCACTTGGGTTCCAGTCCTTTTCCAGTTTTCACAGGCTGCCCATGTGCCTCTGTCACCTTCAAAGACAGCACTGCAGCATCAGAGCCCCGCCCTCTCCCTCTGACCTCTGCTTCCATCGCAGGTCTTTCTCTGGCCCTGGATCTCCTGTCTCCCTCTGAGAGGGACCCTGTCGATGACACTGGGTCCACCTGGGTAACCTAGGGTAATGTCTCCAGGTCAGAATCCTTGATCATGTCTGCAATGTCCCTTTTGCCATGTAAAGTCACGGTTCTGGGGGTGAGGATTGCCATGCGGAGGTGACTTTAAGTCACCCATCTGTGAAGCACCTTACGGAAAAATAGGTGTCCATCAGCTAGCACGCCAGGTGCTCAGCAAACTCTGCTGTGGCTAGCCTATGGCCGCTAGGGGTATTCCCCAGGACCCTCCTGTATTGGGGAGTTTTTGGTGCCAGGGGTTGGTGAAAGAATTTCCCAGGACAAGCAAATAGGAGAAGCAAGAACTTTGTTAGGCCTCGAGCTTTTCCTGGGGTCTTCAGAGACGGGAGGTCAGTCCTGGAAAACCGGGTTGTCTGTCGTGAACTCTCAGAGACTGAGCTATGTGTCATCAACTCCTCCCACATGTTGGGCCATGGAAGCCTTTGGCTTTGGATGGTCAGACTGTGGCTGTTATTTTCTGGGGACTCCAGAGGCTGCAGGTCAGCAAGACCCTGCTGTGTCACAAGTCATTTTGTTAACATCAGCGGTCTAGGATGCGATTCTTTATCAATATCCAAGCCATGGTTCTCAGCCACCAGGTGTCCCAACTCTCTGCTTAATTGTCATCATTCTCTGCCACTCACAGAGAACCCTGATCACAAGACATGGTCACTAACTTCAGAAATGTGTCATTTGAGGCCCGTGACTAGGCCATTGCTGAGCTCAGAATTATGAGAGTCTCAAAATGGCCTAATGGACCTGGGCACTGGTGGCTCACACCTATGATCCTAGCTACTTGGGAGGCTGACATCAGGAGGATCATGGTTCAAGGCCAGCCCAGGCAAATGGTTCACAAGACCCCATCTCCAAAATACCCAGAAAAAAATGGACTGGAGGTGTGGCTCAAAGGGTAGAGCACCTGCTTTGCAAGCATAAAGCCCTGAATTCAAACCCCTGTCCCACACATACACACGCACAAAAAAAGGACAAAGACTTTCACTGAGCTCCTGAGTCCTGCCAGGGACAACACTAAGTGATCGGTATATAGCTGTGCGTGACTTGGCTCCAACCTCCAGATGCTTCCTCACAATCCTGTGAGGACGTAAGATAGATTGACAATGAAACAGATACCAATATCATGTGACCAACAGCAAACGTCTCCATGGGTGCATAGCAGCTGGAAAGTTGGAAGCTGTCTTTGGGGAGGTCTGGAGGTGCTAAGTGGACGTAATGGAAGGAAGAACAAAAGCATTTTGCATATGTGAGTTTATTTAATGGTCACAATCATCACTATACCCATTTTCTAGATGAGAAAACTGAGGCACAGCAAAGTCAAGTGACTTGTTAAAGGTTGTACATCTGGCAAGTGACAGAGCTGGCATCTATATTCTGGGCTCCAAAAACCATAGGGTTTGTTTGTTTCTTTTTGTTTGTTTGTTTTGGTGGTACTGGGGTTTGAACTTAGGGCCTCACACTTGCTAGGCAGGTGCTCTCCACTTCAGCAAAAAGCTCCACTTTTTGCTTTGGTTATTTTTCGGATAGGGTTTTGTGCTTTTTCCCCCACAGGCTGGCCTCAGACCAGCTATTCCTACCTATACCTCCTGTGTAGCTGGGATTACAAGCATGCACCACTATGCCTGGCTTGTTCTTTGCTTGGACTGGCCTGGAACCACAATCATCCTATCTCTGCTCCCCTCCCTTGCCCCAGTAGCTGAGATGACAGGAGTACTCTACCACATCCAGCTGTTGCTTGAGATGGGAGTCTTGCTACGTTGTTGCCTAGGCTGTCCTCAAACTGTGATCCTCCTGGTCTCCCTCTTCCTAGTAGCTGGGATTACAGACCTGAGCCACTGTACCCGGCCAGAGACCTTGTGGTTAACCCCAGTGTTATAACACTTCCTAAACGAAGATGTGATGCCTGGGTTGGCAGATCCTCAGACTAAAATGGAGCTGCTGGTCCTGACCTCAAAGATCCTGAATGATTTGCTCTTGGAAATGACCTCGTGCAGCAGCCTGGAATCTGACATTCCCTTTGCTGCTCTGGAGGCACCAGAGGTAGTGAGGAGCTCACAGGCTCCCTGTGATCAGTTGGAGCTGCACTGTAGTCCCTTGGGAATGACAGGCCTCGGTCGATTGTCATGTGTATCCTGGACTGCAAATCGGATGAGGAAAAAAACCCATTGATGGCCTACACGTAAGAAAGCAAAGCACTTTGGGCACTCTTTGAGCCTCCATGCTGCTCAGGGTGTTAACTAGAGTTGACTTAGAGAAACATTTTTTTGGTTTTTTTGCGGTACTGGGGTTGAACTCAGGACCTCACGCTTGCCAGGCAGGCGCTGTATCACTTGAGTCACTCCTCCAGTACTTTTTCATATTGGTTATTTTTGAGATAGGGTCTCAGAACTATTTGCCCAGGCTGGCCTCCAACTGCGATCCTCCTGCTCTCTGCCTCTTGAGCGGCTAGGACCGGTGTGAGCCACGCACACAACAAGACAAGTGTCTTGACTGCATAGTAGACCTGCTCATTTAACTCCCACCCGTGTGAATTTCAGAGCAGGGTTGAGTTACAGCTTCTGCTCTGGCTCTGAATGTATGGTTTGGGGAGCAACTTAATAGTGTAAACCCAAATGCCTGGATGAATTAGAGTTCGAGTGTCTCCACCCCCATGAGCAGGACAGAGGTACGCACTGATTAGAAGTCACTCAGACTCACCCAGTGGACACTCCAAGCAGCGCTGTGCAGTTGTTTTTGAACCTAAGACGGCATGGAAATAGCTCTGGCCCACCGCACCTGCTCAGATCACTTTGCATGTGCATGTGGTACACTGTGAGGCTTTAGCCATCCTTGACATTCAGTTTAGTTATTTTATCAACCGATTTCAAAGAGGTCTTTATAGGACTTCTTCCCCCTCTTACTGCATACGATCATTTGAGCCGAGTGTGTTTTTAGTATGTTGCAGGTGAGCCTGGAAATGCAGAGAAGGTTTTGAGCAGTGTAGTCTCCAGGGCCTACACTGGCCTTCCCCCAAATACTTACCTGTCTTCGGAGTCTGCCTCCCAGTGACCACCTGCGTCCTTTCCTGGTGGCCCAGAAGGAACGGGCTGTCTCACCCCCAGGCCTGCTGTACCTGGGGCAGACATCTCTCTTGCCCCTTCATGACTAGATTCTTAGCGCCTCCAGGGAAGGGGTCATCCTCATTTTTTTCCTGAAGCTTTTAACAATGATTTCAATCACATGAGTAATACCTGAGAACACTTTCATTGTTAAAAAAGAGAGAGAGAGAGAGAAAGAAAAGAATTCTTCCTTGTCTTTTCTATTCCAATGCCCTCCTTATATGTCCAAATCCTTTTGTTTTAATTTTTCTTTACTTTTTAGGAATCATTAAAAGTACAAAGGAGTTTCACTGTGATCATTCCATAGATGGGTATAGTGTGCTTTGTAACAACTTCAGTCCCTCCATTATATTCCCCTAATTTCCTCTCTCCCCTACTTTTTCAAACAGTTTTTGGTGGGCTTCATTGTGCTATTTTCATATGTGTATATGTAATATACATCAAACCTCTTCGCCCCCCCCACCCACCATGTCCTTTCCCCTCTCTTCTTCTGTCCATTTCCCCCCAGAGTCCCTGTTTATACTCACGTCCCATATGAGTGAAAACATGTGATATTTGGTTTTCTGAGCTTGGCTTATTACACTCAATATGACAATCTCCAGTTCCATCCAATTTCCTGCAAATGACACAATTTTGTTGAAATAGTTTATTAGTTTTAATGGATTTTTTTGTGGACTCTTTAGAGCTTTCTGCATATAAGATCATGTCCTCTCCAAATAGAGATACATTTTACTTTTTGTTTTTCAATTTGGATGCCTTTATTTCTTTTTCTTGCCTAATTACTTTGGCTAGGACTTCCACTACTAGGCTGAATAGCAGTGGTAAGAATGGGTGCTCTTGTTTTATTACTGTTCTTAGAGAACAAGCTTGCCTTCCACCTGTTCACTAATGAGTATGATGTTGGTTGTGACCTTTTCATACGGGACTTTTATGTTGAGACGGTTTTCTTCTCTTCCTAACTTGTTCAGTGTCTTTAGCATGAAAGAGTGTTGAATCTTCACGAAAGGTTTTTTCTGCATCAATTGAGGTGATCGAGTGTTTTGTCCTCATTTTCTTAATATGCTGTATTGCACTGATTGATTTTCAGATATTGATCTATCTTTGCATTCCAGGTATAATCCCAACTTGGTTGTGGAGTGTACGGTAGCCTCTTCTGATGCACAGTAGTACCTGAAATTGTGGATCATGCCAAAACCTATAATTGAATGCTTTTCTCATCTTAATTAAGCACTTGTCATGCCCAATATGTATAACTTTTGCATTTTGCAGTGTAACAGCAAAACTAATAGGAATTTCTTTTTATTTCTTCACAATTTTATAGATATAAGATTCATTCTTATCGTAGCTCTTAAAACTTCAGCATCTGGTTTTTTCTTTTCTTACTAAATTGATAACCTTCACCTTTCCACTTAAAGGAAGTGCTTTCTGGCTTCTCTTTGGCATGTCTAAATTGTCAGCATCGGTACTCTTGTTCTTTGGGGCTATTATTCAGTAAACTGAGTTACCTAAACTCAAGAACATCAGCTGACCTCATAAATGAGGTTACTACCAAGTGACTAACAGACAGGTATTTTATAAAGTGTGGATACACTGGACAAAGGGATACTTCATGTCATGGGTAGGATGGAGCAGGATGGCAAGAAATTTCATTATGCTTTGCAGAACAGTACACAATTTAAAACTTAGGAATTATGTATTTCTGTCAATTTCTAGTTAGTATGGAATGTGAAACTGTGGATAAGGGGTGGGCAGTGTCCAGTAATCCTTTTAATGTCATATTGAATTTATCATCATTGTTTAAGAAGGATATGAGACTGTAGTTTTTTCTCTTGTGGTCTCTTTGTCTGGCTTTGGTATCAGAGCAACGGTCTCTTCGTGGAATGAGTTTGGAAGCATTCCCTCCTCTTATTCAGAGCCTTTGGTGCACTTATACAGGGATACACGTCTACAGAAATTTATAGTCCTGCTTAGAGCATTTCTCAAAGCCCAAATGCTATCAGACTATGCAGAATTTCTGCTTTTGTCATGCAATAGTCTGGCTCGGATAGCTTTCCATGAGCTGTCCATATGGATCTTCCTCCTTTTTTTTAATTAGCATACATTAATAGTACAAGAGGGGTTCATTGTGATCACTCCGTAGATGCATACCGAGGACTTTAAAGCTACTGTAGTGTCTTCAATCAATCTTTCTTGTCTCTTCTATCCCAGGCACTATGCTAACCTTTAGGTGTCAGAGGGGAAAACATAGGTGCTGGGACACAGCTGTGAACAAAACAGGTAAAGCCATGGCCCTCAGGTAGCTTAAATCCTAGTTGTAGGAGAGAGATAGTAACTTGATCCACATGATAATTTCTGATTATGATAAATGCTGTGAATGAAATAAAAGTTCGGTCTGAAGACCGATGGGTTCTTTCTGGGGTCAGGGAAGGCTCCTCTGAAGTGATAGCTTTTGAGCTGTGTCTTCAAGGAGTAATTCGTATAATGTGTTTGTTGAATGAATAAGCAAATACAATATTGACAGAATGCATAAACAAAATTAAGTTTCTGGTATGAACGAAGGTTTATGGTTCCATAGTGTATATAGCTATCTAAAGAGGGCTAACTGTCCACTGAAGATAGTCTTAGGATGCAGAAGATCAGATGTCCCCAGGGTTAGATTCTGCTCTAGCCAACTTGGACTAGCAGGATTTTTGCTATTAGGTAACTTGAGGCTTTGAATGTTCTCTGCTAAGGGGAGAGCTTGAGAAATGAGGTATCATGAGCTTAGTGTGGATAAACTCACCTGTCCCCACTACCTAGCACAAGCAGTGGACCTGCAGGGAACGGTGAACTGAGAAGGAGGGCACAGGAAAAAGTTGGGTGGCATCAGTCTTTCTCAGAATGGGCCACTGGAGACCGTGTGCAAGCTCCCTCTGTCTGTCTGTCTCTGATACCAGAGCCAAGACCCCATCCATTGGGCTCCTGTGGCCTTTTTCGTAGGCAACACAGATAACAGTAGCTGTGCAGCTTGGGTGACCAGCCCAGAGAATATCCTATGGTTTCATCCCCCAAAGGGTGACAGCAGCAGCTTTTGGCCAGAGATGAGACTTCTCCCTTGCTGAGAGGTCTTGTGTACGCACATCGCAATGCCCCCATGTAGTCAGGAGTCACCAACCCACAGGAACTCTGATGTTTCTCTTTGGATGCTAAGTGGAGGTTATGTACGCACAGATATGTGTGTACACACGCTCTCCTGAACATACGTTTCATGACTGTGGCTGCTTAAATACACTTGCTTATAATCAGACATGGATTGCAACCACTTAACCTTGAAGTACAGTGTCACTGAGGAACCTGGATTGGCAGTTGGGAGTCTAGGGCTTCAGGCTGTGCCACTTCACAGGCCCCTCCAACCTCTCTGGGCAGTAGTCCCTGCATGTGTGAAATGAGGAGGCTAAATTAAAAGATCTTAGTGGCCTCCTTTAAGGAGTCAGTGGTTATAAGACTTTTACATGTGGAGAGAGTTCTCAGAGGCCATTTGTGCAAAGCACAGGGGGCAATGGGCCCACGCCTCTCGGGCTTGGAGGAGCAAGCACAGTATGTTATTATTTACAAGGTTCCTCAGATTTAGAAGTAGGTGGTTTTGTCAAATAAGCAGGGAAGAAGACAAGTAGGGCTCGTAGAGAGGCTCAAGTGGTAGAGTGTCTGCTTATCAAGCTGGGCACACAAGATTAGATATGAAGGGACAAGAAGAAAAGATCAAAGCCTTCGGGTTTTAGTCCCCAGTTGCAAAGTGCAGCTGGAGACAGGGGCCAAGTCAGGACTTGTGAAAAGGTCGCAGAGCTGGCCCTATTCAACGGCCCTTCCTTACCCTTTGAGCTTCGTGATTCTTGCACGCTAGAGAGCCTCCTCTTCCTTCAGGGCAGAATGCCACAGAACAGGACAGTGACTCTGGTAGTCAACATTTGGAATATTTCAAATTTTCCATTTTGGACTTTTTTGCCCCCAGTGGTGTGACAATCACCTTTCTACATGTTTTCCCTTGAGTGTTGTGTGGTAATAAGAGCTGGATATATTCCTCCCCTCTCTGGATGAACCGAAGGCAGCATTGGATGAAATCACTCTGCCAATGTAACATGGAGCAGAGAAACAAAAGGGATCCGTGTCCCTACCCAAGTCACTGAAGTTAAGAGAGGGATGGCAATTTTTTTTAAAGTTTTTCATAATTGCAGCACTTTTTAAAACAATAACAACTTGGAATGTTTTGCTTTTTAATTTGATGTCATTCAGTCCAGAGCGGGGAGCTAGTGGCCGAAACCCTCAACAGGCCTTGCATTCCATATAGGCCAGGGAGCCCATGGCTATAAAATTGAGGTGAGGCCTGGACACCTTCCCCCCACCCCCGCCAAGATCCCACCATGATTCAGAAGATTGGGCCTTTCTGAAGCCATCTGTACTTGCCAGGGAAGTGTCTTCTTAGCAAGGGAAGGCCCTGCTGTCTGGGACATGGTGACTACAGGCAAGGGGAGGCAGCTGTGAGTGCACCTGACACCAGGGCAGGGAGGACGGTGCATGCTAGTGGAAGACCAGGCAGGAGAGATCCATGTGGAGAAAAGAGGGAGAGGGAAACCGAGGATGGTGGTGACGTAGTCCAGAGACACAGAGTAGCTAACACCGAGTGTAACTTTCAGCCGGGTGCAATGGTTCACACCTGTAATCCTGGCTACTCTTGGGGCTGACATGATTGGGAGGATTGAGGGTCAAGGCCAGCCTAGGGAAATAGTTAGCCAGATCCCATCTCAACAGATAAAAACTGGGCACTGGTGATGTGTGCCTGTCATTCCAGCTACACGGGAAGCGTAAATAGGAGGATCACAGACACAAAAGCAAGACCCTATCCTTTTTTTTTGATGGGACTGTGGTTTGAATGCAGGGCTTTGCACTTACAAAGCAGGTGCTCTACTGCTTGTTACACCTCTAGTCCAAGATTCTATTCAACGTAGAAATGTCACAATGAAACTCCCTGCATAGCTATCTTACACAACCAAATGTCTTTTTTCAAAAACAGAGAGCATTGTTGCCCTTAACGCAGAGAAACTAAAGCAGATACCTTAAAAGCAACTGAGGCCAATAGGAGAAGGGGACCAGGAACTAGAGAAAAGGTTAAATCAAAAAGAATTAACCTAGAAGGTAACACACACGCACAGGAAATTAATGTGAGTCAACTCCCTGTATAGCTATCCTTATCTCAACTAGCAAAAACCCTTGTTCCTTCCTATTATGGCTTATACTCTCTCTTCAACAAAATTAGAAATAAGGGCAAAATAGTTTCTGCTGGGTATTGAGGGGGTAGGGGGAGAGGGAGGGGGCGGAGTGGGTGGTAAGGGAGGGGGTGGGGGCAGGGGGGAGAAATGACCCAAGCCTTGTATGCACATATGAATAATAAAAGAAAAAAAAAATAAAATAATTTTGTCTCCTACACACTGGAAAAAAAAAAAACAGAGAGCAGAAAGGTACAACAGGTCCTTTCTGGGGGTTGGTAGCAGTGGGAGGGGGAGGACATAAGGAAAGGGTGCAGGAGGGTGAATATGGTAGAAATATCATGTACTCATGTATGAAAATGGAAAAATGACACCTGTTGACACTATTCTAAGAGGGGGGAAGAGGAGATAAAGGAAAATGGTGGAGGGGGTGAATTCATCTGTGATATATTGCAAGAACTTTTGCAAATGCCACAATGTGCTCCCACCCAGCACAATAATGGCTGGTAGCATAGCTCAAGTGGTAGAGTGCCTGAATTCAAACCCTAGTACCAAAAACTAGTGTACTCATTCATCTTTTTTCTTTGTTTGGGGAGGAGGAGCATGGTGTGAAGATCCAGGAGGCCTGGCAGACACTTGCCTCCTGGCCTTTCTTGTTTCAGCCTGCCCAGCCTCTGAGGCTTCTATGGAACTTTCTCTCTACTCTACTCTGGTCCCCACATGCCCCTTCTCTGTCCCTTTCAATTCTTGCTCTCTCATCCAGCCCTCCTCTTCTCTTCTCTCTTTCTTTGTCTTTCTTCCTCATTTCATTTTGCTAATACCATCTCCCCACCAGCTGGCCTGAAGGCCTGCATTTTTTTTTTAGGACCCGAGGACTCCTGTTATGATGATAGGCTATGTTGTGTGGCCAGCAGGAATGCTAGCCTTTCTCTGACAAGCAATCTGGAGCCTGTGGAGTTTGTGAAATTTGCTCCCACCTCCTGGTGATATCCTCTGGGGCCTTGCATGGAGACACTTCTGATGGCTGGTTCCCTGTCTCACAGACAGATTTGAATAAGGTCATGCTAATGGTATTTTGTCTATCGTAGGAAGATTTGTAGATTGCTCAGATCAGCAGACATAGAAACAAAAAAAAATAAATAAATAAAAACAAGATCCACTTTCTGTTCACCAGCCTGAAGTGAATGTGCATTAGGGATCCCAAATGTGTAGGTAAGGGTGCCAGCCCTGCATGCTTTCAGCTGATGTCCCCAGCCCTAACCTGCTCTGCAACCTGTGACCCTTCAGGCCCTGTGGCAAGTGACAAGAGAAGTGGGTAAGTTTGCCAAAAAGTGGCAGAAACAGGATTGTACCTTAAGACACCTTGGTCCTCACAAGATGAACGTATATCTCAAGCACCCCACTCAAGAAGGGAAAATTTAAAAAAAAATGAGGACTTATAATGATCAAGCTGATGTGCTTACATGAACAAAGGGAACTATTTGAGATCAGGACTGTTGTATAAACAAGGCATGTTTGCCAGAATTATGACAACCACTACTTGAAAGGGCCACTACGGGACTGCCAGGGTCCCTGTGGAAGTCTGGACTTGGTTCCTCCAGTGCTGCTCCTTATCCCCATGGCCTCCCCTCCTCCCTCAGCTTTTGGTAGCATTTAGAAGGCCTTGGTAATTACTGAAGGGGAGTGAGAGAAGACAGACTTTGCAAAGGATGGCTTTGTTGTTGCTAACATCTTGGGCATTGTTTGTTAGGGTTTGTTGTTTTTGGAGGCTAGGAAGGAGGAGGAGGAATTTAATCAAGACCTTCCAGCCAGATCTCTGTTTGCCGTAAGACCTGGATTGTGCTGTCAGGCTGATATGTCCTTGAGTTAAAGCAAGTCCCCTTCTTTATTGGGCTTTCTTTGCCTTCTGCTTCTTGGTACATACTGCGGCCACACAGAGATAAACAGAGATTCTCAATGGGTTTCAGATTCCTCCTGATTTTCTTGCCATGTATTTTGGATACTTCAAAAGAAAAAAAAAGAGCAAAGTCACAATCCCAGGGAGGCTCTTGTGAAACATGCATTGTAGACAAGGCTTTCTGGCACAACAGTGGGTTAGGGTGTTGACTAGTGGTCTGGAAAGTTCCTTCTGCCATGACCATTCTAGAATTCTTTGATGGCAGCCTATCCTAGAAAAGACAAAAGCTAAGGTTTTCTGCAGGGAGAAGAAATTAGTCATATGTGTTAGTGTTTAATTGTGAAAGTATGAAGATTATTATAAATTACTCATCCAATTAGGGTGTCACATGTACTTGAAATCCTGCACAGGACTGGGGGACTAGCTGGGAATCTGGTACTTCTTCAGATAAACACTAGGTGGCATGGGGAACTTAATAAACAGAAAACACTAATATCACCAGTTGGAAAATACAGGCTGACCCTCTTGCCTTATTTGTAGTAATTGTGTAAAATCTCCCTGTGAAAGTACAACAGAAAAACATCAGCAATGTGACTAATGTTGTCCCCTGAAGCAGTCCCAAAGAGAACCGGGCTGGGGGAATTCGTTCACAAAATCTCCCCTTACAATCTTTTCTGGAGTATTGTTTTATAAACATGATGATAAATTCAAAAATATAATTGTTACCATGACCAGTTTCCCTAATAGAAAACAGTCTATTTCTGTTAGTGCGGACGTGTTTTTCATTTGAGAAATCCTAACAGACTTTTCCTCCTCCCTCTTCTCCTTCATGAAGTCAGCCAAGGGGGCGGCGGGCAGGGGCAAACAAAGCAGACTCTGATCACTCTTCTCCAAACATCCCTTTGGATTAGAAGGTAGGATTTTCCCTGCCATTTTGACATTCCCAACATGTTCGCTTCCCTGTGTTTGGAGCTAGAAAGAGGAGTGTCTTTCCCAGGGTGTTGAGTATGAAACCTAGGAAGCAGGCGTCCTATCAACAGTTGAGTGACTAGAACCCTTCTGACACCATATCTTCTTTGCTGAGCAAGTCCTAAAAGGGAAAAGCAAAGCTCTCTCCTACCATACTGGTTATCAGAGCAAGGTCTCTTTAAGGACCTTTTTGTCTTCTCATAGCTGAAAGTCCTAGTACACACAAAGTCCCCAGCCCTGTAGCAGTACTGTGGCCCCTGCACCTGCCAGATAGGCCACAGGCTGCTAAAAGCAAAGGTAAAGGTACTGCCACTTAGGGAAAGTGTAATTCCACCTTCCAAGTGTAATTTCTAAGAATGTGAGTCAGGCAGGGAACTTCACACTCTGAAAGGCTTCGGCTGTGTTGAGGAATGCTGTTTTGGCATAGCTGAAACCTAAGCTACAACAGCCTGCCATGCCTAGGTGGAGGACCAGAGGTACATCACCGAGACACGCAGGTCCTGTCTCCATAGCGATGGCGCCCAGATGCCAGGCAATGCGAGTTTGTGGCTCAGCCCTGCTCTCTCCCTGAGCCTCTGTGCTCACATCTGTGAAATGGGATTTTTTGGGATATTGTATTAAAAACCAGGAAGCTAGCTCCTTCTTTCCTTGGTAGTGAGGAGACTGCCAATGGAATTTCACAAGGGTCTCGTTCTTTGGTTTGCTGCCCTCCTCAAAAGTGACAGACTTGAGCACCTGCCTTCCAAGTGCCAGGCCCTGACTTCAACCCCCAGTACAGCCAAAAAACAAAAACAAGTGATGGACTTGCTTAAAAATTAATCAGCAGAATTCTTTTCTAAAACATTGCCCTGACCTAAGTGATCAGTGTTTGTAAATGTGGACATTTTCTGAGAAAGAATCACTTTTTTCACCCAACATTCTTTGATGAACAATTTTAAGCAAATAATAGCCTTTGAAATATTTTCAGTGAATATCCACATAACTTATCACCTAGGTCTTGCGATAAAAGTTCGGCTCTACTTGTTTTATCACAGAGGGGTTTCTACCATCTGTTACTCCATCTTCTTTTCTTTTCTTGTTTTTTTGGTGGAACTAGGGTTGAAGGGCTGAACCCAGGGCTTCTCGCTTGCTAGGCAGGCGCTCTACCACTTAAGCCACACCACCTCCCGCCCTTTTGGCTTCGGTTATTTTTGAGATAGGGTCTTACTTTATGCCTGGACCAGTCTGGACTGAGATGCTCCTATTTATGCTTCCCCATGCAGCTGGGCTGACAGGTGCTTACCACCGTGCCCAACCATTGGTTAAGATGGGGTCTTACCTAAAAAACTAGCTAGCATTTGTTGCCCTTAATGCAGAGAAACTAAAGCAGATACCTTAAAAGCAACTGAAGCCAATAGGAAAAGGGGACCAGGAACTAGAGAAAAGGTTAGATCAAAAAGAATTAACCTAGAAGGTAACACCCACGCACAGGAAATCAATGTGAGTCAATGCCCTGTATAGCTATCCTTATCTCAACCAGCAAAAACCCTTGTTCCTTCCTATTATTGCTTATACTCTCTCTACAACAAAATTAGAAATATGGGCAAAATAGTTTCTGCTGGGTATTGGGGGGGGAGAGGGAGGGGGCGGAGTGGGTGGTAAGGGAGGGGGTGGGGGCAGGGGGGAGAAATGAACCAATCCTTGTATGCACATATGAATAATAAAAGAAAAATGAAAAAAAAAAAAAGATGGGGTCTTGCTAACATTTTGCCCAGGCTGACCTCAAATGGCTATCTTCCTAATCTCCACCTCTGAAATAGCTGGGATTACAGGCTGGAGCCACTGTGTCTGGCCTCCATCTTATTTTCTTGGTGCACAAGTGTGGATTTTTGCCTATGGAATTGGCTCAAAATAGTATTTACCTGTTGGAATACTTGCAAAGCCTTCATTTTTCCTTACTTACTTAAAGAGAAGTCTGTGTTCACCTAGACTTCATTTTCCCTGGTGAGCTTGGCACGTCAGTCCAAAGATGAAGCCTAGCTCTGCTGAGGGCTTAGCGATGAGCCCTGGGTCGGTGCACTCAAAGGCAATCTGGCCCATCCTGCGTTGCGCCTGTGGCTCGGGCTAAATGGAGGGGGTGTGTTTCGAGGTCCTCGTGGCTTAGCTTGCATGAGGATCTGGAACTACCATAGTGCACATAGTGTCCCTTCCTTTCCATTCCATTTTCCATGAAGGCACATTAATCTCCAGCCCTGCCATCATTTCCCTAGGTTAATCCTCGACTATCCAGAGTTTGCATATCAGAAGTTCGGGCTCTTATTGTATTTGTTATGTCCTATTGTGTAAGCGTCCTTTACCCTCCATTCTTGTACTTCAGTCCTTCTTCCTGGTGGCCCTCCTTTATCTTACTCATAGAAAGTGTGTACCCAAAAGACTGTGACACAGGTTACTCCAGAGGCACCTGCACACCCATGTTTATTGCGGCACTATTCACAATAGCCAAGTTATGGAAACAGCCAAGATGCCCCACCACTGACGAATGGATTAAGAAAATGTGGTATCTATACACAATGGAATTTTATGCAGCCATGAAGAAGAACGAAATCTTATCATTTGCTGGTAAATGGATGGAACTGGATTCTGAGTGAGGTTAGCTGGCCCAAAAGACCAAAAATCGTATGTTCTCCCTCATATGTGGACATTAGATCAAGGGCAAACACAACAAGGGGACTGGACTTTGAGCACATGATAAAAGTGAGAGCACACAAGGTTGGGGTGAGGATAAGTAAGACACCTAAAAAACTAGCTAGCATTTGTTGCCCTTAACGCAGAGAAACTAAAGCAGATACCTTAAAAGCAACTGAGGCCAATAGGAAAAGGGGACCAGGAACTAGAGAAAAGGTGAGATCAAAAAGAATTAACCTAGAAGGTAACACCCACGCACAGGAAATCAATGTGAGTCAACTCCCTGTATAGCTATCCTTATCTCAACCAGCAAAAACCCTTGTTCCTTCCTATTATGGCTTATACTCTCTCTACAACAAAATTAGAGATAAGGGCAAAATAGTTTCTGCTGGGTATTGAGGTGGTGGGGGGAGAGGGAGGGGGCGGAGTGGGTGGTAAGGGAGGGGGTGGGGGCAGGGGGGAGAAATGACCCAAGCATTGTATGCACATATGAATAATAAAACAATGAAAACAAAAGAAAGTGTGTGATGTCGCCTTTGCCTATCCACTCAGAACCTTTTCCCAAAGCACATGAAGCTCTAAAGGTATTTCTTAATCAAGAATTTCGTTCTCACGTTGTAATAGATCTCAGTTAGGAGAACACCGCTTAACTGAAGACATTTACACTAAGGTTGAGTGACTGATAAATCCTCTTCCTCCCAAACACTGGGTGCATTTTCAAGGAGAAATGTTCACATGGACCTCAAAATGGGAGTATATGTGGGATATTGTCCTGAGGCCCACGCTGGTGACCTTCGTGTCCTTCTAGACCCGTGCTACCCCGTTCTCTTTACTAGTACATAGCCAGAACAGGAACTTGTCTGATTCTCTCTTCAGAGAAGTTGTCAACCCCCCCCCAGCCCAGACCTCTAACACAAAAGGCGTACTTCTCTCTTTGACGCCAGCCTGTTTCCTGTGACACTGTCAAGAGTAAATAACATCTTAAAGTGTCTTAGGTAGTTTCTGAAAAGTTTAGGAGTTTTCTAAACGTGGAACAGATGCACAGAACATCTGGGTGGTAAGCTTTTGGCAGTGCTTCAAGGGGCCCATTGTCGCTCACAGCTGGGGCCCATCTGCCAGGGTGGGCATTTGGAAGCCACTGAAGTGAAATTCTCCTTCTTTTTCACTGGTTTATCTCAAACGAGCTATTGGGAGCACGACTCAGTCATCATTTTGTGCTCAAACTTGCTGTTCAGATTTTCTAAAATGTCACAGTAAACCAAAGGCACTCTACCTCTTGAGCCATGTCACCAGTCCCACTGTTGACCAACTGAAGTGGAACAAATACAGGTGTTATTGCTTAGCTTCAAGCTGGGTTTCCTTGTCAGTAAACCAATTGATTGAAAATATACTTACACAGGCCAAGCAGATCTTGGGTGTTGTGTAGACAAAAATGCACTTAAGTCTGTATCTGCACACAGAACTCGAAGTATCCAAAGATGCTGCTGCTTTTAAATAGGACATTCAAAAGCACGTTTCTCTTTGCGGGTGGGTCAGACACAAATGGAGGATGGAACTACTTTTTAAAAAAATACTTTCTGTCATTGCTGGGACGATAGGCACGCACCAGCACACCCGTCTTTCTTCCACAGAGATGGGGTCTTGCAAACTTTTTTGCCCAGGGTTGCCCTGAAACCATGATTCCCCCACTTCGGCCTCCCACATCGCTTGGGGTGACAGGCAGGCACCACTGTGCCCAGCCATTGGTTGAGTTTTAGCACTTAGTGGCTGCCACCAAGTAAGCCAGAGATCCAAAATCATTCTGGTCCCATGCAAGAAACTACCCATGGAAAGCTTCATTTTTTTTTTCTTACAAAAAACGTCTCAACCTCATTTGGACAGAAATGGAAAATGACATTTTAAACTTTAATCCCTTAATATGTAGTCTGGTTCTTTCCAAGGTTGCAAGATTTCCAAGTTCTGGAATTCATAACTAGCTAACCATATGGAAGCAGAATGTTCTACATAGCTTAGCATCTCAAGTATCGAGAGAGTCCAAGTGACTCTCCCTGACACTGTGCAGGAGCAATACAGGCCAGCAGTGGTCGTCTTGCAGTCACACTCCTTGCCAAAGCAAAGGCTTTTCTCTCTTAAAACTAATCCCCACTGTAGGTCAAGCCCATTCAGTGTTAAATTTCTCCCTTGCTGCTTCTCTGTCTCACAGCCCCACACAGAGTGTCTTCTTTGCGTATCTTCCAAGATCCAGCTCTAATTCTACATTCCCATGAGGTTTTCTGAGGCCACTCCAGCCAGTAGGGACCCCTCTGACTTCTCATGCTCGTGGAACTTATTATTTGCATCACACAAGTTGAGGTTCTTTGCTGGCATTGCCCACTCTGCTGCAGCCCGTTCTCTTATCACAGCAGAGCTGCCACAGCTCAACTCCCAAATGAGTCCCTTGGAGATGAGAATGGGCTTGAAAGTCAGACAGATGCACCTGCAACTTGGAGTCCCTTCACTTTCCAGATGTGAGAATGAATGGTTTAAATCCCACCCTAAGCCTCCCTCGGTTTCGTCACAGAAATGATGGTACCCATTCCACCGGGTGGTCATGAGCAGACCTCTCCAATGCACCAGTGGCACAATGCCTGGTGCACAGCAGGCAGGTTTCATGAGTGATTGGGAAGAGGGTACGAGGTGGAAATGGAGGGTGACCGAATTGTTGAACATATTTCCAGCACAGCTCTCAGAGTATTGGAGTGTAAACTAATAGCTAGAGAGTTAGAAGGCTGGCAAAGGTCACAAGAAATCATGTTCCCAGGGTGTATTTGTTGAGTGGAAATATGCTCACATCTACCAGTAAGCTAAAAGAATGGCTTCTTAAATAGAATGTGCATTTGTATATGTCATTTGTGTTCATAAACTATATTTATAAGCCAAATATTGCATGTTCTTGCTTGTGTGTGGAAACTAGAGCCAAAAGGATGATGACAATGGTGACAGTGATGATGTTCACATGCTGACTCTGGTGGCTCACACCTGTAATCCTAGCTACTTGAGAGGCTGAGATTGAGTGGATCAAGGTTCGAGACCATCCCTGGCAAATAGTTCTCAACACCCCATCTGCAAAATAACCAGAGCATAGTGGACTTGAGGTATGGATCAAGCGGTAGAGCACCTGCTTTGCAAGTGCAAAGCCCTGAGTTCAAAACCCAGTCTGACCCCCCCCCAAATGGGACATGAACGTGACAGCCTGAGGTGGGATTAATGGGAGAGGGGAAGGGGAAAGGAAGGGATACTGAGAGGGGAAGGGGATTGTAACACGCTGCATGTGTACATTTGAAGACAGCACAATGAAACCCCCAAACACTGTATAAAAAGGGGGGAGGGAGCGGAGCATGGGAGTATAATGGAGGGGTGAACTTGTTCAAAGAACCCAGGGCACATGTATGGAATGACCACAATGAAATCCCCTCCTAGTATCAGTATATACTAAATCAAAATATACAAATCATTAAAATTATCTTTATATCTATATCTGTATTGTTTAATTGAGAAGTACGCATGAAAATGCTAACAGTGGCTAACGAAAATGTTCCCAGTGGTCATCTTGGATTAACAGTATTGTGGATTGTTTTAATTTTCTTTTTGTTTATCTGTAGTATTTTTTCGATTATGAGCATGTACTAATTACAAAGAAGACAATAAATATTTTAAAATACAATATTTTATATAATGGAAGTATGAGTATAGATAGGCGTCAGACTAAATATGAAAAGGAGCATTTTAGACCATAGAATTATGGGTGCTTCCTCAGCCCTCAAATTTGCTGTATCATTTTTGCTTCACCGTCTTTACAATACAGTTCTTAGCTTGGAGGAATCATTTTCTAAGTCACTCCTATGTTTTTATGCTTGTCAAAATCATTTCTGGTCAATAAATTACTAGACTGTTCTTGACAGGCAATGTTCTGACAAGGGAATCTTCTTCGGCCTCTAGAATTTCTAAATATGCGAAATGGACTACATCCTGACCAATCTGTTAACTGGTTTCTTTCTAGGAGACTGCAATTATTTTGATTGTGGTACTCAGTGTCACGTGGATCCTGCCTAGAGTGTCTGAATTGTTTTGTCACTGTGGGAACGGAGAAGCCCTTGTCCTGGTGGCCAGGGAGGGGCAGAAGTCTCTGTTCTTGTGCATCGGGCCATTTGGGCTGTTCTTTTGTACGGCTAGAAGCACCCCTACAATGCCTGTGAGCACCCCTGGGATGCAGACTGTCCTTTCTCCTCATCTGGTCTCTCAGCAACTGTCCTGTCCCAAGCCATACCTCCCCTCCATGCCACATTGTCATGCCAGCTCAGGACTGGGATATGAAACTGTGACTCACAACTGCTATGACCACACAACTTGGATTTGTAGCTGAAGGAGAGAAGTAAGTGAGGCTAAGGCCAGGGGACACTGAGCAGTGAGAGAAAGGTCTTATCCTTTCTCTGTTGGTGTTATGAGCAGCTAGGCATATATATACATTAGCTACCTGGATTTTAAAGGCACACTGCTTTCCAGTTGACAACAAGAAGGGAAAATATTTACTGAGCACTTACTGTATGTTTGGCACTTGTCTATATAGTGGGGATACATCAGTGACCAAAATAAGACAACCAGCCCTCCCTCACACACTTTACATTCTGTCACGGAGTCTCTCTGAAACCTCACAATAATTTGCCAGTTCTGACCCAAGGCAAGACAGATGAACTCTGGACTAAAAACCAGCTGAACACATTCCGTCCTTCTCAGAGATGTGGCATGTCTCCTTATTTCATTCTGAGTGTGTTTCTGTAGCCCAAAACATGCATTTTTGTTATGAACAATTGCTTTGATTTCCTGTGCTTGATCTCTGACCATTCTCTGTCGTTTTGGCAAACAGTCCCAGAGGCCATGCTTTCAGCTTTTGAGACAAGGCATTCAGAGAAGGCAGACAACCTTCCTAGCTTTCACAACAAGATGGATAAAAGTTTCGCCCATTTTGCTATGTAAAAATGTATTGCAGGGAGTATAATTTTCTAATGACAGTAAAAGAGAATGCCATGGAAGAAAGACATACTGTTTATTAAATCATTATTTTACGTAAAATGTAACTAGCTATGTTAAAACATGATTCATACACAATGCTCTGACTACATTTGTAGAGTGGAATTTCTCAGCAAAACCTTAAGATCTTTCCCAGGTTTGCTTGCAAAATGATGTCAGTTTTCTTTGGTGTGAGTATGAGAGAAGGAGAGAGAGAGAGAGAGAGAGAGAAAGCTAGAGAGAGAGAGAGGTTTTTATCCGAGGACACAGAACGTTGTTTTTGCTCAGAGAAATTGGCCTGAAACCCTCTAACGGATCCCCGGCATTGGAATCCAAGGACTGATTTTTATTAAGCTTGGGAGCCTTTGCAATTCTCCCTGCACCAAGGTCAGAGCTGGTGGAGCGCTCACCAGCTGCACACCCTGATAACTACAGCCTCTTGGTATATCCTCTTAATGGCAGTGGAACCTCCTCCTCTTCCTCTTCACCGCAACTGTCATTGCTTCAGAAATGTCCCAAAATGGCACTAAATGATGTGCAAACACACAGATGGACTGCTAATCGCTTTTCAAGGCTTTCTTAATGGCATGTTCATAGCCCCTTGGAGCAAACTCAGTTTCTCTCTGTGCACCCTGCTTCTACTTTCACAATTTTAGAAGAAATCATTTTGCCAAACATATTTTGTGACTTGGATGAGAGGTAATTTATACAATTGCTTACTTACTACGACAACAAGCAGCAACTCCAGTCACAGTGGGACACATGACTGTTTCTCAATCATGGCACATAAATGAATCCTAAGCTTTCTATGTAGCTGAAGCTATGAACTTGGGGACTACTTTGGGCAAATCTTGTTTCTTTTTGGGAGGATGGAGGTGAATAGAAGAACCAATGTCAGCTGTTTGGGTCTTCGCCTTTGTGTTGATCACTGGATCATAAGAGAGTTTTAAAGGAGCTCAACAGAGAGAATAAACTTGAAAGGGACAGATGCCATAGTGCTAAGTGTAGTCACTACCAGGTCATCTGCGGTAGAGATGTAGTTGAGCTCTGCTCTTTGAGTGTCATGGGGTAAATGAGTAATAAGGCATGTTTGTTTTTCCCATTGGATGAGTTGGCCTGCCCCATGTCTCTCCTGGGGGAGCCCGTGGTCACGCCCCCTGGAATCACACATCTGCCCAGAAGATACTGCTTTATACTTCAGGCCCAATAGAAAATTTTAGCACAGTTAAATCCACATGTAGATACATAAAACAACCTTGGGTATAGGAACGCCTATGGGGGTGAGTGGATTTCCTCTAAGTCAGTGTTTTACAGCTATGGCATTAAGATCTTGGGAGACTTAAAATTCTCAAGGGCTCCAGACCAGTTGAACCACAATGGCTAAGTGTGGGACCCAGGAGCCAAGATTTTTTCTGATTCTGGAGTGTCCACTGCTCTAAGAATTTGAGACCAATCAAGGTAACAGGTCTCTAACTTTAGTGCCTACTGGAGTTACCTAGGGAACCTGAGTTTTAATTATTATCAGCATATATTAATTGCATAAAAGTAATGGCGTTCATTACAATAATTCCGTATGTGCATTAACATACTTTAGTCATATTTACCCCCTCTATTAGCCTTTTATCCCTCCTCCCTTTCCCCTTCTACATCCCTAATGGTTTGGGGAGCTTGTTAAAATGCTGTAAGTCTGGTTTGGGGGCCTGAGATTTGATATTTTTAAGTACTCCCTAGCCAATGCTGAGGCTGGTGGTCTATGAACCAAACTTGGAGAACCGTGGCTAGGGAATTTAACTTGGAGCTTGCAGGTTTCCCAAACCTCTTATCTTTCCTAATGCTCCTCTCCTCAGTACAGCTCCCTTTTAGGCCAGTGCATATGCAGGGGTCATGGTCACTGGGGTATAATCAAGCTAAGAAATTCAGGTGCTTGACCTTGTAGCCTCCAGAAGAACCAAGACAATAACAGAAAAAAAGGGGTACTGAGGTATGGAGTGGGGGTGTGTGGAGGGGACAGAACATGAGGAAAGAGGCAAGGACCCAGGTTCAGTCTAGCGGGTTCTGGAGAGGAACTCCAGATTTGGAGCCAAGGAGTCACTCTTCTGGATAGATGCAGCTCAAATGAGCAGCCCTGAAGCATGCCACATGGAAGGGAAAAATTACTCACAGGGAACCAGGCAAAGATGCCCTGCCAAGGGGTCCTGAGTATCCAGAAGCTGTATCCAGAACGGCACCAAGGACCTCTTCCTGGACAGCCCCAACCTACACCACACCGTTTTCTTGCTCAACCTCCTGTTTTGGCTGAACTTCAGGATACACTTCTGAGTATTGCTGTTGCTGAGTTACTGCAAGATAAAAGGAAAGGGATGGAGAGGAGCCGTAGGCACCCCAAAGAGAATTCAAGTGCCTCTCCCAATTGCACATGCTTAGCAGCTAGCTGTCCATTCTTTGTGTACATTGCTGTCCAGTCCAGAGACTCAGCTGCCATGGAAATGTAGTGCACAGGCCTGCTGTCGCATGGAAAAGAGTAAACTTGCCTGCCACTTACGAATGGTGTGACCGCCACATGTTTCCCCATCTGATACAAACCACTTTTGTTGGCATGATATCAGGGGGGGCTTCAGAGAGGAAACCAAGCGTGCTTGGGCCTTGAAGGAAGGAGTAAGATTCCTATAAGCACAGTTGCAAGGAAAGAACTTCCTAGAAGGAAGCAATGATAAAGCAAACAAACAAACAACAGCAACAACAACAAAAACAACTGGAAAGGGTGATTGTAGTATTGTTTGAATTTCTTGCTGGGACCAGCTAGTGGGGGCAGAGGGGCTGCTATGGGTTACTTGGTTGTTGTTGACCAATTTCAGTTTCAACTAGTAGCTTACATGTAAATGACTGTGATCAATCAGGAGACACATACAGGTAACTTAAATGCTTGTTGTTCTGGACTTTGTATGATTTCTGCAGCCTCCATACAACTGCAAACCTCCACATACAAATTTGGGTCCTTCGCACCCTGTTCAGCCCAGTGCTAATTGATCCCAGTGTCCCCAACACAACCCGGCACTCAGACTTAAATGTTTTCTCATATCCCCCTCCCAGTAGCAGCAGGAGAGAGCCCCACCCATGGGAGAGGAAAAGAAGATCAGGAAACGGACCCTGAAAGAGGCTGTATTTCAGCTGAGGGGTGGGCACATGGCGGTTAAGGAACATTCCAGTAAGTGAAAACCATACAAAGGCCATGGTTGGTGTAGAGGCGTACAGCATGGAAGTTGGTGCTTGAGGGTCAGGGGTTCAAAGTCTACTCAGACCATTTCTGAGTTCTCATGACCTGGTTCCCCAGTCCTCTCTCACCCCACAACTGTGCTCCTGCTCTCCAGTGTAGAAGCTAACTGTCATTATCAGTTACGTAGTTACCTAGTCTGTGATCCTAACTTCAATCGCTGTCGCATCGCCTTCCCCTACCACACGTATGGTTAAAACACTTAGACTATGACTTTTACTAGCCCAAAGTCTTGGGTAAGTTGCTTAATTTCTGTGAGCCTCACTTTCCTGATTTGTAAAATCTGGGACTTTAAAAGTCTCCCTTATAAGGCTCTTGTAAAGATTAAGTAAAATGCTTCGTATAAAATTCTTATATGGGCTGTGGGTGTAGCTCAAGTGGTAGAGTGCCTGTCGAGCAATCGTGAGGCCCAAAGTTCAAACCCAAGTACCAAAAAGAGAAACAAAATTCTTATAATAATGCCTGGAACACAGTAAAGTCTTAGTATATTATCTCACTAAATCATGGCACGTCCTGTTAAATTGTTTACTAATGAGATAATGAACGAATGAATCAAGGCAGGCATTACTCTGTGAAAACCAATTCAAAAAAGAATTTTACACATTGTCAACGCACTTAGGGAATATTGTTGAGAACTCCAGGGGTAACCCTTGAATAACTAAATTCTCACCCCATCAATTCGTTCTACAAGCATTTATTGAGCACCTATTACATGCCAAGGGTTGTGCTAAGTGCTAGGAACACAGTGAACAAGACAAAGTATCACCATGCATCAATAGATCTTCCATTCTAAAAGAGGGAGGGAACCAATAACAAACCAGCAAATTTACAGTAAGACAAGTGGCGACAAGTGCTAAAGAAAACCTGGAGCACAGTGAGTGGATGGGAGTTTGGGGGTGGAGCTCTGAGAGGTGGGGAAGCCTCCTATGGGAAGTGTCAGTTCAGAAGAGACCTGAAAGCACAGGAAAGTGAGAATGAGTCATGGGGTACTCGGAGAAAGAACTTTCCAGCAGAGGGAAGTGCAAGTGCAAGAATCCTGAGGCAGGACAGTTCTTCACGTGTTTGAGGAATAGCAATGAGGTTTTACTAATTGTGCAAAGCCAGCTGTTTGTTTAAAGGGATCCACAGAAGTCAATATCTGCATGGTCCATTGAAAGTCCCAAGTAACACATGTCATGGAGAAGAAGGCAAACTGTGAAGTCTGATGACTCTTGGATTCTCTAATTCCTTGGATGACATTCACGTGTCACAGACGCGTGACACACCTGCCCATGCCCTATGTGTGTAGCCTAGAGTACGCATGGAAGGGCAGAAGCCTTCCTTGGCTCCCAGCGTAAGCCTCAGGGCCCAAATCCATGAATTGGGTTCTTATGGGTCAATGAAGTATTCCTTATCCATCCATCCACTCCACAGGAATTTATGATTTTCTTTAGGTATAACTGTGTTCAGTTGTATGGTAAATACAAAGAATTTTAAGACAACAGGCCCAGACATCTTGAAGCCTATTTGAAAACATTTGAGATGAATCATTTTGCTTTTTGACCTCTACAACCCCACACTAAACGGGTGTAGAAGATGTGCATGTGTACACAGCTAAGAAGCTAGTGACTAGTGTCAACATCGGCCCTGGACAACCATAGTAGAGACAGCACAGTGTAGTGCTAGATTAGTTGTTCGTGAAGGAAGACTTGGAAGAAAGACTAGCAGTGGAAAGGCCTTGAAATATAAACAGATGCAAAGAGGAAGCAGGAAGGGAGAAGTGAGCAAATGCCAGCCCCTTCTAGATGGTCACTCCTGAGAAAAATGTATGCTAAATGGATCGATCCTCTTAGCCAGCTCCCACTCTGCCATGATGGCCTGGAGTTGTCCTGACTTTGTAACAGTTCCTTCTCCAAATCCTAAATCCTTATGTATTCCATGTAACAAGTGAGCCCTACTTCACAAACTAATACTACCCTTGATTTTCCAAGACCATGGGCCTAGGATGGCCATTGCTTTCAATACTAATGTACTTCTAGCTTATGCAAAGAATTCCAGATTGCCATAGGAAGATGGAAGGCACTTCCCACCCTGGGTAGGCTTTGAAGGCAGAGATCAATGACCAGGACATCTTTTTCAAGTTCAGGCAGAGAAATACCTGCCAAAGGCCAAACAAACACCTAGGCCAAATGGCTACGGTTGGCTTGATGCAGTTACTCTCCTTGTGGGCTTCCAAAGCTGGTGGGTGTGGTAGCTGGGCCTGGTGAGCTCAGCTCTGGCTGTTTGCCGACACAGAACACTGCAATCTTGTCTCTTGGACCGAGCTGGGTGTTTGCTTTTCATTACAGCAGTGAACGGAGAATGGATGGGATTCTGACTTAAGTTCTTATGTTAACTCAAAACATTTCTTTACTTTCTTACCTTGTTCTTTCTTATTTTCTTTTCTCCTCTAGAAGATACTTTTAGAAATGTAAGCTGTCAGGATGGTGCCCAGGACAAAAAGGTGCAGACAGTACAGCACTTTCCTAGCAAGCCCATGGCCCTGAGTTCAAATTTCAGTAGGGACAAAAATATGTGCAGAGAGCAGAAGAAGTTCATCTGTATTAGCACTGTTAGTGTTGATGCTGTTGCTTTGTAACTCCCAACCTGAGGAGGCCAGGGTCTACCCATGAGTCCTGAAGATGCTGTGAGGCCTATTGCAGAAGAGTTTGGTAAACAGATGGATGATGGACAGAGAAAATCTGGTGTGTTTGTGAGTGGGTACGTGGAGTGGAGTACTACTCAGCCTTACAAAGAAGAAAAATCTTGTCATTCATGACATAGATGAATCTGGAAGACATTATACAAATGAAATAAACCAGACGCTTAAAGACAGGGAACAGGGAGTTGTTCAAGGGGTATAAAGTTTCAGTTATGCTAAATTAGAAAATTGTAGTGATCTGGTATGTGGCGTAGCGTCTATAGTCAACAGTATTTTATTGTGTACTTGACATTTGCTAAGAAAGTACATTTTTAAATGTTCTCACTATCAAAAGAAAAATGAAAACAGTGAGTATGTGAGGTGATGGCTATATTGGCAGTACAGGGGTTCGAACTCAGAGCCTCATGCTTGCTAGGCAGGCGCTTTACTGTTCAAGCCACTCGGCCAGCCCAAGATGATGGATATTTAATTTATTTTTTTATATTATAATTTTTTATTAGGATATTTTCATTATAAGGGGGATTCATAGTGACAATTCCTATGAGGCTTATTTGTACATTATTTACATTGTCCCCGTTGTCTCTCCCCCTCGGCCCCCTCCCACCCCACATGAAGCACTTACAAGAGGATTCTTAGTTCTGTTTCATATAGATATATGAAGTCCATCTGCCCTCACCTTACTCTCCTTCCTTCACCCTGCCCCTCCCACTAGTACCCCCCACACACTGTACCTATTTTACAGTCCTGATTTTCATTATTAATATTTGAGTTGAAATTCAAAGAGGTGTCTCAGTGTATGCCCGCTGTGCTTTACTTTGGTCCATTCAATCCCTTCGATTGCTCTCCCTTACCCCTTTACCTCCTGGCCCCCATTTTCCAACAGCTTTCAATACGCATCCTTGTATCCTCTACCTTCACATCTTGTTTTGCGATATTACTGATGCTCTGTCATTCTCTTTTCCTTTCCCTCTTTCCCAGAGTTCCACAGAGTAGTTCCACTGTTACAAACATGTTCTACATCTGATTCTCTATATGATCACGCTTGTTTTTGTGTATATGTTTATCTTTGGCTCTGTCTTCCACGTATGAGAGAAAACATGCGGCCTTTGTGTTTTTGATCCTGGCTTGCTTCACTCAACATGATGTCCTCCAATTGCATCCATTTACCTTCAAACCACATGGCATTATTCCTCGTGGGTGATAATACTCCATTGTGTATATATACCACGAATTCATGACCCATTCATCAGCTGTAGGGCATCTGGGTTGTTTTCAGATCTTGGCCATTGTGAATAGTGCTGCAATGTACAGATGATGGCTATTTTAATTAGCTCAATTGTGAGGGTCATTTCCCAATGCGTATTATCAAAACATCTTGTTTTCAGCCGAAATATATACAATTTAAACTTGTCAATGGGCCTCAATAAAGCTGGAAAAAAATTGTCAAATGCAAACATGGAAAACGAAGGCTCAGTGACATACCTTGTAGTCAGCAAACAGCGGTCCTGGTGGCTGGTCTGATTTGGGGCCTGAGTTCTAGCTTTCTGATTTACTCGACATCTTCTTCCCCTTTCTGCAAAACTGGATGCTCCAGGCCCCTTCCTCCAAGGGAGGCTGTGCTGATGGTGCATCAGAGGGCCAGGCACAGTAATGGTAGCTGCTCTTCTTGCCTTGGCTGATGTCTGGGCTAGGAGACCCAGGACCCCATCGTCCCTGTTCTGGCCCGTGCCCACGGCACACTGAGGTGCCAGGACGCACATCTGCTGTGTCTCCTTCTTCTGAATGTGTGCCAATTCCATTAGCTTGGGTAAATTGGGCAGGGAGCTCTTGGCAATTTAAGGCATTCATGGAATATTCCTATTGGAATTTGTTGTGTGTTTGCAAATTGATCCTGTGGGAACATTGCATCTTCAGAAATCCAATGGTTGATAGGAAAGATAGTGGCTCTGAAGTACATATGGTGACTGAGATTACAGGACAGGAAATGTCCCTTGTGGGGAGACAGAAACGCCTTTCCCTATAATGGGTTTAATTGCTTTGATGGGCAGTTCCTGGCCCCATAGGATTAAGGCCTATGGCTCACTCAATCCGGAAAAACCTGTTATGTGGCATATGGTGCCTGTCCCCAGATCCAGGCACTGGAACGAGGAGCTAATACAAAACGTCACACATGCAAAACTGAATAACAAGTCACAGTCACCCTTCTTCTAGCTTTGAGATCTCTTGAGGAAAAACAGGCTTTGCCCAGGCAACATGACACTGGGGAAAACTGCGTATTTGAATCAGCAAAGCCTTTTATTTCTTGTTTCTCTTCTCTCCTTTACGTCAGACACATCTTCCTAAAACACCTCATTTAGCAAGTCACTCTTCTGCTCCACAACTTTCAATAGCTCCTTATTGCCTCTAGCTCCAAGTCCAAATACCTCAGCCTTTCTCTTTTTTTTTCACAACTGCACTCCTCATCTTAATGATTCACATGTCAAGTTCTTCATTCTGTTCGTATTTGCTGTGTACCTACTATGTGCCGTGGACTGCACTAGCGGCTGGGCCACACCTAGGAAGCAGACAGATACCCTCACATGTCCCTCTGTTATTTGTCTGGCACCTGTTTACTCTGCCACTGCATCTGTACACTCTAGGCGCTCTGGGGCCTATGTCTTCCCCTCTCTGTGTCAGTGAGAATTCAGTCAGAAACATCTGTTTAAAGCCCTTCGATGCAAGTCAGAGAAAACAACAAAGACTTTACAAAGCTGAGTGATTTCAGGAAGGACACCGCATGGTGATAGGAGAGCTGGGGGTGTAGCACACAAGGAATGGCTCTATGCCCAGCACCATAAAAAAAAAAAGTAGGAACAGGAAACCCAGTTCAGGCTAAAACAGCACTGAAGCTCACTGACAGAAGATACAGCAACAGTTTTGCACCCTGGGTATTTGTGTGCCTCTGGGAGGTAGCAATAAGCGTGTGCAGATTAGGTTGATTAGCCAAAAATGAAGTCATCTTTGGTATATTATATCAGGGATATGAGTTGCTTTGGAATAAGTAGATAGGACTTAATGTAATCACATTTAGACTCAGAGGTAGAAATGCAGGTGTGCAACGAGACAGCAATGCGTGATACTCATCCAGCTAACTAGACATTGAGTAGCTACTCCGTGTGCAAAAACCTGTCCCTAGCATAAGTGGGGCCCAGAGCCAATAGACAAAGGGAGTCCTGACTAGCACGGGTCTAAACAGTTAGAAGATATGGGCTAGGGGCAGAGTGGCTCAAGCCGTAGAGCACCTGCCTAGCAATCGTGAGGTCCTGAGCGCAAACCCTGGTACTGCCTCCCTCTCAAAAAAAGACTTACAAGACATAAATGAAGCGAACACTGCTTAACAGTGTGCTGTGTCCTCCTTCCTGGACAAATAAAGCACGCCTTCATAATGATCTGAAAGCCCAGGTTCGAGTTTGTTTGTTTGTTTTTGCTTGCTAAGTAGGTGCTCTACCCCTTGAGCCTTGTGAAGGGTTTTTCGAGATAGGGTTTTGCGAAGTATTTGCCTGGGCTGGCTTCAGACCTCCATCCTCCTGATCTCTGCCTCCTGAGTAGCTAGGATTGCAGGCGTGAGCCACTGGTGCCTGGCCAGGGTCAAGTTTAAAATTCTTGGATTCTTCAGTTTCATATGGGAACATGGTAGCATAGATGTGGATTAGTTCAAAGCTCCCCTGGCCTCCTGACCTCCATATTTTCCACTCAACTTTGTCTTATACCAAGTGGCACACATGCAGGAGGGCACCCTGGCCGTCTATGCGAGGAGACTGCTCACTGGTTAGGTACATCTCCTCTTACGAGGAGGGAAGGGGAAGAGGCCTCAGCAGGCTCTGGAATGAGGCACAGAGCTCTGTAGACAGGGACTTACCAGACCTGAGTAGTCAGAGAACGGACTAGAAGGAAGGGCACGGTATCTAGTTGGGTATGTTTCTTTGGTCCAGTGGGCTCCTCCTGCGTCTTGGAGGGGCAGAGCCAGGGGAGAGAGCAAAGTTTCTTCGGTGTCGGGCCAGGCATCTACCGGGTACTGGGAGACGTTGATTACCACCTGGTGAAACAGACACACAGGTGCACAGCCCACCCTATTCCCAATCTCCACCTCCCAGTAGTTGGGATTACAGGTATACACTACCACGCCCAGCCCTTAGAAGTGTGCTCATACTTTCCATTTGCTTGATTGTTTTTCAGCAATAGCCATGTCTCCTTACACTTCTAGCTGAATTTTCTTGTAGACATCCCCGTCGGTTTCCTGTTTTCTTGAAGCCTGCATTCTGCCCTTTTGAGGTACAGGAGAAAGTACTTGATTTCTCCCCAGCTTGTTTCCGTTAAGCCAGAGCCACAAAGGGCAGCCTGGCTTTGGGTCTTTGTGAGAGAGACTCTTTCCATGTGGGCTGACACTAGGACTGACAGTGTGGCTGCAAAGCTGACAACTTGTGGTCAGTAAAGGGCTGTGTTTATAAATATCTCTAGACCAGCAATCAATCCACCAACACACACATAAACACAAACACGCATGTGAGCACATGTGTGCTCAGAGGGACTGAACTTGAACTTGTAAGGCTTCTGATGCAAATCTCTATGCTTCCATGTTTTCACTGAGAAAATACGTGTTGAGCCTTGCAAAGTGCTAACTAAAGATCTGCTCCTTCATTTGCACGAGAGAACTTGGTTATCAATGAAGCTTTTGTTTAATTCTGCCATGAATGCAGAGTTCAATTGCTTTAATGCAAGATGGAGTCCCACAGAAGAGTAATCCAAAAATTCAGCTAACAGCAAGCCATTTAGCTGACCAGCTTCTGTCCAAATGCTCTGTAGGACTCCCCCACTGGCCCTTCCCACCCCAGCCTATATTGTGATACTCAGTGTGTGCAACGCAATGTCGTTCCGTTTCCCAGGAGGCAGTGGGGCTCATTGTCATTCCTAATAGGTGCATGTCACCAGATCAGAGTTAGCCCGTGGGATACTGTCTTCTTCCTAATAATATTTCTTGCCATATTATCTTAATAATAAGCTACATTGCTGAAATCCTACTCCTTCCTGGCCTGTGTGTGTTGACTGCTACCCAACACAACAGGTGCTGGGAACAGAATTCGTGCTCAATGGAGCAAAATAGGCAGAGAGGAAGACACAATAGACTGTCAACCCCTCGGAAACTCCTTCTACTTATTATGCTAAGATTGCCTCATTGTTCACCAAGCCAACAGCTTCACCAGGTTTTGTAATCCAATCCACAGGCTTCTGAAGGATGTGTGTTTAAGTTGCTAAGAGGCAGATTTCGAAAAGCAATTCACTGTCAAAGATCCCTCAGGATCAGTCTTATTTAACTCTGAACCAGATGTGTCATTCTCCCACCCTGTCTAGTAGGAAATAGACTTTGAACTTAGAAAGTTCACATTCTGCTTTTTCTTCACCTCCACACAGTGAGGGAATTTCCATACTGGTCAAGTGAGCGCCCTCAACCCAGAGCAATACAGCGGGCTTTGTGTGGTGTGGGCTGTCACTGGAGGTGGGGCTATGAGTCAGGAAACCTGTGCTCTGCTTCAAATGCCCCTCCACAAGTTCAGTGCGGCCTCTGAGAAGTCACACTTTTTGGGGGTCTTTGTTGCACAACCGTTGGAGAATCACATCTTGCCTCCGGTGTCAGAAGAAAGAAAAGATATTTAAAATCTTTGCAGCTTGCTGAAAGTGGCTTGCATTACGATAATCAGATCTTTACATTTTAAGCAAGTTGAGGCCCTATGAGATCTGTCCTACTTAAATGTGATCAAGTTCCATGTATTCTAGAGACTTCTACGGTGTAAGAAGGATCTTTGGAAAGTCCTTCTATCCCAGTCATCCAGTGGGCAATAAAAATTTTGCTAGCAGATAGACATATGGTCTCTGCCCTAATCCTGCCTGCCAGGGAGCTCCTGCTGTCTGAACAGTCTCTTTAAGAAGCCACTTTTGTCATTAGCACGGCCTTTCTTAAATGGAAACAGAATTGGCCTTGGTGTCGCTTCTGCCTGCTGCTCCTTAATTCTTTCCTCTGGAGTCGCAAAGTTCAAGTTCGTGCTTTCTTTCATAGAATGGCTTTTTTGACACTTGAAGACAGCTCGCATCATGGCTCTCCTTCTCCAGACAAAAGTTATTTTCTTTAGCATCGAATTGGACAGCCCCTCCTCCACTGCCAATCCCAGAACCTTCTGGGGCCTTGGGTGCCTTCCCTGATGTCCCCCAAAGGATCTCAGGAATCTCAGGCAACAACAGCACACATGGGATCTTGGCCCTAGGCGTCCTGGTGATGCAGCCAGCAGACCCTCTGCCAGCCCTCTCTCAAGTACGCCGAAAAGAGCCTACAGGGGTTTCTTTCCATATCGTTCTCTTTGAGCCCTGTGGATTCTTGGAAAGCCTTGCAATTTCTCTTTAGAGAAACTGATAATGGCAGAATTAAACAATAGCTTAATTGATAATCAAATTCTTTCATACAAATGAAAGGGTGGACCTTTACTGAGCACTTACAAGGCTCAACATTTCTTTTCTCAGTGAAAACATGGAAGCCCAGAGAGGTATAGCCACTTTCTCCAAGTCACACAGCAAGGATTTTGAATTGTTCTGCTTATTGGGCCCCAGTTCTTTCCACATGGCCAAGCTGCCTCTTTTAGTAGCTAAAACGTGTGTGACTCCTCTGGGGTGGTGTCACTGCGGGAAGACTCAGTATGCCCTCTAGCTCTGTCATTCTTTTTTGAGGTCACAGAGCTGAGAAAGAGGTTCTTGGTCTCTCACTGGCTTTGCTGTAGATGACGCCTCTGACAGGAGCCACCTAATAGATTAAAAGTGTTCTGTGAAAAGTTGCAGTTCACTATCTTGTCTGGGACAGATGCCTTTCAGTTATCTCCCCCGTCCTTGGGGAGAAACTAGTCATTTGCTATTTATTTTCCCCTGTTTTCTGGAGGCGGGGTGGGGGAGAAGGCTGCTTTTGTATCCTAACAATTAACCACAGAATTAACTATTCTTGGGGAAAGGAGCTAAAAAGGCACGAGCCACCAGGCTTTCTTGCCAGTAACTTAGAGAACCAGAACATCCAGTGACCTACAGACAATGGCAGCCCAAATTCGTGATCACTCAGATGTCTCCATCCGATGTGCCTCTCCACAACTCCCTGGACAAGCCTTGTGTCTATGCAGGAGGCAAGATGGTCTTTGTGGGAAGCCTCCCAGGTCTTTCATTTGCTGGCATCCAGATAAATCTGTCCCTTTGCCTCAATGAACTTGAATTTACAGTTCCAGTAAGAGATTAGAAAAATCTCTTCCCAGCTCCTCAAATGTGGCTTTGCTGGGTAGAGTGTTGGATGCATCTTCCAGTTCCGGAGCCCTGGGGCAAACTGCTGGACCTCAGCACCCCCCCTCCTGCCCTTGTTTTCATGCTCCTCCATCACCACCTTAAAATTCTTTATATTTTAAAGAAGAGACCATATATATATATATTTATTTATTTATTGGTGGAACTGGAGTTTGAACTCAGGGCTTCGTGTTTACAAAGCAGGTGTTCTACTGCTTGAGACACACTTCCAGTGCATTTTGTTCTGGTTATTTTGGAGATGGAGTCTCAAGGACTATTTGCCCATGCTGGCCTCAAATTACAATCCTCCCAATTTCAGCCTCCTAAGAAGCTAGGATTATAGGTGTGAGCTACTGGTGCCCAGTTGGGACCTCATATCTTTTATCTGGCATTGGGTCCCACAAATTATGTAGCCAGTCTTGATGAGGTCAGTGGTACTGTTATACCTAGGCAGAAAGGGCCCCTGCCCCAGGCTTTATCCTGCCTCACCTGTCTGCTGCTGTGATCTTAGATGTTAACATAAGGCTCTCAGAAGCAAGCAAAAAAAAAAAAAATGAGCCTGGATCTGTAGCATTTGCTGAATTCCATAGTGTGAAGAGTCCACTGCAGTTAATTTCAAGTTACCTGTTTGATGTCACTAAAGCCACAGTTGGGAAGAGATGCCCCCAAATGGTCCTCACAAGCCCGTGTGAGTCAGTTCTAGTATGCCAGCTATGCAATAGCTCAAAAACTGAAGGAATAACGAACGAGGGCTTCTGTCACTCACACCGTAATTCTAAACATCAATTCTTAGGGATAACTCCTCACATGTCGCAGAGACACTTTTCCGTATCTCTTGGCAAAAGATTGTGGAAGTATCTGGACTGAACAGCTGCTGGTATCAAAGATGGACCCTATTTTGATAATCCTGAAAGAATTTGAGTGCTAAGGTTTTTTTTTAAAATACAAAACCAGACAAAGACACATCCAAAAAGGAGAACTATAGGCCAATCTCCTTAATGAACATCGATGCAAAAATCCTCAATAAAATAATGGCAAACCGAATTCAACAACACATCAAAAAGATCATTCACCACGACCAAGTAGGCTTCATCCCAGGAATGCAGGGGTGGATCAACATATGCAAATCAATAAATGTAATAAGCCACATTAACAGAAGCAAAGACAAAAACCACTTGATCATCTCAATAGATGCAGAAAAAGCCTTTGATAAGATCCAACACCATTTCATGATAAAAGCTCTAAGAAAACTAGGAATAGAAGGAAAGTTCCTCAACATTATAAAAGCTATATATGACAAACCTACAGCCAGCATTATACTTAACGGAGAAAAATTAAAACCATTCCCTCTAAAATCAGGAACCAGACAAGGATGCCCACTATCTCCACTCCTATTCAACATAGTACTGGAATTCCTAGCCAGAGCAATTAGGCAGGAAGAAGGAATAAAAGGAATACAAATAGGTAAAGAAACTGTCAAAATATCCCTATTTGCAGACGACATGATCCTATACCTTAAAGACCCAAAAAACTCCACCCCAAAACTCCTAGACACATAAACAGCTATAGCAAGGTGGCAGGATACAAAATCAAGTTACAAAAATCAGTAGCTTTTCTGTACACCAACAACGAACAAACTGAGAAAGAATATATGAAAATAATTCCATTTATAATAGCCTCAAAAAAAAATCAAATACCTAGGAGTAAACTTAACAAAGGGTGTGAAAGACCTCTACAAGGAAAGCTAGAAACTTCTGAAAAAAGAGATTGAGGAAGACTATAGAAAGTGGAGAGATCTCCCATGCTCATGGATTGGTAGAATCAACATAGTAAAAATGTCTATACTCCCAAAAGTAATCTACACGTTTAATGCAATTCCCATAAAAATCCCAATGACATTCATTAAAGAGATTGAAAAATCAACAGAACTTTTTCAAAGGAAGAAGTCCAAATGGCCAAAAAACACATGAAAAAATGCTCACCATCTCTAGCCATAAAGGAAATGCAAATCAAAACCACACTAAGATTCCGCCTCACCCCTGTTAGAATAGCCATCATCAAAAACACCAACAACAAATGTTGGTGAGGATGCAGGGAAAAAGGAACCCTCATACACTGCTGGTGGGAATGTAAGCTAGTACAACCACTCTGAAAAACAATATGGAGGCTCCTCAAAAAACTAAACACAGAATACTTATCTAGCAGGGGAGATACCATGATCACAAAGGTGGTTTTCCCAGGGCGAGGTTTATCCATTGTACTCCAGATGTGCTGACCCCTGCAATTTCCCCAAATGTGGGAAAGTCGACTGCATAATTTGTGGTAGTGGGGGACTGCATTCTCACTATCCCCTAAAAAAAAAAGACAAAAACAAAAACAAAAAACTAAACATAGATCTGCCATATGATCCAGCAATCCCACTCCTAAGGATGTACCCAAAGGAATGCGACACAGGTTACTCCAGAGGCACCTGCACACCCATGTTTATTGCGGCACTATTCACAATAGCCAAGTTATGGAAACAGCCAAGATGCCCCAGCACTGACGAATGGATTAAGAAAATGTGGTATCTATACACAATGGAATTTTATGCAGCCATGAAGAAGAACGAAATGTTATCATTCGCTGGTAAATGGATGGAATTGGAGAACATCATTCTGAGTGAGGTTAGCCTGGCCCAAAAGACCAAAAATCGTATGTTCTCCCTCAGATGCGGACTGTAGACCTAAAAGAATTGCAGAAGTATTATTGGACATGGGTCACACGCTAAGAGGAGAGCACATAGAAGAGGAATGGGGGTAGGAAACCCAACACTTGAAAGTGTTTGATGTGCCCACTGCAGAGGAGCTAATACGGTAACTGTAAAGTGAAAGAGGCCGCTATGGGAAGGTGACCGGGAAGTAGTGAAGAGGTCGGGTAGAGATGAATCAATTCGGGTTGTAATACACTTGTGCATGGAAGCAATGCTAGGAATCTCTCTGCATAGCTATTTTTATCTCAAACTAGCAAAAACGCTATGTCTTATTATCTCTTATGTTTTCTCTTCAACAAAATTGGAGAACAAGAGGGTAGAACAGGTTCTTCCTGGAAGCAGTGGGGAGGGGGAGGTGGCCCAAACAATGTATACATATGTAAGTAAATGTTAAAATGATAAAATAAAATTATCCAAAAAAAATAAAATGCAAATTCAAAACCAGGGATTGTGGTTCATGCTTGTAATCCCAGCACTTGGGAAGCAGACTCAGGAAGATTGTGAGTTTGAGACCAGCCTGGGATAACCAGTGAAACCCTGTTTCAAAACAACAATAAGAAGACAATTCCATTTATCAAGTTCTTTTCTGTTAACATAAATGTAGTAGTATTTTTGGTGGTAGCGGGATTTAAACTCAGGACTTTGTGCTTGCTAGGCAAGTCTTTACCAGGTAAACCACACCTCCAGTTCTTTTTGCTCTGGTTATTTTGGAGATGGCGGTCTTGCTTTTTACCTGGGCCAGCATGGACTGTGACATTCCTATTTACCCTTCCTGCAGTAGCTGGGATGACAGACGTGTGCCACCATGACCAGCTATTGGTTGAGATGAGGGTTCGTGAACTATTTGCCCGGGCTGACCTCAAACTATGATCCTTCCAATCTCTGCCTCCTAAGTGGCTAGGATTACAGGCATGAGCTATGAGCTCCTGGTCTTTAATAGATTCCGGAATGACAAATTTTTGCTTCCAAGCAGTATCAAGACTCACTGGTGGAGTTGCTCAAGTGGTAAGAGCACCTGCATTGCAAGTGTGAGGCCCTGAGTTCAAACCCCCATTGCTGCAAAAAAAAATTCTCCAAGTAGTGTCAGGTGTCCATTTTCTTGCTTATAGTTTATGATCCTAAATTTACAAATTAGGTTTGAATTCTCAGCAGTTGTGCCTGGTGGCCAACAAATATTTTGTATTATTAAATAATTCATATTACTTTAAATTTGTGAATCTGTAGGTCTAGGTGTAACATGGATGTATGTTCCGTGATTCCAGTGGACATCGAGGGCTAGAATTATGAATAGTTTTATGTCTATAAATGTAGGTAATAAGAATGAATTAAATGATAACTCATCTCTTCTTAAAGAATTTTTAGTTTTGAAATTTTATATTCATCAGTTATTAACAATTTGCCTTTTATTTTTGTTTTTTTATTCTGAATATTTAAGACAGAAAATAACTTGAAAACATGAAAATAATTTTAAAGAGTTTTGCATCCATTTTAATTTATATTTTGATGAAAATGTTTAAGTCTTATGCATTTAATATAATTGCATTTTATTTATTTGTAATGGTTATTATATTATCTAGAAACATATTACTTATGTCTTTTGTACATGTACATGTATGTGGGAAGACTTGACATCTACCCTCTCAGCAAATTTCAAGTGCACAATACAGCATGGTTAGCTATATTCATATTGCTATATATTTGATGTTTAGAACTTCTTCATCTGTGTAACTGACACTTTGTGCCCTTTGACTAATACCTCCTCGTTGCCACCTCCAGCCCCTGGCAAGGCCACCATTCTACTCTCTGCTTCTATGAGTTTGACTTTATTTTTACTCCTCATATTATGTCCTCTCTCCCCTTCCTTTCTTCCTTCCTTCCCGCTTCCCTCCCCCTCCCCTCCCCCTCCCCTCCCCCCCTCTGTATTTCCCAATATTTTCCTTTCCCTGTGTCTTTGAATTCAGTTTGCTTGTATCTTACAGAGGATTTTTCATCTGTGTTCATCAAGGATATTGATCTGCTGTTTTCTTTAGTTATGGTGTCTTTGGCTCTGGTATCAGCGTGAAAATCTCCTCATAAAATGAACTTGGATGTGATCCTTCTATTTTTTGGAAGAGTTTAAGGAAGATTGGTATTAATTCTTCTTTGAATATTTTGTAGAATTCACTTGTGAAGCCATCTGTTCCTGGGTTTTTCTTCGCTGGAAAGTTTTTGACTACTGATTTGATCTCTGTGTTCATTATTGGCTGTTCAGGCTTTCTCTTTCTTCTTAATTCAGCATTTGTGGGTTGTGTGTTCCCAGGAGTTTATCCATTTTATTTAGGCCGCATATAACTGTTCATAATAGTCCTTCGCGACCCTTATTATTTTTGAGGTAGTCATCATATTGTTTCCTCTTTCATTTCTGATTTCGAGTCTTCTCTCTTTTTGTAGTTTAGCTAAGGGTTTGCCAATTTTGTGTGTCTTTTCAAAATTCCAACACTTATTTTGTTGAGTTTTCTACTGTGTTTCTACTCTCTGATTGATTTTTTGCTCTACTCTTTATCATTTCTTTCCCTTTGCTAACTTTGTGCTTATTTTTGCCCTTCTTTTTCTAGTTATTTCAAGTATAAAGTTAGGTTGTTCATTTGAGTTCTTTTTTCTTTCTGAATGTAGGCATTTATTGTAACAAACTTCCCTATTAGTACTGCCTTTCTGCAGTCCGTAAGTTTTATCACGTTGTCTATTCGTTTTAATTCATCTCAAGATCCTTTTAAAATTCTCTTTATTTTCTCTTTGACTCAATGATTGTTTAAAGCTATAGTGTTTATTGTCCACGTATTTGTAAATTTTCCCTTTTTTGCTTGTTTATTTCTAGTTTCATTCCATTTTTCATGGAAAAGACACTTGGAATGAGTTCAGTCTTCTCAAATGTTTTAAGATTTGCTTTGTGAGGTAACGTGATCTTTCCTGGAAAATATTCAGTGGGTGCTTGAGAACCATGTGCATCCTGCTGGTGTTGCATGGGCTGCTGTGTGTATTTCTGTTAGACCCATTTGGTCTGTAATGTTACTTAAGTCATTGGTTTATGTATTTTCTGCCTGGACGCTCTATCTATCATTGTGGATGGGGTATTGACACCCCAACATCCCCTACTACTATTATATCTCTGTCAATTTCTCTCTCCAGATCTGTTAATGTATGCGCTATATATTTAGTTGCTCTGATGTTTGGTGTGCGTGCGTATAACATTTTATCTTCTAGTTGAATCAACCATTTTAGCATTGGAAAAATGACCTTCTTTGCCACTAGAGAAAATTTGTGACTTATAGTCTATTTTATCTGATGTTAATCACCCTCACTTTCTTTTGGTTACCATTTGCATCTCATATCTTTTTCTTACCCTTTGTTTTCAGCTCATATGTGTCTTTAAATCTAAGGTAGTGTCTTACAGAAAACATAAGCTGGATCTTGCTCTTTTATCCATTCAGCCACTCTATGCCTTTTGATAGGAAAACTTAACCCATTTACATTTAAAGTAATCTTCCATAGGAAAGGACTTGTTACTGCCATTTTGTTCATTGTTTTCTGTTTGTTTTACAGTTGTTTTGTCCCTCTCTTCTTGCTGTCTTTCTTTGCTATTTGATGGGTTTTTTTGGTAGGTAATTGCTTTGATTCTTTTTATCTCTTGTGTATTGATTCTAAGAGTCTAAGATTTTTCTTTCTGTTTTCAAAGCTTACATAAAATATCTTGTGGATAGCAACTTAACTCCAATTTCATTGAAAAGTACACTTTTACTGTACCCCCACACACTTTGTGTTCTTTAGAGTTTACTTCTTTTTATATTGTATCCATTAAAAAACTTTAATCTTTTAAGTTTTAGAGTTAAAATAATTCACATGCCACCATTATGATGTTATGACATTCTGTACTCATTTATATATATTTGCCTTTACTAGTGATACTTATGCTTTCATCTTGCTGTTTAGTGTGACTTTGTTTCAGTTGAAAGACTCCCCTAGGCATGCACATGGTGGCAACAGCAGTACACAGTGCTGCTGCAGTTGGACATGGGGATGGGATGCCATGGTGTCTCCTGCTCTAGCAGGGTACAGTGCTGTGGACTCCTGGTGACTCACTCAGCAGGTGTCAGCAGCAGCAAACACTACAGGGATCTTTGGGGGCAAAAGCTGGAGCTATCTGGAGTGGCAGCAAAGGCTGCTTGTGTCCTTTTGCTCTCCTTCTCCCCTGCAGGGAATGGTTGAGGTTTTGGGGGTCTCTCTTGGCACCGAGTTGAGCTGGGAAGGGAGTTGGAGTGACACAGGTAAATAGCTTCCTGTGCTTTTCTGTGTGTTTACTCTCAGGTTTATTTTCCTTCACTGCATCACTGAAATCTTTTAATTGTACTTTGTTTCATACTGTCTGCCAAGCTTTTGTGCTACAATGGCAGAGTTCAGTAGTTAAGATAGATCACACGGACTGCAAAGCCTCAAATTTGTACTATCTGACCTTTAACAGAGAAAGTCTTCTGGTCTCTGCTTTAGATCATAATTGAGAATTCCACAAGTTACACAAAAGGTATTTATTATAGCAACATATAATACAAAGTGATTTAGTCAACTAAAATAAATTCTTTGGAATTAATACAAAATAATTCTTAAATTATGTATGTCTTATGTTACTACTCATCCAAATCTTGCTGTTCCATCAAGAGGACACCTCCACACAACCATAATTACATTCAGTCATATTTCATATCTTGCTGACTTTCAATATTAATCCATCACTTTACACATAGTTATTAATTTTGCTTTCATAAAAGTTTGCTTGTCAAAATAAGAGACAGAACATATTTTATATGACAGCTTATTGCCTTCACTTATAATTTTTAATCATTAAGCTTATGGTGCATTCTTTCTCAGAGTCCCTCAGCTGTTAGAGGGTGCTAGATGAGGCTTTCAGAAGCATGACAACGCTTAGATGTCAGGAGCCAGTTTTTGGTCTATTGGAGTCGTGTACTTTAAGCAAAGTCTTGAGATGTTCTGCCAATGTTTAATGAGCACAGCAAGGCCACCTGTCTGCAGCCACTGCAAAGACTCGGGGGAAACCAACAGAATGCCGTCTATGGACTGATGGCATCTGCCTCAAAATTCACACACTAAAGCTGTAACCCCTAGGGTGACTGTACGGGGAAATGGGGTCTTTAAGAGGTAATTAAGGTTAAATGAGGTCAAAAGGTAGACCCTCCCCTCCTCCACCTGTGTGTGTATATGTGTGTGTGTGTGTGTGTGTGTGTGTGAGAGAGAGAGAGAGAGAGAGAGAGAGAGAGAGAGAGGTGACAACGATGAGAACTATTAAACAGGAAAAAGGCCCTCACCAGAAACTAAATCTTGTTAGAAACTTGGTCTTGGGCTTTGTAGTCCCCAGAACCATGAGAAAATAGTCTGTTGTTTAAGTCACCAATCTATGGTATTTTGATATAGTAGCCTAAGCAGACTAAGAATTTGGTCCTGAGAAGTGTGGGGCTGCTTAAAAAAATACCAAAATGCAGATGTGGCTTGGGAACTGAGTAATGGTAGAGGCTGGAGTTTTGAGGTACATGCTAGAAATATTGACAAAATCAGACAGATCTGGGGCACATGTTATTGCAAATGGCAGGAAAGGTGATGTTTGTAATCAGGTAACAAATAACTTGGCTAACTACAGTCTAGTGTTTTGTGAAAGGAAGAACTTGCAAGTGATGAAATGGGATGTTGAGCTGAGGAAATTTTTAAGCAAAGTATTGAAGGATTGGTTTGGTTTCTCCTAACAACATATAGTAAAATGGAAAAAAAAAGAGATAGAAATGAATTGAAGAAGGAATTATTAAGAAAAAACACAGTCAGAACATGGAAAACCCAGCTATCGCTACTGGGAAAAAAATGAAAGTTTATTCTAAATAGGACATGAGGACGATAGCTGATCAACCATTTGATAAAAAGACTATGGGTGAGATTTATGGGTTCAATCAGCCATCACATCAAAAGCCAGGAATCCAGTGGGATTATACCTGCAAAGACACTGCAGTTTGAACTAAAAGACAAAGGAAGCCGGATGGAAAGAAGGAGGTTTTTGAAATTCTTGGATTCCCAGGACCAGACCACAGAGCTATTTGGCTGTAAAATATACTAGTCTTCAGAGAAGGTAAGTCAGCAGTAATCAAGGCTACATTCCTGCCACGAGCTCAGGGGACAAGACTTCTTCCTCCTTGGTTTCATAGAGGAGGACTGCCTCTCAGTTGCAGGGCCAGGATGACCCTACCCTGTGAGGGCGAGAGTTGTGTGAGGAGGATCCTTGCAGAGAGCTGAAAGGGCAGCTCACAGAACCATGGGACCCATGCTGCCACCCAAGTGTGACTGGAGGGCAGAATGTTGAACCAAAAAGGATTATTCTGGAGGTTTTAGAGTTGCTTGGGACCCATCACTTCCTTTCTTCCCTCTGATTTTCCCCTCTTGCAGTTGGAATGTCTACCCTATGTTTGTCACGCCATTGAATTTTGTAAGCACATAACTTGTCTGGTTTCACAGTTTCACATCTGGGAAGGAATTTAGCCTCAAAATGAATCATAACTTGAGTCTCACCCACCTGATTTAGGTAATATTTAGAGGAAAGGTTGAACTTCAGAGTTGATGCTGGAATGAGTTAATGATTTGAAAGTGTTAGGATGGAATTAATGTATTTTACCTATGAGAAAGACAGAAATTTGGTGGGTAGTTCCAAGGAGAATAAGACTCTCCCCTCAAGTAAACGTTAGATTTTTGCTTAGGCCTCGTCCTTGCGCCTCTTCCCATCCTTGGTGCAGTCAATTTAGCACAATCATGCTAAGTCAGTTCAGCCAAAATCTGTCGCCCTTGATATCTGACCAGCCTGGCCTGCCTTTAGCAAGAAATCTGTCTCTTCTTAGTAATTTTTTTATCCACTGACCACAAGCTATTGTTATAGAAAAAAACTTAGCTGAGAGCTGTGTTCACTTTTAAAAATAACTTTTCACTAAAATCTGTTTAGATTTTAACTACTGTCTGGATCTGCTTCTCCTTAACAAATGCTATGGATGGAATTATTGCTGAATCCGTGTACTGTAGCCCTAACCCCCGATATAACTGTATCTGGGGCTTTAGGAGGTTTTATGACCTCTAAAAGAGGTCATAAGTGTGGGTCCCAGATACACTAAGACGTGTCCTTAAAAAAAGAGCAAGAGAAAGCCACTCAGGTCCAGCCACCTAAGGATGTAAGATGGTAGCTGTCTGCAAGCCAGGAAGTGAGTCCTCACCAGAAATCAACCCTGCTGGAAACTCGATCTTGATTCAGAGCTGTGAGAAAATAAATGCCTGCTGCTTAAACCACCCTGTTGGTTGTATTTTGTTGTGTCAACCTGAGCTGACTAAACACCTCTGTGCATTGAAGGCTGAGGTGCATGCATGTGTGGGCACATGTGCACATTGCCAAAGGAAGTTGGTGTGGAGTACCTAAGCAGGCCTGAATAGGGCGGCCCCATATGGCATCATTATTCGTACCCTTGATGAGTGGGGAAGGTTGAGACTAAGGGTGGGAGGAAGAGACTGACTGGAGTGACCAGGGCATGTCTACCCAGCAACCATTTTCTGGCTGGAAGCAAGATGGATAGAGTTCCTTCTTCCCAAAGTAGTAGGAGAGAGAGCAGTGGAGCCTCTGGGGGTATCCTGGTGTGCTGAGAGGAAACTGGGTCAGGTTCTAGGTGGGGTGATCTTGGCTCATTATCTTGAGAAGGTTATACCAAAAGTGTGGCTGGGGGCAGAAGAGGGGGTATTGCTTTCTTCAAGAGTCATCTTTCCAGCCGTATGCTTGCTGACCTGCCTGGAGTGCAATCCAAGAGGGAAGGTATTATGGTTTGATCTAAAATGTCCCCCAAAAGGTATATGCTAAAGACTTGCTTGCCAACTGATGGGAACCAAGCCTTGGGAATGACTGGGCCACAGCTCTGGCCTCAGCAATGGATTGATTAATTCATTCATTCATGGATTGATAATTTGATGAGCTACTGGGAGGTCTTTGATAGATATTCAGGAGGTGGAACCCAACTGAAGGGAGTGGGTCCTTATGTGCATGCCTTGAGGACTGTATCTTGTCTCTCCATCCCTTCCTCTCTTTCTCAGTCTGTCTGTCTCTCTCTGTCTCTCTCTGCACTTCCTGACTGCCATGAGGTGAACAGCCTCCTCCAACACACCGTCCTGCTACCATAATATTCTGCCTCTCCTCAGGCCCAAAGCAATGGAGCCAGCTGACCATGGACTGCAACTCTGAAACTATGAGCCAAAATAAATGTTTCCTCCTTTAAGTTGTTTTCCTAGGTATTTTGTCACAGAGACAGGATGCCGACCCACACAAAGAAGACACTTGGGTATGAAAGCAAGACTTTGAGACCCATAAGAGAGGGGAGGCCATTAGTCACGATGAGATAGCACTTCACACCCATCAGGGTGGCTACTGTTAAATACATGAATGCATAAACAGAAGGTAGCCATTGTTGGCAAGTGTGTGGAGAACTTGGTTGGGCATTGGTGGTAGGGAGATGAACTGGTACAACCACTCTGAAATACAGTTATGGTTCCTTAAAATATTTAAAATGGAATGACTATCTGATCCAGCAGTTGACCTTCTGAATATTTACTGAAAAGAAGTAAACACGGCGAGTGGAGCAGATATGTAGTCACTCGTGTTCATGGCAGCACAATTCACAATATCTCAAAGGTGGGAGAAACCCAGGTGTTCACTGATGGCGAATGGATAAACAAAAATTCGTGGTGTGCAATCCAATGGAGTATTAGTCAGCATTAAAAAAAGAACAAAACTCACACATGCTACAACATGACAGGTGGACCTGGAAGATCCATTAAGTAAAGTAAAGACAGATACTGAATGTTTCCACTAATGGAAGTACCTAGAACAGTGAAATTCACAGAGACAGAAAATAAAAGGGTGGCGCCCAGGGCTAAGGGTGGGGAAATGGAGAATTCTGGTGTAAAGCGGACGATTTCTGTTTTGCATGATGGAAAATGTTTTGTGGATGAATGATGGTAATGTTTGCACAGTAATGTGAAGTGTGCACATAAAATAGTTAAAATGGAAAATTTTATTGTGTGTGTGTATGTGTGTAGCCACAATTTTTGAAACTTAAAGACAAGAGAGAAAGAGTGTGTGGGAGAGGAAGGTGATTGTGAAATCAGAGTCTCTGGGGTTGTTTTTAAAGCTGCCAAGCGATTCTGGTGAGCAGCCAGACTAGAGCTCCACCACCTTGGGTGACCCCTGTGGACCCCTGCAGCTCAAATCTCCTAAAGATGAGTTCTGGGGAGTTTCTTGGTGGCAAGATACACATAATATAAAATTTGCCATTTAAACCATTTTCAAGTGTATAATTCTGTGGTGCTAAATACACTTGCAATGTGTATAATCATGAGCAATATGCATTTCCAGAACTTTTCTACATGACTTCAAAAGCAGACTTTGTACCTATGGGCAGTTATTCTCCATTCCCCAGGGTCACAGAGCCTGGCAACCACCAATCTGCTTTTCTGTCCCTCTGGGATGGCCAATTCTGGGTGTTTCATATAAATGAGATCATACGCTATGTCATCTTTTGTGTTTGAGTTAGCATGTTTCTAAGTCATCTTCTTTGTAACTCACGTCAGCACTTCATTCCTTTTGAAGGCCAAATAATATTCCTTTGTAGGATAGTTATACCACCTTTGGTTTGTCCTTTTACCTAACGATAAGAAGCAGTTGTGTGGTCTGTTCCTTTGGGTCATTTTGAATCGTGATACAGTGGACGCGAGCATGCAATATTGGTCCATGTCTTCATTTTCAGTTCTCTCAGGTATATACCCAAGAGATGCTTGCTAGCCCACACACTAGCTCTACGTTAATTAAGCCTTTTGGGAGACACCAGGCTATTTTGCACATGGCTGCACCATTTTTTACATCCTCACCAGCAGCAAGCAAAGGGCCTAGGAGGTGGATTTATGTACTCCTGGGAGGAGAGGAAACACTACCAAGCGCACCGGTGTATAGGGGAAACATTGTACGGCCTTCATTTTGTTGTTTGTGTTTTTGTTGTGCAGTATTGAAATCTATGCTGTGTGTGCTACCTCTTGAGCCACACCCCCAGCCCTTTTCTTCTCTGTATTTTGTTTCTGAGATAAGGTCTGGCAAGGTTTGCCAGGGCTGGCCTTGAACTCTGGATCCTCCTGTCTCCACCTTCCAAGTAGCTGAGATTACAGGTGTGCACCACCACACCCTCCTCATCAGTGTTTTTAAATGAGTTCGCCTTGTATCCTTTTTCTATACATCTTTTTAAAAAAGTTTTTGTTTTAGTTGATGTCTTTTATTTATGTAATATTTGATTTTTTCTTCTTTTTAATTATGAGCATATTATAGTTGTACAGGGGGTACATTATGACGTTTGCATATGTGCCTATAATATATCTTAAATAGATTCCCCCTCCATCTTTCTTCCCATCCCCTTCCCCCTTCTTAGAGCAGTTTCAACAGGTTTCGTTGTTCTATTTTCATACATGAGTACAAAGTATTTCTACCATATTCACCCCCCTTCATCCTTTCCTTATGCCCTGTTCCCTCCCACTGGTACCAACCCTTGGACAGGAACTGTTTTACCTTCCTGTCCTTCATTTATTAAAAAAGAACATTTTTGTTAGTTCACAATAGTTATACAGGAGGTTTCGTTGTGACATTTCCATGGTTCATCCCCTCCGTTGTTCTCCCTCCTACTCCAGTCCCCTTCTTATGGTGACTTCAATGGGTCTCGATGGCCCATAGTCACACTTGTGCTCTATACATCTTTGAATCATGTTGGGGACACTCGCCTTTGATTTCTCACCAAGCCTTGCCATGGTTGCCTGTGTTTGGAAGATGTTCAATCCCGAACAGCCTTCTGCGAGCGTCATGGTGCTGAGAGGCCACCTCACCTCCTAGGCACATGCCCCGAATCTCTATCTGCCTGGCTCATCAGACTTGGCTGCCAGGAAGGGGCAATGCTGCCACAGCTGTCAGCTTTCTGCCTGACTTCCCTTGGCATTGGCATCTCCAGCATATGAATGAGCAATGGCCTGAGGCCTGACGAGATCTCCTTCTGCCTTCTGGCCTCCTTATGTGCTTTGTATTAAAATACTCGCTTTGGCTTTGCCTTTGAATCAGTCCTCAGGGGAGCAACAGAAAATGAGCCATTAATGTGTGCCCCATGGAGATATAGTGGGTGGGCAAATGACCACCATCGTTCAAGCAGACCCTCTGGGCACTTTCCCTGCACACCAGCAAGTCTAATATGTGTCCTGGTCCCAGTTCTGCCACTGGCTGGAGGTGTGAGTGACTTCAGCAAATCCCTTCCCTTCTCCTGGTCTCAGTTTCCCCATCCACTAAGCAAGCAGGGGGTCTCCAAGAAGCACTCCCAACTCTTAATAGTCTACGGTTAACGTTCAGGCAGAACCTGCTCTAACAAGAACACTGGCCATCCACTCTGTGACAGAATGAGAGGTGACACTTGGGAAGATGTTTTCTTGCCCAGCTGAAAGGGGATGAAATAAATTTCTTTTATAACGATACCTGTCCCAATCCGTCCAAAACAGAGCTCCGCCCTTGAGGTGCTACAGGGTATGGTTTTTAATTTGCATATTTTTAGTGTGACCTTTCTTCCTAGGCAGAATGTTATGTTGGGATGGGGGGAGCTATACATAGGAGTGGGAAATACTGGATTGTCATTAACAAAGATAATGAACCCCGTCTGCTTTTAATCAACTCTTTCCTGTTCTCCCAGACCTCTAAACTTTTAATATTAATGCAAATGGATTTGAATTCTGGAAAGAGCTATTCTGGAAAATAATTGGATATTTACTAGGTGCAAAGTGAAATTGAGCAGGCAGTTCGTGGGGTTTGGTATTTCACAGGTGCCATTTTTCTTTCCAAAGTGTTGCATACTTCTGTTTTATAAACCAGTATGGATAGTGGCATAAAAGATTGCAGGTTTACATGGTGACAAGGCCTGGGAATGTGTTTTGGAGGGGGATGGTGGACAGGAAGAGAGCATTTCAATTGGGAACACATCCAAGCTGCTTGAATTACTAGAGAAAAATTATTTGAAGGCAAAAATATTTCTTGAAAGGAACACAGCCACACTCATAAATGGAGAGTGGAAAGGGAGAGAGAGGGGAGGGGAGGGGAGGGGAGGGGAGGGGAGAGGGGTGGAAGCACTAGAGGAAAGCAGGGAGATTTTATGCAACTACAACACAGAGCCCTCCAGCGTCAAGGGTAAGTAGAACAGGCCGGAAGCAGGTCTGCTAGGAAGGAAAGAAGGGAAGACTGGAACACTGGGTCAACTCAGTGTGCCTGGGTTCCTTTGCCTTGGAGGTCTCCTACTTCAACTGTGGTAACTGTGACCACCACAACCCCCTCCGTTCCTCCCCAGTGTGAACAGAGCACTTTCTTGGGGGGATTCTTCTACATAATAGCTCAAACAGACTCATTTCAAAAATACATATTTTTTCCTTTATATTAAGAAGAGAGCAAAAAGGAACTGTTTTACGGAGATATAAGCGACACTTGAACAGCCTTTCAGACTACTAAGCCTCCATGATTCCCTTACAGTCCCAAGGATCTGGTCTAGTCTTACCACAATCTTTGCTTCTTGTCAGTTTCCATCCGGTAGCTGCCATCTTACTTTCTTCTCACCAACAGTGAACACACAGTCACTGGTTCCTTTTCCAGCCAAAGAGGAGAAAAGCTCGTTTTTCCTAGGCCCCTTTTCCTGGGTTTAATTTGAAGGATGTTCCTTCTGGACCAGTGGTTGGAGGTCAGGTGTGTCCTCCATCTGTGAGAGTCCTGTTGGTCGCAGGACAGGCTGGAATTGTCTGGAGTACTCAGTACAAATTGAGCCACAGCTGGGGGAACCAATGAGCCTGTGTGCCTGTTGATGGAGTAGCACATTTAGGTCGCAAGGGTCAGGCGAAATTACTTTGCAGAACACTATATGTATCTTTAGGGAGAAAATGATAGCGCTATTAAAGAAGTAGCAATCATATAAAAAGCTTTCTTCACAGGATACTTGGATGGCCACAGGTGCTTTCAACATTTTCAATGTTTTAGGTAGTCACGTGGAGGAAAATGGCTTAGCCTCCTTAAATTCATAAAAAAAAAAAAAAGCAAAAAAAAAAAAACCAAATTATACTTAAATATACTGAAAAATTCACTTATCCTGAAAACCAGCCAATCTTGGAAACTAGGCCTTTTTGAGTAGTGCTTTTGCAGGTGAGGAAACTGAGGCCAATACAGAGGAAAAGGACTTGTCAAAGTCACCCAGGAACTCGATAACAGAGGCAGAAGCAGGTGCTAAGTCCCTTGAGTGCCAGGGGAGTGCACTGTCAGGATAAGAACATTGGGGAGCCAAGTCAAGGCAACAGAACTAAGACATCTGGTTCACACAGAGATCAAACCAGGGCCCAGGGCATCTCGACGTTGCTCTGTAATCCAAGGTTCTGAAGGTCCCCAGGAAACCCCAATGAAGAAGAGACCTTTCCAGCTTCCATCTTGTCCTATGCCACCTTGGTCATACCTAAAAACTGGCCTTTGCTGGAAAATCCCTGTTACTTTCTCTCCCGGTAACAGCTTGCATTCCACTAAACTTCGACTGGTTGTCACGTTCTTTCCAGAGAATTCGCAGGTGCTATGTCTGGAGTGAGCTGGGTTGGGAAAGAAAAGGAGAGAAGAAGGAAGGAGGTAGGCTTCCCTGACTCTATGGGCGCAGATCAGCCAACCACACGCCGCACCCTGGGCTCTGTCTCCTGGGGCGTGCTCATTCATCGTTAGCAGACTGTCCAGAGAGACCTGTGGTTGACCAGATACCCAAGGACCAGTGCTCCAGTCTACAACTTTCCTGCTCTGTAAAACCCCGGCTGAAAAAAACACTGCCCATGTTACAGTTTGAGTAATTATACTATTTACCTGTGTGCCAGGTATTCACTTTGTGCAACATCTAGAAAGATTTTTGCTTATTGAGTGAGGTAAGTCATGTAACATAAGCCATTTTAAAATGTAAGTACCAACTCTACCTAGTTCCATGATAATTTCACCCCAAAATGAAAACCTATACTCAAAAAACACTAATTTCTCATGCAACCGCAAATCTCCTCTGTGCATTTACCTATCCTGCTATGTCGTATAAATGGAATCATACAATATGTGACCTTTGGTGTCTGTTTCTTTTCACTTCGCATGCTTTTAAGGTTCACCCAAGTTGTAGTATCTATTAGTAACCCATTCCTTTTTTATGGCCATTTAATCTTCAATCTGTGCTGGTGACAGTATAAATGTTTTCAATGGAACTCACCTCATTCACTCATTTATTTATCCATCCGTTCAATAAATGTTTTTGCTGAATGCTACTTGTGGCTCAGGTACTTTGCTACAGTCTGGTGACTCAAAGATGACCAAAACAAAATCCTTCCAAAGCTTTCTGTTTGTAAAGCCATAGCTACAGCTATACCAGGCATGGGCAGAGGGCTTGACATCCATTACATCATTGAATCTTCCAACAGCCTTGTGAGTTAGACGTGATTGTCCCCATCCCCGCGGTACTAACAAGAAAGTGACGGCTTAAGTTAGTCACCTGCATGGACTGAGGTTGTACACAAGGGAGGGTTTTCCCCCCAGACAAAGGGGTAACTGACTACGCTTGGAGCGAGGGTAATAGAGGAAGACAGATTGGTGCGGGGCTGTGTCCACAATGATCCATTTGGTTCTAGACCTTTAAGAAGTTCACATGCTTTCACCCAGAAACTTCACATCCGGGAATATATCACAAGGAACTGTCCAAAAGCAGGGGGAAAATCCTCATATGAACGAGGTGTTCATTTCTCTATCATTTATAATACTGAACAACAGACCTACTTAGCAACAAAGGAATGGATAAAAAAAATAAGTTCCCTCTGCACTGTGGAGTATTACTGCAACTAATGAAAACATTTAAATGATAATTAAGAATACTACATACCAACATCAAAAATACTTTTGGTATTATGCCAAGTGATTAAAAACAACACACTGTATTTTCACTATGAAAGTGTCATGGAGAACGATGTAACAGATGAGGTAGGACTGAAAGGCACACACAAAAGAATTGCACTCACGATGTGCGATCTGGGCCCAAAATTTCTCTTTTCTCAAAGTATTCTTTTTTTGCAGTACTGATGTTTGAACTCAGGGCCTCATGCTTGCTAGGCAGGCACTCATTACTTGAGCCACAGCCACAGCCCTTTTTTGCTTTCATTATTTTTCAGATAGGGTTTCATGTTTTTTCCCAGGATAGCCTCAGACTGTGATCCTCTACCTATGTCTCCTGTGTAGCTGGGATCACAGGCATTCACCACCATGCCTGGCTTGTTCACTGAGATGGGGTCTTGCTAACATTTTGCCCAGCTGGGCGTCAAACCACAATCCTCTGGGTCTCCATCTTCCAAGTAGCTTGGATTATAGGTGTGCACACCCCACCAGACTTGAAATTATCTTTAATATTATTTTATTGTTTGCCATTATAGAATATGAGGAAATTTTTTAAAAGGACATATATCACTTTTGCCTGGTTTTAGTGCAACTTTTACTTGTCCCAAATAGTCGTTTTTCATTGTAAAATTTGAGATTCCTTTTAAAATGGATTGAATATAGAAACTACTGTATGATTCATTCTGTCTTAGCCAACTCTGACTCAGTCTCTGAGTAATTAAAGTAAGTTGAGAATTGGGTTTTGGTTTTTTTTTTTTTGCACGTTTCCGTGATCTTGATTTCACCATGATATACAACAGAAATCACATGTCTTTCAAATATTTAACGATATTTATGGTGCCATGGATTGGGAACAAGACCTAAAAGGCTACACTCATTCAGTTTTCAAAATGCCTCTGTCTCCTGGGACCAACCTCGGGTTCTAAGTGTATTTTAAAAAATTTATGTCATTTTGAGAATGGAGGAGGAGGGAGAATGATGGAGGGGGTGAATTGAACTAAGATATACTGTAAGCACATAAGTAAATGTCACAATGTATACCCTGTACAACTATAATATGCTAATAAAAATAAAATAAAAATTTATGTCACAACTTTAATATAAATGCAAAACCTTGATTTTGGTAATGGTTACTGCTGATAGACAAATGTGGATGAGAAAGGGAGGGACCTGTTTTTCATAAATTGTTGAGACGATACAGCTACAAAGTTGTAACCACAACAAAGCTGTCGCCTTGCTGCAATGTGGGCAAACCCCTAGGCAGGGCTCCCACGTAACTAATGGGACTGTCTCTAGTCTGTGACAGGCCATGCAGAGGCGTTCTTTGTTCAGGATTATTTTTCATCCAACATATAACGTGGACTATGACACCCAGCATGACATAGTGGCAAAGAGTCACACATACCAGTCCTCAAATCTTCGCAACCCATTTGCTCTGTGTGGCCCTGGACAAGTCACTTATCTGTTTATGCCTCAGCCATCTCATTTGTAAAAGGGACAGGTGACAGAGCCTATATCACAGGGTTATCTTGAGTATTATCTGAGATGTCACCTCGTGCTAGACCAGTGTCTGGTGCATACACATAGTTTAAATATGGCAGACACTACTATCAGTGCATGCGAGATCCCATGGTAAGTAACAGGTTGTTCATCTGCCTCTTTCCTCCTTCAAAAGTCCTTGAAGGAAGCGATACATGAGTCTCGCTTATCATTGTCACCCCAGTCCCTAGCACATGGTCTGGGACATAGCAGTTGCTTAAGAACTATTTGTGGATAGGTAAGACACCTAAAAAATTAGCTAGCATTTGTTGCCCTTAACGCAGAGAAACTAAAGCAGATACCTTAAAAGCAACTGAGGCCAATAGGAGAAGGGGACCAGGAACTAGAGAAAAGGTGAGATCAAAAAGAATTAACCTAGAAGGTAACACACACGCACAGGAAATCAATGTGAGTCAACTCCCTGTACAGCTATCCTTATCTCAACCAGCAAAACCCCTTGTTCCTTCCTATTATTCCTTATACTCTGTCTTCAACAAAATTAGAAATAAGGGCAAAATAGTTTCTGCTGGGTATTGAGGGGGTGGGGGGGGAGAGAGAGGAGGCGGAGTGGGTGGTAAGGGAGGGGGTGGGGGCAGGGGGGAGAAATGACCCAAGCCTTGTATGCACATATGAATAATAAAACAATAAAAAAAAGAACTATTTGTGGGATGAATTTAAGGAATGCGTAGTGATTTGTGGAAATACCAGAATGTGTGGGAGTTTGAGGACATAATGCATTAATTAAAGTTACTTGTCTTCTTCCAAATCCATGGCTCCTTATGGAATCTTTTGGGGAATGTTTTGGGGGCAGGAGAGCTATATTCAGGAATCTGGCAGTTTGTAGGAACAGAGACTTGGCCTAAAATCAGCAAACTCGATTTTCAGTACTGCTCTACTTGCTTGCCGTGTGGCCCTTGGTTTATCAGTTACCTCTTCTGAGCGTCAGAACTCCAGAAACCATGGTTGTCATTATTTTCACAAAAGCATCGTGCATTTGCGTACTAAGTGTTCATAAACACCCTCTGTGGACAGGAAAGCATCTGAAAAGGAGTCCTTATTCTAACATCGACGCCATGCCGAAAATGGAAAGCTCCAGATAAGTGGACCTTCTTCTCTAGAAGAGCTACAGGAGCTCTCACTGAGGTTCCGATTCCTGGTGTTTTATTGGCTTGTCTGTTAAAAATTATATTCCTTATTCTTCGCTTTTTAGGGATAGAGGATAAGGCCTATACAATCACCTGCATTTGTCATTTTGTTATATGAAGCAGCTGGCTGGAACCCTCTTGACAGTGCCAGTTTCCTTCTGCTGAGGCCATGAACGATGTCATAAATGAGACTGAAAGAATGGTAAAGGAATGAAAATTTGGAGTTCTTATGTTCAAGCACCTCCCCCTGCCCTCATCCACTCAAATGGCTCTTCAAATTCTTTCTACCATGGTGCTGAGTTAAAAATACCAAACAGGTAGATCCGGAGAATGAATGGTGGGCCCAGAAGGGTGACTTCCAACCTTGATGCAATTGCCAGGCCAAGGGACAGGACAAGGCCTAGAGGACCCACAAACATGTTTATTGGTCTTGTTTTTCTTGCTTAAGTAGGTGACTCGGAGCTAAGAACCTCCTTGGTGGTCTGCTATTGCTGTTGGAAACGCCAAATTGGTTCCTTAAGTTTGACCTGACAGGGGTGGGCCAGTCCCTGGCATTCCAGAATCCTTGAGGAATTGCAGAAACCAGTGCCAGGCAGGAAGCCAGAGCAAGGGGGAGGGGCCACACTTGCTCTTTGTAAACTAACCCTCTTGCAAGAAGTAACCAAGGGACGTTATGGAAACCACCCCAATCCCTTCTCTTTTTTTGATGGTACTGAGGTTTGAATTCATGACCTCACACTTGCTACTCTACCACTTGCACCACACCTTCAACCTTGTTTTTCAACTTTTTTTTGTAGTACTAGGGTTTTAACTCAGGGTTGCTTGCTTGTGAGGCAGGTGCTCTGCTTCAGTTGTTTTTCAGACAGTCTTGTGCTTTTTGCCCAGGGCCAGCACTAGACTGAGATCCTCCTACCCCCACCTCCTGCATAGCTGGAACCACAAGCAGATGCCACCATGCCCAGCTGTTTTGTTGAGATGGGGTTCTTGCTTTTTGCCTGGGCTGGCTTCAAACCATGATCCTCCAGAACTCCTCTCAAATAGCTGGGATTATGGGTGTGAGCCACCATACCTGGCCCCCCTCTTTTTTTTTTTTTGCTTTTTAGGTTTTTTTTTGGGTAGAGTTTCATGATTTTGTCTGGTGCCAGCCTTGGAGCATGATCCTCCTCCCTAAGCCTCCCAAATAGATAGGATAACAGGCATGAACCACCACACTTAGATTACCTTAATCCCTTCTGAGGGCTGTGTGCCCAATGACCTCCCATTAGTCTCTACTTATCAGTCCTACCTACCACACCTCTACACTGCCACAGTGAGGGCTAAGCCTCCAAAACCGGAACCCATGGGTGATAACCACATACAAACCATAGTAGTGTGCAGGCCAGTGTGTGTGTGTGTGTGTGTGTGTGTATTCCAGCTGACTTTGCCTGTTCTAACATGGCTCCTGCTACAGAAGAACAACTGAAAAGAATCACTTCTGTAGTCTGTGCTGTTGCCAACACTGTTATTCTTCCCTCCACTTGCTTTCAATCCTTCCTACCTTCCCCCTTTGCCTCACATCATCCCTTCTGCCTAGAGGGGTCGGCTTTCTCCCCTGTGCCCATGTGCACCTGTGAAAGTCCTATGCAATCCTATTTAAGGTCAAGTTCAATTTCCATATCCCCCCACCATGTTCCTTCCCCATTGTCTTGCACATAGCAGTGTTAATCTCTTCTAACTCTGTATTTTGCTGTTTGGTTTTTTTCCCTGCTAGCAGGACCACCAATTACAGTTGTGCTAGTTGTGCTATGAATGAAAGTGTCAGGCTGAGGGGACAGAGAGAGGCAGAAATCTACCTGCCCAGCCTTGCTCGGAGGGAGGACCTTTCTTAATTCACACAAAGAGTGTGTGTGCTGACAGCTCTTCCTGTTAGAAGGACAAGGAGTACACCATAGCATCTATGCCTCTCCCAGCCCCGGGGACAGTGCTCACTGGAGAACCTTTTGAGGACATTGACCTTGACGCCTCCCTCTCTCTCACCCACCACATCTAGTTAATCACCCTTTCTTTTATTCTACATCTTAACTTCTCCAACCTACCCCTGTACTTTCCTTTACTCTCCCCCTCAGCCTTCTGCCTCATTCCCTTCCTCCACACTCTCCTCATAAGTGCCAGGTAATCTAAAATAGAAAACCGATCATGTCACTCTATTGTCATGGCTTACAAGATCCTTCGTGATCTGCTTCTGCTCCCACTTATCGCTCCCTCCTCTCTAGACACCCCTCCTACCCTGGCGCCTAATCCTTCAAACCCACAAAGACCTTATGCTCTGTCACTCCTCTTTTGTCCATAGTTTTTGTCTGATTTTCTTCCTGACAGCTCCTGTCTTTGATTGGATAACACCTGTTCATTTCTTCGGCTCTCAGCTTGGATGTCTCATTCTCTAGCAATGCCAACTCAACCCAAGATTCAACCTGGATGCTCACGCACACACAAACTATACTTCCACTCTTACACAGCATTGCGCTTGTCTGTTGGATGTCTCTGTCCCCTCCACTGGATCATGAGCTCTCCAAAGGCAGGAGGCACACCTGTCTTAGTCACAGTTCTTCCTCTCACCCTTTGTTCCTCACAATGCCTGATACACAATAGGAGTCCATTTGCTGTTTGTTGAGTGAATACTCGAAACCCAGAGGTTCATTAGCTACTTTTACATGGAATTTGGGTAGTGTCAGGGGTTAGTTTAGCTTTATAAGAAGAAAGAATTAAAAAAAGATAATCTTTTACCAGCAGGGATATAATGATATATACCTAGCTGTGTCAGATCAGACTTAGAAATCAAAAGGAAGACCATGTATTTCAGAAAATAACCTTCATTGTTTGAATTTAGACCTGGCATCTAGGACCCCCCACCTCCTACCCCATTTCAGCATTCCTTTAGCTGTTGTTTACTCAGTGGCTTGATTTAGTGGCTGTTTTCTTTCCCCATGGTTTAAAGTGTCTTCAGCCAAAGTAGCACATATGAGACCCCCAACCAGATGTGTTCTTGGTAATTTGAACTCTCCCTTTAGCCCCTTCTCTGGTTCTCATCATGATACCTAGTGTCACAATTATGAGGTTACACATCTTACTTCCCTTCCTACTTTGCCTTCTCTTCAAGTGCAGGAACTGTCTTTCATTTTCATACCTCAAGTTCCTAGCAAAATATTTAACACATAGTAAACAGGGCATATTTGTTGAATGAATGCAAGAAGGAGAGTAAAGGATCCACTCTGAGGTGCATTGGTGACTCAGGCATTGCAATTGACCAACTTTTGATGAAATACACAAGACACAATCACTAATCTGCTCCCTGCCCCCACTACCGGTCACTCCCTTTTTGATGTTTTGCATAGTTGGTATTTATTTAATTAGAACTTAAATAACCAAATTAAAAAAGTTAACACAGATACATTGGGCTTGATCACATCTTTATTCTATAAAGGACACAATGAAGAAAGTGAAGAAGAATAGGAGGAAAAAGTTACAAATCATATATGTGACAAGGGTCCAGCAGCTGGAGTATACAGGGGGCACTTACACTGCAATAATAAAACAACAACCGGTCAAACACATGGACGAAGGATCTGCAGAGACCTCTCTCCAACAATTAGTTATTTCTCTTAGTCCAAACCCACGGCTCCACAAGCAGAGAGGGATGTTCTGGGGTGGGATGGGGGGGTTGTAGGAACAGATACTTGACTGAAAAAACCCTCAGGATTTTATACTGTTCTGTTTTAATTTCGACTCTGTAACTGCTAGGGTGACTTCATTTTTCTACAGGGTATTTCACTTTGTGTGACTTACCACTTGCCTAGTGTGGCGTGTAGATGTGGATTTCACAGTTTTTCTGAATTCTACCTGTGGGTCAATAGCACAGTCTTACCTGTTCTGTTTCTACGTTTGCTATTCCATCCAGCAGCTTTCAAACTATTGCTTTTCTTCTGTCATTGTGAAAATCCACGTTCATGCTACTAATGAGTGATGACCTCCACTTACAGCTGACACAATGGCTCCCCTCTTCTGCAGCTGGGGTGAGAACTGCTAGTGTGTTTTCTTTTGTTATTTGCTACCGTATTGAATGAAGTCTTTGAGTCGTGTAGGATTTACTGTACGCCATAGGTCAAGCTTGGTTAAATGCACCGACACCGAAATCTATTGATCAAGTAGTGGTTGCTTTTTCCACTACTGTATTGTTTTCTGGTTTGCTGTATGGTGAGTTATTAAATATTCGAATCTAATCTGAAATACTAGAATGTTCTTGAGAATTTAGAAACTGAGCATACAATGCTGATCATTTCACTTTTAATTTGTTTAAAAATCTTAAAGGATAAATCTACAATTATTGTATACTTTCAGAAAAAATGTTCCTAACTTATCAAATTCTATAAAACTTTTCCCTGTGGTTTTTCATTTGTACTGCCTTAAAGTTATATGTGAACCTAGCTATCTTTACAACACTTGGGCCCTCCAGTACTATTTCTTCTTGGTAAATACCATCATTTATTCATGTCTTCTTTTACTTCTCCCATTGGTATTTCATAATTTTCTCTCAATATATCTTTATTCTCACAAAATTAAGTGAATAACCAAGTACTTAATATTTTGTCACTATTGTGAATCGCTTTTTTCATTATGTTGTCTAGCTTCGTGTCACTCTTACTAGGAAGGCAACAGACGTTTGTCATTTATCTTATATTATGCTACTTTGGCGAACATATTTATTATTTTTAATGAACTTCGTGTTGATATCCTAGACATCTTCTTTATATGATCCTGTCATCGGAGAGTGATATTTTTATTTCTTCCTTTCACATATTTATAACTCATTTCTTTTTCTTCAATCTCATTTTATTACAAAGGTAATTAAGACTGACGAAAGAGACATCCTTGTCATATTTATGGATTTAATAGAGCAACTCCAGGGCCTCTGGCTCGAGTTTACACATGTATAATGCTCCTGTTAAGAAAGAAAACAGCCTATGATTTTTTAATTTTGTTTCATCCATGGAAGTTTTAAATTTTAAGAAGTATCTTCTCACCAGCCTTTGAAATATCAAGCCTCAGAGAGGACTTCCTTGGTATCCTTATCTAATGTGACCCCCTACCTCTGGTCATGCTTCATGATGTCATTCTGTCTTATTTTCCTTAGCACAGTGTCAGCATGTGAAATTATTTCAGTCAGTTATGATCTTCCTTGTTTCTCTCCCCCAGGAAAATGGAAGTTCCAGAAAGAGCAGGGCTCTCCGCCTGCTCGCTCCTGTGTGTATTCCCAAGGCTCCGGACACGATTTGGCATATATTATGCCCCTAGTGCATCTTTGTTGAAGGCTTCACTGGATGTGTTCTTTGTACTTTGTCCATTAATGTGATATCTTTTTTTTTCCTTGGCATTACTGGGGTTTGAACTCAGGGCCTCACGCTTGCTAGGCAGGTGCTCTACCAATTGAGCCACTCCTCCAGCCCATGTGATATCTTTTGTTAGAAGTGTTTCCATGGTTATAACATTTTGTGATAGGAAGGCCTGTGCCGGTCACAGTGGTTTGGTAGTCTCGCCCATGTCCTTTTTGTTAGGCTAAGTTTTAGAATTTTCGTGTTTGTATTCATTAAATGACCCTGTTATTTTCTGTCTTTGCATGTTATTTCTTTATATTTAAATAAAAAACATATTGCCTCAAAGAACAAATTTAGTAGGATACCCTTTTCTATACTTTTGAACAGATTATTTGATGGAAGGGTTATCATTTCTTGGAAAAAATTCTCCGGTGAATTGATCAGAGCCAGACCCTGATTTAATGTTATTTTCATAGTCTTTTTCCTATGGTTTTCCACTGGTGCTAGTTTCCTTGTGTCATAGTCGGTATTGCATATGTTGATATGAATTCTCATTCATAGTCACTCAGTTATCACTTTTATCAGCATGTCACTGAGAATGATAACCCACTGCATTCAATCACTCATTCATTCAACAAATAATTATGAAGTCATTCTCCCTAGGTGCTGATGGCATAAAAATAACTAAGACACAGTCTCTGTTCTTATGAACTCTGTTTTCTGATAATGGACTGTACTGGTTAGCTTGAGTGTGTCCCCGTTAGTCCCACCCTCATCCACTGTCTGCTCTGCTCTGTCCTGCTCTGGGTCCTGGGAGGCTGGCCTCTACTGACACAATCTCTATGGCCCTCTTGCCTTTGGGCTTCGGGTGGGATTCCACCTCTGGGAAGGGGTGGCAGGAAATGTCAGTTAAGGAGGTTCGAGACGTTGGCGGATTTATTCCCTGGCTCCCTGACTTCACCTTTCTATGTATTGCCATGGCTCCATCAGGCAGCCCTTTCTCTCCCAGATCCAGGTCTGGCATGGACTTGCTCTTGCTAGCCCCAGGTGTGGCAGCTGCCCTTGGTGGTTCCGCCAAGCCTGGGCTCCTCATCGTGAGTAGTTCCTGTGCCAGGTTCCTACAGTAAAGCCTCTCGGAGTGTGTTGTGTGTTTCCTTTGGGAGCCTGGTTCATGTGAGGAGACGAGAAATAAACATATAATTAAAGCATGGCATAATAAATGCTTTAATAGAGATATACACGGGGTGCTATAGAAACGGAGAAGTTTCTACATAACCCCAAGTTCTTTGGTTTTCTCCTATTCATTGTTCAATCTCTTTTCTTGTCGCTAATTTGTGGGGTTATGTTTTATATTTGATGAATCATTTGGCGAATGGTTGTTAGTCTGTGAATTTTCCAAAGGAGTAGCTAGCTTTTGTTTGCCAAATGGCTCCTTTTATCTTTTCCATTTTGATTATTAGTAGTAATATTATTATTATTTTGGTGGTACTGAGGTTTGAAATGAGGGCCTGGTGCTTGCTAGGCAGGCACTCTATCACTTCAGTCATGCTCCCAGCCCTTTTTGCTTTAGCTATTTTTCAGGTAGGGTCTCCCATCCTCTCCCCATACACACACTGGCCTGGACCCTGATCCCTTACCTATGCGTCCAAGTAGCTGGGATTATAGGCATGCACCACCATACCTGGCCCATTTTGTTTATTTTTGTTTTTTAATTTCTGTATTTGGGAGATTGCTTTAATCCCTTTTAAAGGGATTTAGAGATTTAGTTTGTTTTGTTTTTCTCGCTCCCTTTCTTATTAATATAGCCATTTATGGACATACATTCTCTTAAAAGTACTATGTCGGCAGCATCTCATATGTTATAAAATGTGATAGCTATATTTTCATTTAAAATATTCCTTCATTTTGTTCTGCTTTTCTTCTCTGACCTGAGAGTAACCTAATAGAACTAAAAAGAACCTATATTGCTGTTCACTATTTAATTCTATTCTTTGTATAGATAGATAGATAGAGATATACGAATATACATTGATGTATCTGTCTGCACATCTATCTACCTCTATGTAAAGTTTTTGGTGCAGGGCCTCACTCATGCTAGGCACGCCCTTAACCACTGAGCCAGCCTCCAGGCCTGGGCATGTGTATTTAATGTTACTTTATTATAGTTGACAATGCACTATGTAGAACGTATCTTTATAAAATGCATGTTTTCATTTTCTGTATGTGGCTGATTTCTGTGACATTTCTGTATTAAGCAAAAATAGTGCAGCTTCCATTGCCAGGACGTGAGGTTTCCTCCCTGTGGAAATGCTGTCCAGTCAGTGATGCTTCTTCCTGACTCATACCAGCCCTTGCTTCCCTCACAGGCACCACCGCTTAAAGGCAGTTCCCCAGCACACATCTTCCTTTTGAGAAACCAAGCCTTCAACTTATCCTGCTTCTTTTGAGGGGGGATGGAGGTCTGGGGAGTCGCTGTGTGTTTGTTCTGACTCTCCTAGTCACTGAATCTGTTCCTTCAATATTAGGCCCTTTACAATGACCCTTTAGGATGAATAAATGAATCCTTCCTTTTCATCTCTGAGAACAGCAGCTGCTCCTCTGACTTCACCCTCAACTAGAAGCCATCTCAGGCAATGAATGTGTCTCTTCGTTGTCTCCATCCTTCAGCCTTGCAATGAACTCAAGGACAAGTGCTTCCTTATTTTCTGTAATGGTTGACTTTGTTTGTTCCTTGCTTCTCTATTATGCTATAAAACATAACGTAATCCTGTTCCCTCTCGCTACCAAACCAGGGACTAAATTTCCCAGTGCTCTTGACATACAGGTGTGACCCTGCTCTCCCCAGTTAAACAGAGCTGATGTGGTCCATGCCGTTTCTAGACTGGAGCCTCTCAGAAATGGTGTGGCTTCTCCAATTTTTCTTTCCCCTTTTGATGGCTGGCAGTAGAAGACTTGGGTACTATGAGAATGGTGTAAACACGAAATGGAAAGAACTTGGTCTCTTGATTCTCAAAGGGAAGAACGTTATCCACTAACCAGGAACCAGGAACACCCCACATTCTACTATTAAGGCAGTGAGCAATTTCTAACGTCTTCAGCCCTGAACTGTTGGGGTTATTTTCATTGCAGCAGCTAGCATCATCCTAACTAATATACTGTCTCAAATATTACGCTTTCTAATGAAATTCAATTGCACTCTCTTCTGGCATTTCTGTTACTTTTACTTTTAAATGTATGTTATTGCCATGTGATTTCTGACCCACTCGTCCAGGTTATTAGGTTGAATTAATGTTTAACATTAGGTCCTTGTTTAATCTATTATTTTCCCATGAAATCTATTTTGTCTTATACGATTAAGAATCAATTTTTATTTTTATGAGGTCCCATTTATCTATGCTATCTCTTAGTTACTGAGTTGCTGGGGTTCCATTGAGAAAGTTCTTGCCTATACTTATTTGTTCCAAAGTATTTCCTACTCTTTCCTGTACCAACTTTAGAGTTTGGGGTCTGATATTAAGATCCTTGATCCACTTTGAGTTAATCTTGGTATAGGGTGATATACATGGATCTAGTTTCAGTTTTTTGCAGACTGCTAACCAGTTTTCCCAGCAGTTTTTGTTGAAGAGGCTGTCTTTTCTCCATCGTATATTTTTAGTGCCTTTGTCAAAGACGAGTTGGTTATAGTTTTGTGGCTTCATATCTGGGTCCTCTATTCTGTTCCACTGGTCTTCATGTCTGTTTTTGTGCCAGTACCATGCTGTTTTTATTGTTATTGCTTTGTAATATAGTTTGAAGTCAGGTATTGTGATACCTCCGGCGTTGTTCTTTTGACTGAGTATTGCCTTGGCTATTCGTGGCCTTTTGTGTTTCCATATAAATTTAACAGTAGATTTTTCAATCTCTTTAATGAATGTCATTGGAATTTTAATGGGAATTGTATTAAACGTGTAGATTACTTTTGGGAGTATAAACATTTTTACTATGTTGATTCTCCCAATCCATGAGCATGGGAGATCTCTCCACTTTCTATAGCCTTCCTTAATCTCTTTCTTCAGAAGTTTATAGTTTTCCTTGTAGAGGTCATTCACATCGTTTGTTAGGTTTACACCTAGGTATTTGATTTTTTTGAGGCTATTGTAAATGGAATTGTTTTCATACATTCTTTCTCAGTTTGTTCATTATTAGTGTATAGAAAAGCTAATGATTTTTCTATGTTGATTTTATATCCTGCTACCTTGCTATAGCTATTGATGGTGTCTAGGAGCTTTTGAGTAGAGTTTTTTGGGTCTTTAAGGTATGGGATCATTTTGTCTGTAAATAGGGATATTTTGACAGTTTCTTTACCTATTTGTATTCCTTTTATTCCTTCTTCTTGCCTAATTGCTCTGGCTAGGAATTCCAGTACTATGCTGAATAGGAGTGGAGATAGTGGGCATCCTTGTCTCGTTCCTGATTTTAAAGGGAATGGTTTCAGTTTTTCTCTGTTAAGTATAATGCTGGCTGTAGGTTTGTAACTAGCTTCTGCTCAACAAAAGAAATGGTCTCTAAACTGAAAAGAACACCCACAGAGTGGGAGAAAATATTTGCCAGCTACACATCAGACAAGGGACTTATAACCAGAATATATAGGGAACTCAAAAAACTAAATTCTCCCAAAATTAATGAACCAATAAAGAAATGGGCAAGTGAACTAAACAGAACTTTCTCAAAAGAAGAAATTCAAATGGCCAAAAAAACGCATGAAAAAAATGCTCACCATCTCTAGCAATAAAGGAAATGTAAATGAAAACCACACTAAGATTCCACCTCACCCCTGTTAGAATAGCCACAATTAGCAACACCACCACCAACAGGTGTTGGCAAAGATATGGGGAAAAAGGAACCCTCTTACACTGCTGGTGGGAATGCAAACTAGTACAACCACTCTGGAAAAAAATTTGGAGGCTTCTTAAAAACTAAACATAGATCTACCATATGATCCAGCAATACCACTCCTATGGATATACCCAAAAGACTGTGACACAGGTTACTCCAGAGGCACCTGCACACCCATGTTTATTGCAGCACTATTCACAGGAGCCAAGTTATGGAAACAGCCAATATGCCTCACCACTGACGAATGGATCAAGAAAATGTGGTATTTATACACAATGGAATTTTATGCAGCCATGTAGCAGAATTAAATGTTATTATTCGCAGGTAAATGGATGGAACTGGAGAACATCATTCTGAGTGAGGTTAGCCTGGCCCAAAAGACCAAAAAATCGTATGTTCTCCCTCATATGCGGACATTAGATCAAGGGCAAACACAACAAGGGGATTGGACTTTGATCACAAGATAAAAGCGAGAGCACACAAGGGAGGGGTGAGGATAGATAAGACACCCAAAAAACTAGATAGCATTTGTTGCCCTCAATGCAGAGAAACTAAGGCAGATACTTTAAAGCAACAGAGGCCAATAAGAGAAGGGGACCAGGAACTAGAGAAAAGGTTAGTTCGAGAAGAATTAACTTAGAAGGTAACACACATGCACAGGAAATCAATGCGAGTCAACTCCCTGTATAGCTATCTTTATCTCAACTAGCAAAAACCCTTGTTCCTTCCTATTATTGCTTATACCCTCTCTTCAACAAAATTAGAGGTAAGGGCAAAATAGTTCTGCCTGGTAGCCAGGGGGCAGGGGGGTGGTAAGAGAGAGGGCGGGGGGCAGGAGGGGTGAAATGACCCAAACATTGTATGCACATATAAATAAAAGGAAAAAAAAAGAATCAATTTTTACTTGCATTTACACGAACTATAATAGATCTTAAACCTGCTCTGATCTTATCTTTGGGTCTAAAAAGTTTATGGTTTTTTTTAGAAGTAAAAGTGTGAGGCCCCGAGATTAATCCCCAGTACAACCAATAGAATAAAATAAAAATTTAAAAGAAAAATAAGTCTCCTGTGAACATATAATGTTGTATTTTTATTTTTGGTGGCACTGGGATTTGAACTCAAGGTCTCATGCTTGCTAGGCAGGTGCTTTTACTGCTTGAGCCACTCCACTAGCTTGGATGTTGTATTTTTAAAAAGTCATTGTATCACTCTCCTTTTTTAGAAGAAAATTCAGCCCATATGTACTTGTCCTATAACAAATATGTTGTCATCAGCATGACTTGGTAAAAGAATCCTGTATTTAGGGTTCAGAGTTTCTAGTTCAGGCATTTATTAATTAGGTATGTAACCTTGGCCAAGCCCTCCCTCAATGACCTGTAAATCTAGAGGGTGGATGTATCTTTTCCTTCTTTCTTTCTCTCTTTTCTTTTTTTGAAACAGGGTCTTGCTATATAGCCTAGGCTAGTCTTCAAATTGCCAGGTAACCCAGGCTGACCCAGAACTCACAAGCCTCCTGTATTACCCTCTTGAATGCTGGAATTACAGGTACGACCCACCATACCTGGTGCTTAAACCTCAGTTTTTTTATCTACTAAATGTAAAGTAAATATCACACGATTTCTGTGAAAACTAAATGAAATTAAAATGTGAAAAGTCCTCATGAAACTTTCTTGACAATTTCACTTCAGTGTTTTCTAGAACCTAAAATACATTGCTTTCAAAAAGAAACCTCAGTTTGATAGGATCCTTGTGGTAATGGCTGAAATTCGCTTGGTGTTGCATTGATTTTTTTTCCCTCGTGTTTTCTTCTTCTCCAGAGCATGAAGGACAAGCTTTGGAAGGATCCTTTAAATTTTTTAACAAAATGTTCTTAGGTAGTTCAATAATATCTGTCATCTTAAAGTGTATTTGGTGTGTAAGGAAAGGGACTTGAAGCCAGATTTTCAGACAATTGAAAGCCCCGTGCTTTCAGGTGCATTAGTGTTGCTGGTAAAAGATGAGACAATCACTTTCCTCCTCATCTCTCTCTGCCACGGCCATCACAACAAAAGCATGAAACCAATGAGCCTTTACAGAACGTGAAAAGTCCTGAGAGGTGGGACAGGTAGTTCTGAGGCACTGAGGTTTTATTAAATTCCAACACTGTTTCCCCTTCAATGAACTTGGTAGTCCCTGGATATAGTAGCTTTCTGAATGATTAAGAGATTTGGAAACCGTGATGTGTCACAAGTCATACGAGAGACAACCTCATAACAGCACCAATTTGTTACAGAATTGTCCTAAAGCCTGAATGCTGGTGGCACCAAACAATGCTTTGTTGTTCTTAGAAACTTTGAGAGAGCAACTCTGGCATAACATCTTTCACTTCTCAGAGAAGACATAGCAATCCAATTGTGGGTTTAGGCAGAACGTGTTCTGGAGGCAGAGAATGGGTACCCTGTGTTGTGGCTTTGCGCTGAGATCCACAATTGGGTGTTCCCCGGGGAAGACGACCATGTCAGAGGGAATTTTCAGTCATTCTCCGAGGCCTAAGAATAAGCAGGGGAGCCCAAAACTGGATGTATAAAAAGGGTAGAGCTGGGACTGGTGTTCCAGGAAGACAATCTCTTGCCCTCTGAACACTCTGTGTTGATCGTTGCCATCTTTCAAAACACATCCCCAGGGTACCGGTCCCCATTTAGCGGCCAGTTCTTCCATATGAATGACTTTCTCAGATCCCTCTCCTTTCCTGTCTGACCACAGAAGTGAGTGAGACTTTGGTTGCTTTGGGAGGAAGGCTGGGTGTGCTAGGAATGCAGAGAGAGCTGGTACCTGCCCAATTCATGGTTTTCCCAGCCATGTCTGACCTGCTCCCCTTGGTATTGGTAGAGAGCTTCTCTTCAGGTTCCTGGAGCGGGGGGTCTCAGAAGGAGCCCCAGAGACTTTGCACGAGTTGTTCTTTGTGGCAAGGCTGGCTTGAGGCCCTCAGTGGGCCCCATGTCTAGGAGTGCCTGTCATGACGCTAGCAGAGGCAGGTGGGAGATGGCCCTCCAGCTGGGGACAAGAACTCAATGACTCAAGCTGAATGACTCGCTTGAGTCACGGTCAAGACTGCCTTTTGTAGTCCATCTGCTGCTCAGTCCCAGAGGGAGCCCCTGACTCAGGGCAAGGAAGGAGATGCTCATTTGGCCTCTTTGGAGGTGCCTGCTGAGGAGAGGGATAGTCCAGGAAATGAAAGACAAATGTTCCAAGTCCAAAGTGGAAGGGAGGAGTTCAGAAGAAGGAAAGCACTGAATTATATATATATCATCTCAAGTCTATCAGGAAAATCACATACCCACCTCCTAGCTGGCAGAGAGGAGAAAGAAAACGGGGTTACTGCTGGGGAAGGTGGGGTGCTCCCCTGTCCTAGCTCCTGAATAACAAAGGCAGCTCGCTTGTGCGTTCTCTGACAGTTCCTAAGGCTGGGGCCTTCTGGAGCCTGGTAGCAAAGACCCAAGGTCAAATGGTGGCATAGTAAGGTTGAGTGTTACCATTCCTCCACTTAACCTCTGCCTTTGTTTCCTTCCTGGGACCCTCTCTCCTCTTTCCCATCCCTCCTGTTAATATTCGCCTGCCTTTCTGAGAGGATGGTGGCGGCAGAGGACAGGCCTCACCACTAGGCCTGAGTCTCTAGTATGGGATTTCAGGGCAAGGGGGATGGGGCCCAGAGTCCCTGGAAGGGAGGGGCCTGGGTCAGGACCCTCAAAGGACATCCCAAGAATTCCATCTCTGGGAAGAGGGAAGTCAGAGCCATTTTCCAGCTTGTGACTATGTGTCCTGGGCTCTCTGCCGTGTCCTCCCCTCTGCCCCCCCCAACGTACCTCTCCAGCATTTTGGCAAGAGCAGCCACCCTTTCTTTCTGTCTACTCCCTTCAGCGTACACAATGATACTTTGGGCTGAGGCTGTGTTTGAATGAAATCCAAACAGTCTGCCCTGCCTTAGATCAGAATTCAGACAAGCAGGCAAACGCACCAAGCCTCACCTGTTTATGGTTAATCTCCACCAATCCTAGCTCTGCACTATCAAGGGAGTTATAGAGAATTAGATAATCTGAACAGAGGGACAATCTCCTCTTCCTGCCTCCCCAGGCCCAGGACCAAAGAGAGTTGAGCAGACATGGCTTTTAACCGATGACCGAGAGGCTCCCAAAGAAATGTCAGGTTTCACATTAATGTGTTTAGAAAAGTCATCCAAGATCATTCTTTTTAAAATCTAGTTTGTAAACTGTCAGCCAGCAGGCCTCCCAGGATAATTTTTAATTTCTTGGATCTTGTATTTAAAAACTGTCCCCCAGAGACCCTGTGCATCTTCCTATTGATAAGTAAGAAAGAGGAATCGTGAGAAAGAGAACTTCAGAGCAAGACCTGAATATATCCAAAGACAAATTAAAATGAGGAGGCCACTTGAAGAGATGTTTGGCTTGAAAATGGCCCATCCAACCTCCATCCGGGAGTTTTCCACTCTCTCAACCTCCATCAGGGAATTTTCCACTTTCTCCGCCAGCTCCTTAAGTGCATCCCTGTGGAACCAAACAGGAGTTCCCAGGCCTAGTCTTCAGACAATTGTGTGAATCAATTGCCTTTTTGTTTGGTGAAGAGAGTAAGCCATTATTTACCATTGTCTCTCAGGAGCCTCCAGGAGGTGCAAAACTAATTGTAGTTCCCAGCAATGTGATTAAATTGTGCTTAAGAGATGCCCTGTAGCAAGAACAGAGCCGAAAGTGAGGAAGTATTTTGTTCCAATGGGTGTTGAAATTGGAAAAGCATCCATGTGCCTTTCCAGCCAAACAAAGGAGGAAACTTGAAAGACATCTTTCAAATACATGCTACAAGTTTCAGGGGGGCATCTTTTCTTGGATTTAGGGAATCTCTTCAGATTGTGGTCCACAAGAGCTGACTGCAGCCAGGGGAAGCCTGAGCCATGTGAATTACTGGCCAGACTTGTGTCTGCCAGAAGCCTAGTATGAGTGGCCTTTCTGGTATCTCTGGACACATAGGGGCTCAAGGGATGGAATTTCCACGCAAGCTTTCCAGCCAAGGAGAAGGTGGGGAGGCTAGGAGAGGGAAGTGGAGAGAGGGGAGAAAAGTATGTGGAAAACAAGAGGGTAAATATTCCAGAAGGTGTAAGGAAAGCATCCCCCTCCCCCCAGAGAATTCCCACTTTTCTGTAAATCTGTGACCTGAAATTTAAGTGTGTGCACATTTTTTTCTTTGAATAATGTCTTAATTAGACAAATGTCTTTGCTAAGGGCTGAGAGCCCGGGCTCATCAGCTGGAAAGCACACCTGCATCAGGGTGGGAGGAAGCACATTTGCTTCCATCTTAGCATCTGTCTTTCATCTGGGCCAAACAGTAAAGGAATTCTTCTCAACCCAAGTGCACCGTGAAGGAAAGGAGGCCCAGGCTGCTGGGGCAGAGAAGAAGAGAGAGTGCTTGCAGGCAGTCAGGAAAGTTGCTGGCTAGTCCTGGTCTTCCTGCTTCTCTGGTTATATGACTTTGGTCAGCCACTTTGCCTCTTGGGGCATTAGTTTGCTCCCCTTGAAAAAGAAAAGATTCATCATCTTTTGAAAACTGCTTTTCTAGGTATCTGTGTGCCTTGAGGATAGGAGCTGTCATCTTGGGCCATTTAGGTTCCTCTCGGGTTCGTGTCCCCCTCTTCACAAGTAATAGTTCCAACAGATCAGGGCCTATGCTCTGTTGTCCCTTAAATTCCCATGATCCAGGAGATTTTCCTTGGCAGTGAGCTCTTTGTAAAGACACCAAGAATTTGAACCTAGGTGAATTCTTGGCCACCTGGTGTGTTGGCTCGGTCAATCTTGATTAACTATTTTCTTTTTATTTATTTATTTATTAATTTTTTATTCATATGTGCATACAAAGTTTGGGTCATTTCTCCCCCCTCACCCAACCCCTTCCCTCTACCCCCCACCCCCTCGATACCTGGCAGAAACTATTTTGCCCTTATCTCTAATTTTGTTGAAGAGAGAGTATAAGCAATAATAGGAAGGAACAAGTGTTTTTGCTAGTTGAGATAAGGATAGCTAATCAGGGAGGTGACTTGCATTAATTTCCTATGCATGTGTGTTACCTTCTAGGTTAATTCTTTTTTTTATTTTTTATTGTTTTATTATTCATATGTGCATACAATGCTTGGGTCATTTCTCCCCCCTGCCCCCACCCCCTCCCTTACCACCCACTCCACCCCCTCCCTCTCCCCCCCACCCCCTCAATACCCAGCAGGTACTATTTTGCCCTTATTTCTAATTTTGTTGTAGAGACAGTATAAGCAATAATAGGAAGGAACAAGGGTTTTTGCTAGTTGAGATAAGGATAGCTATACAGGGCATTGACTCACATTGATTTCCTGTGCATGTGTGTTACCTTCTAAGTTAATTCTTCTCGAACTGACCTTTTCTCTAGTTCCTGGTCCCCTTCTCCTATTGGCCTCTGTTGCTTTAAAGTATCTGCTTTAGTTTCTCTGCATTGAGGGCAACAAATGCTATCTAGTTTTTTGGGTGTCTTACCTATCCTCACCCCTCCCTTGTGTGTTTCTTGCTTTTATCATGTGATCAAAGTCCAATCCCATTGTTGTGATTGCCCTTGATCTAATGTCCGCATATGAGGGAGAACATACGAATTTTAGTCTTTTGGGCCAGGCTAACTTCACTCAGAATGATGTTCTCCAGTTCCATCCATTTACCAGTGAATGATAACATTTCGTTCTTCTTCATGGCTGCATAAAATTCCATTGTGTATAGAAACCACATTTTCTTAATCCATTCGTCGGTGGTGGGGCATCTTGGCTGTTTCCATAACTTGGCTGTTGTGAATAGTGCCACAATAAACATGGGTGTGCAGGTGCCTCTGGAGTAACCTGTGTCACAGTCTTTTGGGTATATCCCCAAGAGTGGTATTGCTGGATCAAATGGTAGATCAATGTCTAGCTTTTTAAGTAGCCTCCAAATTTTTTTCTGGAGTGGTTGTACTAGTTTACATTCGCACCAGCAGTGTTAAGAGGGTTCCTTTTTCCCCCACATCCTCACCAACACCTGTTGTTAGTGGTGTTGCTAATGATGGCTATTCTAACAGGGGTGAGGTGGAATCTTAGTGTGCTTTTAATTTGCCTTTCCTTTATTGCTAGAGATGGTGAGCATTTTTTCATGTGTTTTTTGGCCATTTGAATTTCTTCTTTTGAGAAAATTCTGTTTAGTTCACTTGCCCATTTCTTTATTGGCTCATTAATTTTGGGAGAATTTAGTTTTTTAAAGTTTCCTATATATTTATCAGTCCTTTGTCTGATGTGTAGCTGGCAAATATTTTCTCCCACTCTGTGGGTGTTCTCTTCAGTTTAGAGACCATTTCTTTTGATGAACAGAAGCTTTTTAGTTTTATGAAGTCCCATTTATCTATGCTATCTCTTAGTTGCTGTGCTGCTGGGGTTCCATTGAGAAAGTTCTTACCTATACCTACTAACTCCAGAGTATTTCCTACTCTTTCCTGTACCAACTTTAGAGTTTGTGCTCTGATATTAAGATCCTTGATCCATTTTGAGTTAATCTTGATATAGGGTGATATACATGGATCTAGTTTCAGTTTTTTGCAGACTGCTAACCAGTTTTCCCAGCAGTTTTTGTTGAAGAGGCTGTCTTCTCTCCATTGTATATTTTTAGTGCCTTTGTCAAAGATAAGTTGGTTATAGTTGTGTGGCTTCATAACTGGGTCCTCTATTCTGTTCCACTGGTCTTCGTGTCTGTTTTTGTGCCAGTACCATGCTGTTTTTATTGCTATTGCTTTGTAATATAGTTTGAAGTCAGGTATTGTGATACCTCCAGCATTGTTCTTTTGACTGAGTATTGCCTTGGCTATTCGTGGCCTCTTGTGTTTCCATATAAATTTAATGGTAGATTTTTCAATCTCTTTAATGAATGTCATTGGAATTTTAATGGGAATTGCATTAAACATGTAGATTACTTTTGGGAGTATAGACATTTTTACTATGTTGATTCTCCCAATCCATGAGCATGGGAGATCTCTCCACTTTCTATAGTCTTCCTCAATCTCTTTCTTCAGAAGTGTATAGTTTTCCTTGTAGCGGTCATTCACATCCTTTGTTAAGTTTACACCTAGGTATTTGATTTTTTTGAGGCTATTGTAAATGGAATTGTTTTCATATATTCTTTTTCAGTTTGTTCATTATTAGTGTATAGAAATGCTAATGATTTTTCTATGTTGATTTTATATCCTGCTACCTTGCTGTAGCTATTGATGATGTCTAGAAGCTTCTGAGTAGAGTTTTTTGGGTATTTAAGGTACAGGATCATATCATCTGCAAATAGGGACATTTTGACAGTTTCTTTACCTATTTGTATTCCTTTTATTCCTTCTTCCTGCCTAATTGCTCTGGCTAGGAATTCCAGTACTATGTTGAATAGGAATGGAGATAGTGGGCATCCTTGTCTAGTTCCTGATTTTAGAGGGAATGGTTTCAGTTTTTCTCCATTAAGTATAACGCTGGCTGTAGGTATGTCATATATAGCTTTTATAATGTTGAGGTACTTTCCTTCTATTCCTAGTTTTTTTAGAGCTTTTATCATGAAATGGTTTTGGATCTTATCAAAGGCTTTTTCTGCATCTATTGAGATGATCAAGTGGTTTTTGTCTTTGCTTCTGTTAATGTGGTGTGTTACATTTATAGATTTTCGTATGTTGAGCCACCCCTGCATTCCTGGGATGAAGCCTGCTTGGTTGTGGTGAATAATCTTTTTGATGTGTTGTTGAATTCGGTTTGCTATTATTTTATTGAGGATTTTTGCATCAATGTTCATTAAGGTGATTGGCCTATAGTTCTCCTTTTTGGAGGTGTCTTTGCCTGGTTTTGGGATAAGTGTAACACTGACTTCATAAAATGTGTTAGGCAGTTTTCCTTCCCTTTCTATTTCATGGAACAGTTTAAGGAGGGTTGGTATCAGTTCTTCTTTAAAGGTCTGATGGAATTCAGCAGAGAATCCATCAGGTCCTGGACTTTTCTTTTTGGGGAGACTCTTGATTGCTGCTTCAATTTCATTTTGTGTTATAGATCTATTCAGGTGATTAGTTTCCTCTTGGTTCAGTTTTGGATGATCATATGTATCTAGAAATCTGTCCATTTCTTTAAGATTTTCGAATTTATTTGAATATAGGTTCTCAAAGTAGTCTCTGATGATTTCCTGGACTTCCATGGTGTTTGTTGTTATCTCCCCTTTTGCATTCCTGATTCTACTAATTTGGGTTTTTTAACTCCTCATTTTAGTCAGGTTTGCCAGGGGTCTGTCGATCTTGTTTATTTTTTCAAAGAACCAACTTTTTGTTTCATTAATTTTTTGTATGGTTTTTTTTGGTTTCTATTTCATTGATTTCAGGTCTTATTTTTATTATTTCTCTCCTATTTGTTTTGGGATTTGCTTGTTCTTGTTTTTCTAGGAGTTTGAGATGTATCATTAGGTCGTTGATTTGTGATCTTTCAGTCTTTTTAATATATACACTCATGACTATAAACTTTCCTCTCAGGAATGCCTTTGCTCTGTCCCATAGGTTCTGGTAGGTTGTGTTTTCATTTTCATTGACTTCCAGGAACTTTTTAATTTCCTCTTTTGTTTATTTCATCAATGACCCATTTTTCATTAAGTAATGAGTTATTTAGTTTCCAGCTATTTGCATGTTTTTTGTCTTTACTTTTGTGGTTGAGTTCTAGTTTTATTGCGTTGTGATCAGATAGTATGCATGATATAATTTCTATAGTCTTATATTTGCTGAGGCTTGCTTTGTGCCCTAGGATACGATCTATTTTGGAGAAGGTTCCATGGGCTACTGAGAAGAATGTATATTGTGTAGTAGTTGGATGAAATGTTCTGTAGACATCAAGTAGGACCATTTGTTCTATTGTATATTTTAGATTTAGGATTTCTTTATTGATTTTTTTGTTTGGATGATGATAATGGGTTGTTAAAGTCTCCCATGACCACTTTGTTGGCATTTATATATGCTTTTAGGTCCTTCAGGGTATGTTTGATGAAACTGGGTGTGTTGACATTGGGTGCATATAGGTTGATAATTGTTATTTCCTTTTGGTCTATTTCCCCTTTTATTAGTATGGAATGTCCTTCTTTATCTTGTTTGATAAATGTAAGTTTGCAGTCTACTTTGTCAGAGATAAGTATTGCTACTCCTGCCTGTTTTCGGGGGCCATTGGCTTGGTAAATCTTCCAGCCTTTCATCCTAATCCTATACTTATTTCTGTTGGTGAGATGGGTCTCCTGTAAGCAACAAATTGTTGGATCTTCCTTTTTAATCCAGTTCGTCAAACGGTGCCTTTTGATGGGGGAATTAAGTCCATTAACATTAAGTGTTAGTACTGATAGGTATCTGGTGATTCCTGTCATTTAGTTGTCTTAGTTGTTTGAGGGTTTGATTGTGTGTACCTAAGTTGAGGTTACTCTCTACTTTCTTGCTTTTTCTTTTCCTGTGGTTTGGTGCTGCCTGCCCTTTCATGGTTATGTTGGGTTTCATTTTCTGTGTGCAGAATCCCTTGCAGAATCTTTTGTAGTGGTGGCTTTGTGGTCACATATTGTTTTAGTTTCTGCTTATCATGGAAGACTTTTGTTGCTCCATATATTTTGTATGATAGTTTTGCTGGGTAGAGGATCCTAGGGTTGAAGTTATTTTCATTCAGTGCCCAGAAGATCTCACCCCAAGCTCTTCTTGCTTTTAATGTTTCTGTTGAGAAGTCTGCTGTGATTTTGATGGGTTTATCTTTGTATGTTATTTGTTTTTTCTCTCTTACAGCCTTCAATATTCTTTCCCTAGTTTCTGAACTTGTTGTTTTAATGATGATATGTCGTGGGGTAGTTCTATTTTGATCTGGTCTGTTTGGTGTCCTGGAGGCCTCTTGCATCTGTATGGGAATATCTTTCTCTAGATTTTGAAATTTTCTGTTATTATTTGTTTGAATATGTTACACATTCCCTTTGCTTGCACCTCTTCTCCTTCTTCAATGCCCATGATTCTCAGGTTTGGTCTTTTGATGGAGTTAGTGAGTTCTTGCATTTTCTTTTCACAGGTCTTGAGTTGTTTAACTAATAGTTCTTTGGTTTTTCCTTTAATTACCATTTCATCTTCAAGTTATGAGATTCTGTCTTCTGTTTGTTCTATCCTGCTGGATTGGCCTTCCATTTTGTTTTGCAATTGTTTTGTTGTTTTTTCTGAGGTTTTCCATATCTTGAGTCATTTCCACTTTAATGTTGTCTATTTTCATCCTGAGTTCATTTATGTCTTTATTAAGGGTGGTCTTTGTTTCACTTTGGTGTTTATACAGAGCTTCTATGGTTTCTTTTATTTCTTCTTTCACTTTTTCAAATTCTCTATTTTTGTTGTCTTGGAATTTCTTGAGTGTCTCCTGTACAGTTTGGTTGTCCATATCCAGTATCATCTCTATTAAATTCTCATTGATTACCTGTAGTGTTTATTCTTTTAGACTGTTCTTGTGGGCTTCGTTGGGTTCTTTTGCATAGTTTATCTTCATTTTGTTAGAGTCTTGATCTGAATATTTGTTTTCTTATTCCCCTCTGGTTCCTGTACTAATTTTTTTGCTGTGGGGAAACTGGTTTCCCTGTTTTTTCTGTCTTCCCATCATTGCCCTTGGTGTTGTTATTCTCTCTGTACTGTGTGCAATTAAGTATTTTCTAGCTTGTAATAATAACAATGGTGATATTTAGAATGGAAGGGTGCGAGGAGATGGAAAGCAAAGAAGGTAAAGAAAAAGGGGAAAACAAACAAGTAGAAAAAACAAAACAAAGAAACAACAAAAAAGTTTCAAAGTTATAAACATGGAGAGATAGTGTACTAATCAACCGTAAGCTGAACAGGCATTAGAGAGAGAGAGAGAAGATTGAAAATTAAAAATAAAAAAAGATAAAAATAAATAAATAAATAAATAAATAAATATAAAATCTCCATGTTCAAATGCAATAAAGTTTCAGTCTTAATAATTTTGGTGTTCATCCCTCAGCCTCCAGTCCTGGAGATGGTGTCTCAGAAGTAGTTCTATTGTTGTCTCATCAAAGGGGAAAAAAAACTAAAACAAAACAACACAAAACAAAAAATAACCCCACAAAGTGTCCCAAGTTCAAATGCAATACAGTTTCAGTAAGTTTTTCAGCATGCAGGTGTAGTTCGGTTGTTGTCTCATCAAAGGAAGAGAGAAAAAAAAGAGTCTGGGGACAGTTCTGTGCATGGCTATCTGAGGCTGTGGCTCACCTGCCTGCTGCTGTCAGCCTGTTGTTGCTGGAGGCTTTATTTATGCAGATCTCAGGAGTGAGCTTAGCACTCACCTGGCCACTCAGGCTTTGTTTACTCAGAGTTCTGTGCGCAGTCTCTGCTACAAGTTTTCCCCTTTCCAAGCACACCGTGGGGGGTGGGGTGACACTGCACCAGCTTTCTCAGGCCTGCGTGCTTATTTACAGTTCACGTGGGAAGTGGGTCTTTCCCCACTCTCTTGTGGAGTTTTCCTTCCACCACCACTTTTACAAGCTTTCCCACTCCTGATTGCTGGGCATGTGCTGCTGCTCCTGTCTTCTCTGGCCAGCTTGTTTTTTTACAGCTCATGTGGGAAGTGGTCTTCCCCCCTCTCCTGTGACGTTTTCCTCCCACTGCCACTTTTACAAGCTTTCCCACTTCTGGTTGCTGGGCAGGTGCTGCCGCTCCTGCCTTCTCCAGCCGGCTTGTTGTGAGGGATTTCCCCTCCCCCCTCTTCAGTGCAGAGGGCACCCCACTCTCTTTGCTATGTGTCTTTTTTGTTGTTATTGCTTATTATTCAGTTTCTCTTTTTTCCCCTGGGTGGGGGTTGACTGTCCAGGGGGTTATGCTGATCTGGCCCAGGGTTGTCTGTGGGAGTACTGTGTACCACTTAGCTCACCTTGTGGTCCATGTCTTCCCAAGCCTTCTGGGTGCTGGTGTCTGGTGGCAGTGCTGGAGCCCTCCTGGTTTCTCTGTTTAACATGGAGTGGGGATACTATGCACAGGCTGGTGGTGTGGAGGAGTCAAAGTTTTGCCTCTTCTGGGTGGTTTTTCCTGTAAGGTGTATCTCCAGCGTCTCTCCAAGACTTTACTTTAGGAGGCACGCTTTCTGCTTCCTCCCTCTAGCTGCCATCTTGGAATTCCCGATTAACTGTTTGCTTCGGGAATGTCCTAGAATGTTACCCTAGCAATGTTCTGAATGTTTTATTTGGATTAGACTACTTCCTATAATAATTATAAGTGTCTTTGGGTATAATTTGGTATCAATAGATCAATAGATTTCAAACACAGATAACTCTTCTTTTAATACAGGGGATGAAACCCAGGGCCTCATGCATGCTCTACCACTGAGCTACACTCCCCAGACACAGATAGCTTTGTTTGTTTGGCAGTACTGGGGCTTGACCACAGGGTTTCATGCTTGCTAGGCACACATGCTACCACTTGAGTCACACCTCCAGCCCCTTGTGCTCTGGTTATTTTGTAGATAGGGTTTCACTTTCTGCTCAGACTGGCCTGGATTACAATCCTCCTATTTTAAGTTTCCAACTGTTGCTGGGGTGACAGGTATGTGTGACCACACCCAGCGTTTATCTATTGAGAGGGTCTTGCAAACTTTTCTTTTTGGCCTGGGCTGGCCTGGAACTGCAATCCTCCCAATCTCAGCCTCCTGCATAGCTTGGGCTGCCAGACATGCACCACTGTGCCCAGCTATTGGTTGAAATGGGTTCTCACAAACTTTGCCCAGGCTGACCTCAAACCATGATCCTCCCAATCTCAGCCTCCCAAACAGCTAGGATTCCAGGCAGAAACCACTGGTACCCAGCTCACAGATAACTCTTGATTGAGAAGCAGGCATAGGATGTGTTTGGAACATGGGCTTTAGGCAGGCCTACTTTAAATCTAGGGTTCTCTGTGCCTCTTCCTAGATGAGTGATCGCAGAGGTGTTTCTGATTTCCCTAACTTTCTTCACTTGGAGAAGGGTTGTGGCAAACTTCTTGGAGTTATCGCAAGCATTAACTAAGCTTGCACATGCAGACAGCACAAGTAGAGTGCCTCGTTTGTTGCATTGTTATTTCACCCAGCTAATACCAACCACCTCTGTGTTTGCTGTGGTATGTTGTGGGTACCCCCACTTCCTTCACATTGTTGGGTGTTTGCTGCCTCTCTCCTGCTCTTCTCCTGTCCTGTCCATGCCTTCTGCCCACATTTTCCTCCCCCACTCTGATCTTGACACTTTCTTCCATTCCCCTTTGTTCTCACCCCACCTCCCTACTTCTCATGCACCCTCCCTGTCACAAACATGCTTTGTACTGCCTTGGCTGCTTGCCTGGTTCACTCTAACTAAGGATGTGACCTTGGGGTGAATGACAATAGTTGTCTCGTAGCCCACGCTACGTGCTTTACAACTTGCAGCATGTCCGGTCCTTATAGTCATCTGAGGAAGCTGCTGTTAGCATCCCCATCTTCCAGATCAAGGCTTGAAATGCAGAGGTCAACTAACCTGCTCAAGGTTAAATAGCTAATGAGGGGTAGAAATGGGATTCAAGCCCAGAGTTTGGCTGGGGAACCTGGGTTTCCAGGCTCTATTCTCTTAGTCACTTGTAGGCACTACCTCTGAAGCAGACAGACAGGAGACTCTCACCTCCACAGGTAAGCTAAACAACAAACAATGTGCTTATTGATAACTGAAGTGAGTTTGATGCCCGTGGTTTTAGAGGCTGTCATGCACTGAGCTGCACCTTTGCTTTTCTAGGTCACAGCAGCAGGAATGGAGGGGGCAAGGTAAAGTGGTGGAGCACAGCGTGGGGTAGGTAATGGCACCAAATAGAATGAAAGTGGTCCTTTAGTCCAAAGTGCCCCCAAGTTGCAGGCTGGGGGCTCAGGCACCAGGAAACTGAGGCTCCTACTTCCAAGGTCACCTTTGCTGTCACACCCTGAATGGACCTTGCCCTTCCTGTTGGACTTGCTCAGGTAGCCGAGGGCTCTTTTCTCACCAGGGTGAAGTTACTTTCATACCCACCTGGCAGGGTAGAATAATTGTGCAGGATGAACGAAGGTGGGGATAGTATTCTTTCTGACTCAAAAGGACTCCCAATGGATGACGTGTACCTTTCAGTTGTTTTTTATTGGCCTCCTCTTCATGATGAGTCTTCCTGATGCCATTCCACTTGAGAAATCCCTTGTGGAACTGGGTGATTCTGCTATACCCTGGGGAAAATTCCTTGTCCATTTAGGGAACACTGTTTTCACCTTCACCAGCCCTTGGGGCTAATAATAGCAGCCTTTGACTTTCTTCTTGTTGGGACTTTTGTCCAAGTGTTTGTGGCCCCCTCCCTAGGTAAGGTGAATGATATGCGAGTCATTTTCCTTTAAGGAGCTATTGTTCCCTCTATAGCAGATGATAGGGTTGGACTTATTCATGGATCATAACTTGGGGTCCCTGAAGATTGTATGTGGATTGGTGCACACAGGCCAACAGAGGTAACTCGAGCATCTCTGTCTGTGCCGAGAAATGGCTTACTAGAAGTTCTGTGCACCTTTAGATGGTAGTGGCTGCTATGGCGTTGCAGGTATTTTACCATTGGAGAGGTTCTTGAAATTGGCTCAAAGTCTATCATCTCTGTCCATTGAGTTGTTTCTTAGTGTATGAGTCCCTAATTTATCTGATGATAGAACCTACCTCATTCATTCTCAAGTTCATTAATATGCAAAAATAGAGTCAGGAATTGGAAGTGGAAGGCAAAGTTAACACTGCTGTGATAACGATTGGTTAACCGCCAGTTACCTGATGAGTTAGCAATGAAGTATGCAGACTGTCTGGAGAGGGTTGGGAATGGCTCTGGCAGAAAGTTTCTTTGCAGAAAATCACTCTCCACTGGACCTCAGCTTCTTTCAACGGTTAGATCGCAATCCTGTGGCTAGACCAAGACTCAGTAAACGATAGCCTATGGACCAAATCTGTCTTGCCATCTGTTTGTACCCTGTTTTGTAAGCTAAGAATGGTTTTTCCATTTTTAAACAGTTGGAGAAATCCAAGGAATAATCTGTGACACTTGACAATTCAGTAAAACTAAAATTTCAGTATTCCATAAATAAAATTGTATTGTAACACAGCCACGCTCATTTGTTTACATATTGTCTATGGCTGCTTTGCACCAATACAACAGTGGAGTAGATTGTGAGTGAGCCTGTGTGGCCTGAACACCTAAATATTTACTAGCTGGACCTTTCCAGAAAATGGTTGTCAACCTCTAAGCTAGATCATCTACCCTCATGTTTCAGACTGTGGAAGTTTCATGAAGACCCAATGTCTTGACTGTGTCTGGCCAAGCAGAATAAGCTTACAGGGGTACTAGAACCCTGCACCCCTAGCCCATCCACCCTGCCCTGCCCATACCCATCAGAGTCCAAAGCTCAAGGTGCAGGGCAGAAAGCACTAACCGTCTATGTCCTTCCTGGCCTGCCATGGCTGTTGTTCAAAATATTCCAGCTTGCTCTCAGGAAGAAGGGAAAAGTCTCTGGCCTATGGAGCCCACCTGGGCTTTTGCTCTGGGGGACAGAAGAAACAAGAGGCCAAGCTGCTCTAAGTATAACCTTCTGCACATAAATAAGACTGCCTCAAAGAACATCTCAGTGTCATTCAACAGCCCCCAAATGGTCAACAGGCTTGCAGACTGTGATGGTCGGCTCGCTGACAATTTACCCTTGTCTAAACACTAAGTCATCACTCACATGAAAGTATAGAACCTTCAACGTTTCATGGAAAAATTAATTTTACTTCAGAAAGTGGAAGTTTAGAAAGAAAGGAGAAAACTTGCTTCCAAGAACCTTATGCACAATGTATTTTAAATAAGGGTGGTTGCGACTCCTCTGAAGGGCCAAGTTCATGGCCAGCAGGTGATGGAAGCCTACATGTCCTACACCTGGACCATCTGTGGCTCTATTCCTATGCCCCTCTCCTCCCTGGCTGCCTGGCTGCCCTTTCCTTCTGCTTCTCCCTTGGGACTGGTTTTGTGCACTGTCTCTGTTTCCTACCCTTGATATGGCCTTAATATGGAAAGGAAGAAGGTCTTTAATCAGTTGTAAATGGCATTTCTAGTTTCCTCTCTTCTTCTTTTTTTTTTTTTTTTGCTGGGACTGAGGTTTGAACTCAGGGTTTTTGTGCTTGTAAAGCAAGAGCTTTACCACTTGAGCCACAACTCCAGTCCATTTTGCTCTGGTTATTTTGGAGATAGAGTCACATGGACTATTAACTGGACTGACCTCAAACTGATCCTTCTGATCTCAGCCTCCCAAGTTGCTAGGATTACAGGTGTGAGCCACTGGTGCCTGACTCTTAATTTTAAAAGCAGTTAAGTGAAATGTTCCCTGTTTCCTCCAATGAGATAAAAGTGATTTTGTTTTGTTTTGCTATTTTTGCATTGCTGGGGATAGAACCCAGGGCCTCACACATGCTAGGCAAGAGCTCTACCATGAGTCACACCACCAGCCCCAAATTCTTCTTTTCCTCATTGGCATGCCTTGGTAACAATGCTAATAGCTTACCAGTAGCTGAGCACTGCCTAAGCACTGGAACCTGGGTTAGAGATGTTATTAACTCATTTAATACTCAGTACATAGAGCCCTATGTACTTTTTTTATCATTGTCATTTCAAAACTAAGGAAGTGAAGACACAGATATTGAATGTCTTGCTCAAGGTCCTCCAACATTGTAACTGGCAGAGAGATTGAACCAGGCTATCTGATTTCCAAGTCCATATCCTCAACCATGAATTTAATAATAATTAATTGATAAAGGGTCTTTTTATGTAGCTGAAGCTGGCCTTGAATTTGCTATGAAGCCCAGGTACACCTTGAATTTGAGATCCTCCTGCTTCGGCCTCCCTAGTACATCACCACACCCAATTTTTTTGCTAAGACTGGGGTTTGGACACAGGACCTTGTGCTTGCTAAGCAGGCACTGTACTACTTGAGCCACTCCACCAGCCCTTTTTTGGATTGGGTATTTTCGTGATAGGGTCTTGTGAACTATTTGTCTGGGTTGGTCTCAAACCATGATCCTCCTGATCTCTGCCTCCAGAGTACTTAGGATTACAGGCATGAGCCACTGGCACATGGTTTTGAACCATGAATTTTAACTAACGGCCTTCTCTTGTTAGATGTCCCTCACCACATTCATCACCCAGTTTCCCCTGGATGAGTTCATACTTCGGGTATGGGACGTTCCAATTGATATAATGGCCTACTTTAATTTCCCCAGAAGTATTGGTAGAGTTGGAGAGGAAGGCCTTGAATTATCCCACCTCTTCCTTATTCCAACTAAAAGGTGATGGAATTTCTTTTTTCTTTTCCTTTTTCTTTTTTTTTTTTTTTGGTACTGGGATTTCAACTTGGGGCCTTGTGCTTTTGAATAGGGTTTTATGCTTCCTGTGTAGCTAGGATGACAGGCACTTGCCACTATGCCCAGATTTTTATTGGTTGAGATGGGAGTCTCATGAACTTTTTACCTGGGCTACCCCAAACTGCGAACCTCCTGATCTCTGCTGCCTAACTAACTAGGCTTACAGGCTTGAGCCACTGCACCTGGCCAGGTGATTGAATTTCTTGTGTTTCTGCCTCTCCCTGCCCCACATTAACCCTAGTAAAAGTCTCATTACTTTTTGTACTTTGCAAGTCACAAAAGAGCTGAAATTATCATTCTCTCTTGCCATTTCCAGGCTATTGTTCTGTGGCCACTGCTCACCAACTGTTGATTTTTTTTTTGGCAGTACTAGAGCTCAAACACATGGCCTTGTGCATGTTAGGCAAGCACTCCACCACTGAGCTATACCCCCAGCCTCACCCTACTGATTCAAAAGCCTGATGATAATATCCAAAGAAAATACCTAGAGTGGACAAGCCTAGCCCAAAAGCATGAGTGTCTTAGGTAGAAATATCACACTATGAGGGGATCTTCTGTGAAATGGTAATTATTGTTTATTGAGTATTTTCAGCAACTTCATGAGTTAAAGATGAGGAAACAAGGCCCAGAGAGGCCAAAGGACTCGATCGAAATCACATAGCTGCTGGTTGAAACCCAGATCTATTTAACATTAAAACTTGGTTTTGGCCCAGTATGGTAGTGCACTTCGGTAATCCCAGCTACTCAGGAGGCCATAGGTAGGAGAATTGCAGTTTGAGGCTGGCCCTGGGCAAAAGCATGAGAGCCTATCTAAAAAATAACCAAAGCAAAAAAAGGTGGGTGGTAGTTCAAGTGGCATTTCACCTGCTTAGGAAGAACAAGGCCCTGAGTTCAAACTCCAGCATCACAAAAAAAGCTTATTTTTAGAAAGCAAACTACTGTATTGATGACTATGTTGCAAGTAGGGGAGGAAGTTGTTCTGTGGGGTCTTTAAAGACCACTAGGTTTGGCTGGTGCCACATAGTCCTAGGGCCATGATTTTAAAGACTATAATCCTTTAAGTGGATCAGCCATAATCTAGTTCTTGTCTATTTGGAAGCACTTAGGTTGTTTCCAATTTTATGATGAAAATCTGTGTGCATGCACGTGTGTGTGTGTGTGTGTGTGTAGGAAATACTGTATTTTGGTAAGGCAGTAATTGATTCTTTACCCTGTGATCTTTTAGTTCCATTTTAGTGGTTTCTTTAATCCAGTTTAACATTATAAGGGTCAGGCTGGGTGGCATATACCCTACTTCCAGCATTTGGGTGGCTGAGGCAAGAAGACCGAGAGTTCAGGCCAGCCTGGGCTACATAGTGAGACCCTGTCTTGAGAACCTCTTTTCCCCCCAAAACCAACCAACCAACCAAATATTATAAGGACATTAAAAAATACCAGAACAAAATCCTGCTCCCCCTGTTCCTAGAGGAACTTCCAGGCATGGGGCTAAGGGCTAAAACCTTAGAGTTTGGGCTCTGTAGCAGGTAACTGGTTTCTGAACCCATCAGCGAAGGAAAGGAAATGTCTGTCATTCTACCGTACTGCGGACTTTGTTTTAATCTTCCCCACATGGAAATAATCTACCTGACGGGGCAAGAAATCCTGAATGAATGTCCTTACTCTACTCCTTATTGGTCTCTGTGTTTGGAAGATATTTTAATTTCCCTCATGAAGTGGGGCTAGATAATGACAGAGTTGGAAGATTCATTTTAATGACTGCTTCAGAAATTAAAGATCAAGAGGCCAGAATGTCACATTAGATGCTCTGGCTTTAATAACACTCTGATTCTCCTCCAGCTCAGAATCACCACCTTGAACCTCAAGACTGGACTAAGGTACAGCCAGTATGACATTCACTGTGGGCACTTTCCTGTGGGCACAAAATTTAAGGCGGGAGGACGGCCAAAATTTCACATTTCAGTGCAGTGCCTTAAAACCCAAATTACAATGCAGAAGATCTACGAGGGACAAAATATCAGGATCTCACAATGCCACCCCCCGACCATATTGAAGGCTGAGGCAAAAGAAAAATGTGTGTCTAGATACATGTTTTTATGTATTTTTGAAGAGCTAATTCTTTTGCCAGAAGTCACTTTTGAAAATATTATTGATGTGTTTGCTTCCATTAAATCCAGAAAGCAAAATGATAATAAATTCTGTATGGGGTAGAAATAAATTATTTAAGCCTCAGATATTATTGTGAGTTTTAACACACCTGCTTTTAAATTTTTCAGTATGTTTTTCAGCTACTTTACTTTCAACTGGGTGAAATAATTGTCCCGTTTGACCTGTCTGGCTTGACATATCCATCCAGTAAAACAGCAGGCTTGTATAAATTTACTGTCCGACCCTGGGCTGGATCCTGGGGGATACAAATCTGAGGTGAGATTGGTTGCCTTTGAGGACAGAAGTATGACACATCATTGAGTGAGCATGAGATGGAATGGGATCCATGTCACAAAAGAGATTCCAACAGTGGCCCTGGAGAGCTTCAGTGGAAGGAGGAGCCATAGCGAGCCCATGAACTACAGTGACTTCTTCCAAAAGAGGCATTTCAGTTGGCAGTGGGACGTCCAAACCCCACAGTGTGAGTGAGAGAATGAGAGGGGATGAGATGGGGCAGATAGTGGGCTACCATGGTTTGGGTGTATCGCCCAAAAGTTCATGTGTTGCAAACTTAACACCCAACTTCAGTGTTGATGGTTTTGGAGGTTGGGCCTGTGGAAAGTGACCAGTATTTAGGTGAAGTCATGGAGGTAGGCTCCCCACAGTGAGACCACTGGCTTTACAAGAAGTCCCGGCCTCTAGAGCCATGAACCAAAGAAACCTCTATTCTTTCAAAATTTATTTTATTTCTCATTAGTGTATATAACTGTCAAAGGGGTTTCATTGTGACATTTCTACACGTGCACATATGTACATTGATCAGATTTACCTACCTCTTTTTTTTCTTGTTCCTCTCCCCCTACCCCCTGCTTTTTTTTTTTTTTTTTTGGGCTCTGGGGTTTGAACTCAGCATCTACACCTATAGCCACTCCACCAGCCCTTTCTTGTGAAGGTTTTTTTTTTTTTTTTTTTTTTTTGGAGATAAGGTCTTTTGAACTATTTGCCCGGGCTGGCTTCAAACCATGATCCTCCTGATCTCTGCCTCCCAAGTAGCTAGGATTACAGGCGTGAGCTACTGGCGTCTGGCTCAGAGCCAGTTTTAATGGGTTTCACCTGTGCATATAAAGTAGTTTAATCGTATGCATCCCATTACCCTCTCTTCACCCTCCCCTGCTCCTATCAGTCCACCCCCCAACAGAAGAAAATGACTCCAGTCTCTTTTTTATTTTTATTTTTGTCTTGACTCTTGATATGAAAGAGTCTTTTTAAATCTGGCTTATTTTGCTTAACACGATCTCCAGTTCCATCCATTTAAATGACCCAGTCCATGGTATTCAGTTATAACAACAAAAACAAACTATGACATAGGTCCAGAATTGAGTACTCTGACAGGGTCAAAGAGAATGGGCTCATATAGCTCAGAGAGCTCCAGGTTCCACTCTTAGCTCCAACACCTTCTTCTTGGTCAAGTTATTTCACCTCCTTTGGTTTCCCTGCACAATGAGATATGCGGGATATTCTCTGAAGGCCTCTGCAGGTCCATCCTTCACCTGTCTCCACCGGTGTTCTTAATGGACCGCATCCAACTCTGGCTTCTGGTTGGCCTGGGCAATGGGCGGTACTGACAGGAGACCAGGGATCAGAAGGAGAGCAAGGTCAGGGTATTTATTCACAGGGCTTTCTCCTTGCTTCTTGGCTATAGACAGGCTACAGCCTGTCTCTTCAGACACCCGCAGTCTCTTTTAGGCACGGCTGACCTATGGCCTAGCTCTTTGGTTCCCTCCGCCTAGGGGTAGGAACAATTCACTGATGCTGGGCTCATCATTCCTTGTTGGTTACCCTAACCTCATTCATACTTTTAAAAACAGTCACTTCATTAAGCCCTCTTTATTTGCCTGTTTTGAATGGGCAATCTCTTTTCTGCCAGCTTGGCACACAGCAAATGTTCAATAAACAATAGCCTCTAGACTTGCACTGCCTACGTGAAGCCTTCAGTTGTGACAGCTCCTGCAGGAAGTCTCCATTCTGGTGGCCTGTGCAAAGGCCTGTCTGAAGTCCCTGGGTTCACCTGTGTGTCAGCAAAATAGAACACAGGATCTCACTTTTGAAGCCCACAGCCAGGCCAGGGTGAATGTGAGGACTGGCTCTCCCCTACGGACTGGCTTGGTGATGCTGCCAGCCAGATAATTATTCCAGGCAATTTCTCCTGCCATTGTCCCCTTGGACTGAGTCCATCACTTTGTCACCTGGCTCAGAGGCTTCAATGAGCAGCGTATGGACATTCATTACAAGCACTGTATGTTTCCGGTTCGTTTTTTATTTGTGTCTTTGGATTAGTGCGATCAGCTACTCACTGAGCTCACCGTCTAAAGAAAGCCCTGGGCCGAGGCTCCCACCTCGTCGCTCCCATTCATGTCTGGCCAGATGAATGCGAGAGAGTGACACTGCCAGGATCTCAGCCACAGGACTGGCAGGCGCTGGTTACCTTGGGAACAACCCAGGTGCCATTGTATGTTTTGTCAGTCAGTTCATGGAAAGGCGTTTTATTTCTGCCATGGCTTTGGTGGAAATACTACATTGGTCTCCCCATCCCCCCACAAAGATGCTGGAAATTCCAATTCTGTCCCCTCTGCCTCTATGAAGACGCTGGCTCCAGACTCTACTCCAGGAAGACAACAGTTTTTCCATGAGGCGTGTGCTTATCATCTGCCACACATTGCTTCTGAGAGACTCTTTGTTTATTAGTGGCGTGTGTGCTTTAGTCACCTCCCATTAAAGTAGAGCACAGTGACCATGGAGTGCTAGGAAAAGTGGGAAGAAAATGATGGCTCAGATGATCTAAGCCACAATTGAGGGAAAGAACCAACAGATTGGACGTGAACTTGCTCACACCACCTAAACTCATCATTGAACTGGCAAAATCCAACCTCAGATTAAATGCTTGAAGAATTGGGAAGTCCAGCCTAGAGGCACCACACCTACTTTCTTCTTTTCTTTTTCTTTCTTTTGGCAGCAATGGAGTTTGAACTCAGGGCCTCATGCTTTCCAGGCAGGTGCCCTACCACTTGAGCCACGTCTCTAGCCCATTTCTGTGATGGGTTTTCTTGAGATAGGGTCTCAAGAACTACTTGCCTAGGGCTGGCTTTAAACCACAATCCTCCTGAGTAGCTAGGATTACAGGTGTGAACCACTGCCTCTTAGTGCTAACCTGACTTAGGCAGCTGGGCCAGGTTTCCTTAAGATGCTGCCACTGCTTGGAAATGGAAGGGAGGTGGCATCTGCAATCCATCCTGGGAACTGCCTTTCCTCTCCATCCTTTTTTCTTCTGATAAAGGTGCCAAAGAAGAATGTGGCCAAAAGGTGGGGATCTCATCAGCAAAACTGATAAGCAAGTGCTATAAGGCTGCATGCAGCCATCTGTCTTTCCAAGCTATCTCGAGAGAGGACAGGCATGTCCCAGCAGCTGGGCTGCCATAGCCCTTGCCTGCCTGTGAGGAAGTCTCTGTGGGCGACTTGTGTCCTTGCTGCACTCTCTGGCCCTTCAGGTCTCTCTGGAGTCCCTGCTCTCTGGGGGGACCTCCATTCTCCCCACCTCCAGAGACAAAGAGGAGCTTAACACTTCTCTCACAGGGCAATTCCTCCTCAGGCTCCTTTGAAACACTGATCTCCACACAAGCATATGAAAAGTAAATGTCTCCCCTAATTCTCGGGAAAGGGGTGCTGTTCAAACAGAATGCATACTGCCCGAAAGTATCCAGCTAATCTACCATATCATTAAAATTCTGCTTTGGCCATCCCTGCCTCAGTATTGTGTTTCTAGGCAGGTCCTTTTGTTAGCTGTGTCACTGTGTCATCCTTCCACTGTTTGCTCCCTTTCTGGAGTTGATGGACTCAGATTTCAGGCGTGCCTCACCACTATATAGGTTTGGAACCACAGCAATGCTTTTTATCCTTTCATTTATTTTTTATTGTGAGCTTAAACAAGTCTTCTGGAAGAAAAAAAACCAATTCAGAACGTAATGTACATTCAGTTCTCTTTGTTTCACTTCATGCTCACTTATGATTTTGGCTAATGTACAGACTGGGTTCCTAGAGGGCTGTAATCAATGTGTACACACTGTTTCGCTTCACATTACTGTGTATACACATTTCCATAGATCAACACAGTCCTCATTCTTGTCATCTTTAATGGCCATCAAGAATTCATCGTGGAACCGCAGCACTTCAGAAGACATCGCATTTGCATGTCTTCCTATTTGTGGGTGGCACTGTAAAGAGAGCTCTGCTTAACTCTGGCCACAAATCAATAACAAGACAATAGGGATTCAGTCACATGGGAAGGAAGCCTCGCCAAGTTGAATTTAATTAGTATATATTGTTACGGGGTAGACCATTCCCTCTTGAGTTAGGGCCCCTGATGTTTACAGGTTCCTGGTTTAATTCACTCAGCTGAGTGTAGAAGACATGGTTTGACACAACCCTGAGCTGTTTGGGTGCAGTATTAAGTGACCTTGACTCTTATTCATCTCGGAGACACCAAGCATTTTACTGGCTTCTTCTACTCAGAGGCTTTACGTTTGCGCCAGTTTCCAGGGAACTGGATGAGCTTTGCCTTCCTCCAGGGAGTTCATGTCTCTCTAACGCTTGGGGTGTGACAGAGCTTCACTGACCTTAAGCACTGTCAGATGGCCATGTTGAGAGCGGGCAAGACCACAGCCCTTTGCTAACTCGGGTTGCTGCAGGTTAGTCTGGTGATCATTAGGATCACTTTGCTGCTGGCACTGCAGTGCTTTTTACTTTAAGGGAGTGATTTTCATTTTCAGAGTCAATCTGTTTTGTATCCCTTGCCAGTTGGAGTTGGTACGGGGTTCATTTTCCTCTCAGTGAGGGGTAAGTAGATGGTCTCCTGCTGGGGATAGACTTGTCCCTTGGACAGGATCATTTAAGGCTGCTCAAAACCTTTTCCTTTACCTACCTGTGCCAGCCCTATTCATCTTTTGGGATATTACACTTCATTTTTGTGACAGATTCCATTGCAGTAGCAGCATCTTTACCATCTAGAGGTAGCCGGGGGAAAGACTTTGTCACTTGCAAGGCAGGTCAGGCAGATGAGCGAGACCGCTGATGGATTTTTTTCAGCCAGGGGCTGCACCTCGTCCAGGGCACTTAGGTGCTTCACTTCCGAGCAGTGGAAGCAGATGAGCCCAGCAGTCTTCTAGGCTGAGTGGCTTTGGCTTGTGTCACCATGATGGAATATCTGACACAGGCTACTTATGATGTAAAGACAGGTTTATTTTGGGTCATGGTTCTGGAGGTCTGAGTCCAAGATCAGGCAGTTCCTTGTGTTTGGGCCTATAGTGAGGGTGGCACATCGTGGCAGGAGCAAGTATCAAGAACGAGCACTCGTATCGCCTGCCCAGAAGCAGAGAGAGAAGCCCAGCAGGGGTCATATATCCAGTGACCTCAGGACTCCCACTACACTACTTATTAAACGTTCACAGCACCCTCCTCCATACTACCACCCTGGAAATCAAGCCTTTCTATATGGACCTCTTGGGGGGTGGTTTAGCTAAACCACTGCAGGCCTCAAAGTCATCCCAGGCAGCTTTCTTTTTACCTGGTACTCTCAGGGAGTCAGGAGACCTAAGATGAAAGGCTTGGTGTCCTACTCCAAGATGAAATCCTGACTGTCGGCAGAACAGATCATTTTTTTAGCAGGCTTAGCCAAGGTTCCTATGTGACAGGCTCTTGTGACAATGGGCTTACACTGGCAAGTTACCTGGCTAGAGTTCGGGATGCATTCTATGGGCAGATTACAGAATTAAGTCAACTGGCCTCCATGAAAACAAAGTCCACGAACTTGGCCTCCTTTTAAACTATATTCTAAGCAGCTAAACTTACCAGCGACTGCTTACAAGCCATCCCTGCTATTGGAAAAACCATTCTTGCATGTTTCCTACTGATAACAGGATGTAATAAACCAGTACAGTGGGTGGTCCAGGAAATTGATCTTTGTAAGTCTGAAGAAGCAGTAACAAGCACGGTAGTCCCAAAATATTTAAGAAGCTGTTTAGCATGCAAAGGAATTTTGCACTAACAAGACTTCATCCATCACAAGTTCATGAATTCATTTACTTATTCATTCATTCATTCATTCATTCATTTACCAAATATTCATTAAGCATGGTATGTGTGCCAAGGACTGCACTAGGCTTAGAGGCTGTAGAAGATAAATAAGCAGCTTTTCTTTTCTTTTCTTATTTTATTTATTTTATTTTACATTTTGAGACAGGGTCTCACTATGTAGCCCAGGATGGCCTCCAACTTGTGATCCTCCTACCTTAGTTTCCCAAGTGCTGGGATTATAGGCATATACCACCAGTCAGCTAGGCAGCTTTTATTCTAGAGGACTTCACATGTAAATAATACTACCAGCACTAATAACTATAATTGTTAATTATTACCATTATTAGCATATTATAGCATGATTAGTGCTGAAAGAAAAGCATATACATGTATTCTGGGCTCACAGGTGAAGTGATTCATTCAATCAAAAGAGAAAAGAACTTCCCTTATACAAATAAAATAGGTTTCTAATTTTCCTGGCTTCATTTGCATTTGCATTCATTCATTCATTCATTCAGTATTTGTTGAGCATGTACTCCGTGCTCTGCACTATTCTAGACACTGAGAATACAGAACTATAAAAACAGAAAGCCCTGCCCGGAAGCTTACTTTCTATCAGTAAGGAAACAGACTATAAAGAAATGAACAAATTATGTATTATAGCACAAAGTAATAAGTTCTCTAGGGATGGGGTGCCCACTCTGAAATGCAATGGCAAGGAAAGGCCTTGCTGAGAACGAAGGTCACAGTTGAGGTAAGGAGGCAGTGGCCAGGCTACGGTGGGGGTGGCGGAGTGCTCCAGATAGGCCAGTGGCTGGAAATGAGATCAGAGAGGTAGCAGGAGGTCAGAGCACCAAGAACCTTGTAAAATATACTAAGGTATCTGGCTTTTACTCTTTTGGAAGTCATAAAATCATGGATGCAGCTTGTAAAATTTGCTCTCAGACTTTTGGGAAACTCCTGTAATGAAATAAGCATTAATATTTTTCCAATGTAAACAATAAAATGTATTTTAAAAGCTTTTTTAGCAATAAAGTGAGTTTAAAACTTAATTTACAAAATCTCCATGAAGTTAAAAATTAAGAGGGTTTTGTTAAAGTCACCTTTTCTTCTGTAACTCAGTGTTTCCCCTAAAGCATGACTTTCTCCTGATTCTAAAACTTCCTAAACTTGCCTTTCCCCCTAGGGTTAGTGAAAGCTAAGTATGAGATCACACATGAGCTGATTAGAGTATGACAAGTGTATCAGCCAAAACGTTGCCTGCAAGAAAAGGGACAGGAAGGAGCCCAGCAATGGAAGGACAGAGTGAGATTGGGGTGAATCTTGAGAGAGGAAAATCTCACAGAAGAATCCTTCAATAAATAGATCAGTGAGTTAGAGGATTGCACGAGCTCCTTGAAGGTGATTACTGCTCAAAATTTAGTAACACTAAAAAGCGTGACATTCTGCATGCACACCACAAAGAATGTACACTCCAGTTCAAGCATTCTTGTTTGGCCGGCCCTAAAAACACTCGACAGAAGTGGCTGCTCTCTTCTGAGTGGCCACTAGGTGGCAGTCCAGGTAAAATTTTCACAAAACACAACCTTGTCCAATACATAGCGGTCAGATGAAGTAACAAATGCCAAGTGTGAAAACGTTTTCTGCCCCTGCGTTCTTCAGCTCCTGAGTTATGCCATGGACCCACTGGAGACAAAGACATGGTCATTTGTGAGTGACCTGCCATTAGCAAAGGCCACACACCTTTCTTGGCCCCTCTGGGACGTGTGTGTGTGTGTGTGTGTGTGTGTGTGTGTGTGTATGGGGAGTATTGTAACTAGCATACTTGTGTATGGGTCATGAACGTTAATTTGTTGGTGCTGTTCAAATGGTACCTAGCAAATTTCTGATTTAGCTGCGTGATGTACTCTAACTAGAACTAAACCAATTTGGGGTTGCAGCCCTATTCATCAATGTGGGGTGCTACTGAGACACAAGAGAAAGAAATGGTGTTGCCAGAACCTACCAGCTGAGAAAGAAACAGCCGGGGCTGGGAGGTGGCAGAGGGAGCTGAACTGAAAGCTTTTGAAATGTACTGTTACTCGATTCTAGGCTTAAGCCTACTCCTTGTCCTATTAGCTGGCCTCTGATACCCTACTGAAATGTTTATGAAAATATCTAAATGCCTCCACACTTAACAGTTGAGGTCTCTCTCTTCAGGAGAAATCCATGATGTCTACGCCATAGAGTGAGTTGCAAATTTGCTGAAGCATGAATTTGAACTTCATTCCCCATCAGGCTGATGTGCAGGGTGAGACACCCCCTGACCTATGCTCGTTGAGACTAGCCAATCACTTAGCTTCTACAGCTCCAAGCAGGAACTCCTATGAAGCCCAAGCAATTCTGTCCCCTATTCCTGTGCAAAAAAAAAAAAAAAAAAAAAAGCCACCTGAGTAAAAAGCCAACAGCTAGTACTGGCAATGAAATGAGCAGAAATGACAGAGTCTACAAAAGTGATGGTTCTTTTGCACAACACAGAGGTTCTAGGAGGAAAACCACACACTACATTGATATTTGGGGATTTCAAGGACCTTCTGAATAGCTGTATAGAAGAAAGACAAGTCAGTTTGCATATTCTTTCTCAAAGCTTTCTCTTTACCTTTGGAATGCTACATATTCCCAGCATCCCAACTTGTATTGTTTGCAAATAAAGTACACTTTTAAGCATTTGTTTCCTGTAAGAAAAATAAACCCAATAGTGGCTGTCTGTACACCTTGTAACAGTAGGTGTTCCTTCTTATGAAGATGAAGATAAAATGAGCAATTTTTATGCCCTGCCAAGCTTGTTAAAGTTGGGAATCTACCTATATAGGAAAAAAAAAACCTTACAAAAGCCAAAGATTTAGGTTGGCTGGATAAGGACTTTAATTATCAGCTGTGCACATTCTCAGCCTTTTGTGAAATCCCCAGGCTGCCTGCCCCAGGTAACTACTCTATTATTGAAGTGAGGTAGAAAGGCCCTCTTGACTGAGAAATTATAATTGGAAGTGTCACATATCCTAAACTTCTATCCTAAAAGTCAAGGTCCTTGGCACAAAGTCAAGAACCCTGTATATTCAGAATATTTTTGAAATGCTTAAAAAGGAAGCATGCGTTCGTGTAAGTTTAAGGTTCAGGGTTCTCTTGAGGCAGTGTTTTAAGAAGAGGGCAAATAATAGCTACTTGATTTGATTTTAATAATATCTTTGTGGAAATCTCTAAGGTCTCTTCCAGCCCTGAAATCTTGTGACTCTAGAACTGCTGAGACTATTTTAAAGGGCTCCCTCAAGAGACAACCACAAATGGACTACCTTGGGGGGGATTGATAGTAATCAGTTGATCTGCACTGTAAGAAATGTGAGGCCACTTCTTAAAACTATTTTGGCATCTACCATGGGATTATCAGGAGGTTAGACCTATAGAATTTTATCTATAATCCTCTTATTAATGGATTATTTAAGAAAAATGAAGTTGGGGGTACATTGTCAGATAAACGAAAGCGAAGGGAGTCCATTACCAGTAGACATGCCCAACGAGAAATGCTAAAGGGACTCCTGTAGACTGAAATAAAAGAATGCTAAAAATATTAACTCACAGTCATGTGAAGTTATAAGGATTTTAGATAAAGTTAAATACATGGGTGAACATAAAAGCCTGGATTATTGTAATTTTGATTAGGAACGGTGCATTTTCTATAGGGTTTATATTAGCTACTTTTGTGTAGCTATGACCAAAATATCTTGGAGAACAACTTAACAGGTAGACAGATTTATTATGGCTCACAGTTTCAGAGTTGTCAGTCCATCATGGTGGAATGAGCATGGCAGCACAGAGTAGTTCACATCATGGCAGACAGAGGTGGAATATAGGAAGGGGCCAGGGTAAGACATAGACACCAAGAACAAGCCCTCAGAGACCTACTTCCTTCAGCTAGGTCCTACTAATGCAGTCATCTTATGAATCTATCGAGGGATGAATCCATTGGCTAGGCCAGAGACTTCATGACCTGTCTCTGGAAATGCCCTCCCAGACACACCTAGAGGTGCACTTTACTAATCTCCTAGGTGTTTTTTAATCTAACCAAGTTGACAATTATGACTGATGATCATAGGGTTTAAAAGGCAAATGCATAAAATAATTCTAAATCTATGTTAATGGGCATACAACTATAAAGATATAATTTGGGATATCAACAACAAAGTGTATGAAGGATAGAGGTATATAGGAGTGCAGTTTTGTTTGCAATTTAGGTTAAGTGGGTATCAATTAAAATGCATATTTATATATTATATGTAGTGACAGGGTAACCAAAGAGAAAATATCTATAGGCTATACACAAAAGGAAAGGAGAATGTGTCACTATGAAAATTAGATAAACATGGGCTGGTGGAATGGCTCAAGAGATAGAACACCTGCCTAGCAAGCATGAGGCCTTGAGTTCAAATCACAGTGCCACCAAAAAAATTGGCTGAACACAAAGGAAGGCAATAATGGAGGAAATGAGAGCCAAAAGTTGTTTTTCTGTGTACTAAAAATGAGCAATCTAACAAAGAAATGAAGAAAATTCCATTTATAATAGCATCAGAAAGAATAAATAGTTAGGAATAAACTTAGCCAAGAAGGTGAAAGACTTACACACTGAACTCTACCAAACAATGATGAAACTCATAAATTACAACAAAATGGGAAGTCAGGTGTGGTGGTGTATACCTGTGACCCCAACACTTAGGAAACTGACAAAGGAGGATTGTAAGTTCAAGGCCAGCCTGGGTTATATATCAAGACCATGACTGAAAAAAAAAAAAGAACATGTAATGCACATACCTAACAGAATATTATTCAGCTGTAAAAAGAACGAAAGACAACGTGATTGTAACTGAAGGTTATAGTAAGTGAAATAAGCCAGGCACAGAAAGACAAAGTGCTTCATGATTTCACTCATGTGGAATATAAAACAATTGATCTAATAGGAGTTGAGACATGGAACGGTACTTACCCGATGCTGGGGAGGGGGGCATGGGTAAGGGTGATGAATGGTTACTAAGTTATAGTTAGACAGGAGAAAAAAGTTCTATCACACAGTAGGGTGAATGTAGAGAACTATGTACTATGTATTCTTTAAAAGTAAGAAAAAACTTTTGATGTTTTCACACAAAGAAATTATAAATATGTGGGGATAAAGTAATTTAATTGATTTACACATTACACAATGTATGCATATTTTGAACCATTACATAGACCCCATAATATATACAAGAATTACCATTTGTATATATTAAATTTGTAATAATTTGTAAATTTGAAATAAAATAAATACAAAAATCCCAATGATTTTTTTTCATACATAGAAAAATCCATCTGAAAATTCCTATGGAATTTCAAGGAACTCCAAATAACTAAAATGATCTTGAAAAAGAACGAAATTGAAGGCCTGAGGGTGTTTTTGGCTTCACAACTTACTACAAAGCACAACAGTGAGATGCTGGAATAAAATCAGACACATAGACCAATGGAACAGACTAGAGTGCCAGAAATGAAGCCACACAAATATGGGCATGTTATTTTTGACAGTGGTGCCAAAACCATTCAGCGGGGAAAGACAGTCTTTGCAACAAACAATATCCTCGTGCACAAGAATGAAGTTGGAGCCATACTTAACGCCATATGCAAAAATTAACTCCAAATAGATCACAGGCCTAAATGTAAGAGCTATGATCAATGCTTATCTGCAAAGGCGCTTTGCCCCCTCAGGAATGTTTGCCCCTTTCCTTAGAATAGCCTAGTCAGGAACCACAATGTCATATAACTTGTCGGGCATGCAATACAGGCCAGTGGTCCACAAATGCCCACTCGGAGACAGCTGCAAATCTGGCTATATTGGCATCACCTGGGCGGGTAGGCGTTTTAAAACTCTAGCTATGCAGTCTGCAAGGGATGCTGACTCAAGAATCCTGGGGTGGAACTTAGAAGTTCATGTATCAAAGCTCCTGAGATGATTCTGGGACAAAGCCAGATTGGGGAACTACTGGGTAGGGGTTTGAACGTCAGATAGGGTGTCTGTCCTAGAGCCTTGCACATTGGAGTGTGGCCTACCGGCAATGTTATCACCTGGAAGGTTTTCAGGAACACAGAATCTCAGCCCTCACCCCAGACCAACTGAATCAGAACATGCATTTTTAAAAATTCTCAGATAAGTTGGGTGCAATGGCTCACGTCTGTAATCCTAGCTACCTCGCCAGTGGAGATTGGGAGGATCATGGTTCGAGGTTGGCCCGGGGCAGACAGTTTGTGAGACCCCATCACAATCAATAAAAAAGCTGGGCATGGTGGTGCATGCCTCCCAGTTACATGGGAAGAAAAAACAGGAGGATCTCAGTCCAGGTTGGACTGAACAAAACACGAGACCCTAGTGGGAAATTAATGAACACAAAAAGGGCTAGGGTCATGGCTCAAGTGATAAAGTGCCTGCTTGGCAGACACAAGGCCCTGAGTTCAAACCCCAGTACTGCCAAAAAGAAAATCTCAGATATTTCTATACACCTTAAAGTTTGAAAAGTGGTGTATGACATGATCGTTGAGGTCTCTTCTGACTCTGAAAACCTAGGATCCCATGATCTTTTGTTGCTCTATCTGGAACCGTTAACGCATAGTGATGCTAGAGAAACTTTCAGAGATAGGTAGCAACTGAAGGCTTTCCTAGGAAATGTAGAAGGAGTGCTAAGCTTGCTCTAAATGGCTGCTTAAGCCCTAGAATTCCCTAGAATTCTACTCTAGGTACAGGGACAACCACACAACTGCTTATCACAGTGCTTCTCAAAGCTGAGCATGTATCAGAATCACCTGAAAAGCCCGACAAAATCCAGATTACTGGGTCCCACCCACAGAGTTGCCAATTCAATAAATCCTGATGAGGCCCCATGATTTGCATTTCTAGAACATTTCCAAGTAATGCTGGGGCTACCCATCTGGGAACCACACTCTTAGAATCATTTACCCGGGTTGAAAGACTTCAGTCCTCAGAAGAACTTCATCAGATCAGCAAGCTCCTTGGTGCTGAGAATGGCCTGGATAAAATTTACCTTGCTTTTGTGGGAATTTGCTGAGAGTTTCAGCAGAGTAAGCACCCTGGCCTCACACTGAGCCATGTACTAGGAACCATGTGGACATGCCTGTAGGGGCTGTGACTCTAAATGTAAAGGCCTTGATGTGTTGCCTTGGAATTTGCTGAGCGGGCATGGGATTGGTTGAGTCTTGCTCAATGGATGGGACCTGAGCTGGCTTTCTGACTTTCCTAGATCAACTGTGGTATTCAAAATGACTACCCTGGTGATTGGCGCATCGCTCAAGTGGTAGAGCACCTGTCTAGCAAGTGCAAGGCCCTAAGTTCAAACCCCAGTGCTGCCAAAAAAAATTGACTACCCCACCTCTGCCCAGGATTTTATGATTTTTATGCATAGGATGTTTCCAAAGGGCATTATTCAATTGAATCCACTTATAATCACAGGTGAACTTGACCTTTATTACATATTACCCTGCTAAAATCACAAATGTCTTGGGTGTTGGTTTGTTTTTTTAACTATGGCATCAGAGGCCCTAGCATTTTCTTTGTATAGTAGTCTCAAGTCTAAAATAAAACTTCTAGTTTGGAGGAAAGCTGCCTTTTTAAGAGTCTCCTTGCAGAAACAAGCCAGTCTCTGGGAGCATCTCTGCAACGTGATTTTGCATTTTTAAAATTTCCTTGAGCAGGTCTCATCCCAAATGTCTTACTAAAGTACATCTTTCATCTTATCTCCTTTCTGGACTAGAAGCTTGGTTGGTAATGCCCCTGTGCTCCTGTTGAGTCTGGGCAAGCCATTCAAAGAAGAACTGGGAAAAAAAACCACGGCCAGTTGGTCTCCAAAGGGCTAAGTTTTCTAAAGAATTTGGTGCGTGTTGTTAAAGACAAATTTGATCATGCAGTGATTCTACAAGCAGTTCTTCTGAAGTTTGGAGCAGAGTAAAGGGAAGTGTTTATGCTGGTGAGGACCTGTTTTCATTGAAGGGTGTACCAGTTCACGTTTGCTGCATAAAAACTACCACCCAAATAGGTGACTTAAAACAATTAAACTCAAAATTTACCGGGTTGGTAATGTAGACATGGTTCATCCAGTGGTCTCAGCTGGGCTGCTTTTTTTTTTTCTGATATTGGGGTTTGAACTCAGGGCTTTGCATTTGTGTGACAGCACACCTCGAGCCCTCTTGGCTGTTTTCTCTGAGAATTGAGGTCAGCTGCTGCATTAGCTGTGGATTAGCTGCTCTAAGACGACTTTTCTCAGCTAAAGCAGCACAGCTGTGTTCTGGGGTCTCTTTGTCCTCAAGCAGGGTAGTCTCAGATTGCTCACATGACAACTGGGCAGGGTTCCATGTGTGCAGTCTCTTGAGATCTAGTCTCCAAGCAGGCACACTCCTGCCATACTCTATCAGCTAAAGTGAGACACAAGTCCACCTTCTCTTAGGGTGAGAAGCTGAAAAGTGACATTGCAAAGGGCCTGGATAGAAGGAGGAGAGAAGGATTGTGTCATTTTTGTAACAGAGTCACCCCAGAGACCTTGATCATGCTGTTCTCTCTCCCTGGAAATCTCTCTTCTCCGTTCTTTTCGTGGTCATCCTGATCATCCAGACCTTAGCTTAACAGTCATCTTTTCTGATAAGTCATTTTACTAGCCCGTCTTGCTGTCCTCTGCCTAATTTTGTTTTTCTTCTTCCATGTACTTCCCTCATGTTTAATTGCTTTGTTTATATGTTTATTGGTTTCTCTCAGTTATATCACTAGACCAAAATTTCCCCAAAGTCGGGGAATAAGTTTATCCTTTTAAAAAAAACCAAAACATTGTATCAGTAGTATGTAGTTAGTGTCTGACACATAGTAGACCCTCAATAAACACATGTCCAAAGAGAGAATTGAATGAAAGATGGATTGGGTATGATCTCTCCGATAGAGGAAAAGACTGAACATCTCAGAAGAGGATAGAAGGGCTGGGCTGGCCATTTTGATAAGCAGAACACAGAAGAGAATCCCAACACATCAATAAAAATACCCAGTGACCTTCTGCCACCTGTGTGATGTTCTTAATATCACACAGTGTTGTCTCTCCAAGATGGACCCCCATACAGGGGAGGAAAGGACCTTGAAACTCAAGGTGACTTATATCCAACCAAGAAACAGGGCATAGAGGCTACCCAAAGATCATTTTTCTGATTCAGGATTGTGTTAAAACAAGACTACTTGCCGTATAATTAGAAATAGCAATGTTTGGTGTTTAATAAATTGCTACCACCTGAAGAGCAAACTGATGCACAGTCAGGACTTGGTGAGGGGAAAGGGCACATGCTGGAAGGTTGCCATGCTCGAAGGCCACTTATGGCCTGAAATTTCTGCATCAATGTCAATCCTGTAAGTCCTGAGGCTTTTGGCATTCAGTAATGCTAGTTTGTTTTCACTAATTGCTAATTGTACAATTTTCCTAAGAGTCAGACCTGTTCTCAGGCCTGCTTTGCTGTGTTGTAAGGAGATAGTTCTTCCTTATACTAATTTTGCTCCCCAGACTTGGACAATGTCTGCACGCACTTGTGGCTTTCATTACTGGGGAAGTGTTACTGGAAGACAGTAGGTCCAGAGGCCAGAGATACTGGAGTACATTCCACCATGCACAGGACAGCACCCATAACAAGAGTTAGCCAGCACCAAATGTCAATAGTGTCAAGGCCCAGAAACACTGCACTGGAGTAAAAGATGGGGGCAGGGCTTCTCAATGGACATGGAGTAGGGAGATCACAAATTGTCTTTTCTTACCTTGAACAAGCTTCTTTTCAGACCAGAACTAGCACAGGGCAAGTGAGGTGATTAGAGCCTGACATTTAAGGAACCAAGCACCCTGCATGGACATGCTCCTGAGAACGAATGCTTCCTCAAATTTTGTGTCTTCACTGCCTCGTCCTCCTATGGACTTGAAAAAGTGGATTGGCCAAGTTTTAAAGACCCCTCTCTAAGCTGGGTGCTGGTAGCTCACGCCTGTAATCCTAGTTACTCGGGAGACAGAGATCAAGAGGATCGTAGTTCGAAGCCAGCCTGGGCAAATAGTTCTCAAGACCCTATCTCTAAAAAAACCACCACAAAAAAGGTCTGGTGGGATGACTCAAGGTGAAGGCCCTGAGTTCAAGCCCCAGTACTGCAAAAAAGAAGAGGAGCCCATTCTTGGCATCTTCTCAGCCAGTGGATGTGCAACTAGAGCTTGTGGAAGTGGGGTGTGTCTCACGAAGGCTCCCTGGGTAGTGATGGTATGGTGGCTGAGAAGACCCAATTAATGCCATGTTGCCAGAGCCCGATAAAAAAAAGACTCTGCACACACTAGATCCTGAGTAGAACAGCTGAATTGAAAAGGTCACAGGGCTGGCAGAGGTGGCAGCTGCAGAGAATCCTCTGGTCTCCTGGATCCACCATACTGCTTGCTTTAGATTTAAGAGTCACACGGTCAGACCCATGATAAGTCATGGTGGGTCAAAAAGAAGTCATTTATGATACCACAAACTAAAATGCACATAATAAAATGAGATTTCTTCTCTGTGGCACTGGGAATTGGACTCAGGGCTTCTTGCTTCAAGAACTGTACCACTTGAGCCATGAACCAGTCCTTGTGATTTTAGTTTCTTTTTGAGATAGGGTCTTACTAACTTTGCCTGGGTGGGACTCAAACTGCTATCCTTCTGTTTCCACCTCCTGAGTAGCTGGGATTACAAGCATGAGCCACTTTACCCAGCTCTAAGAAAATGACATTCTGAAGAGGAGGTCAAAATTTGAGGCAGGAAAGCTATGAAGGCAAAAGTAAAATCAGTGAAAAAACCCTTGTGGAATGGTTGGGCAGGGGCCTCCAAAAACCAACTCCTCTGTGAAAGCAGTGAGGGTACCAGCAAAAGTAATTAGAATCAACTTTTTTAGAATTCTGGAAATGAACCAAAGGCTTGCTATAATTCAAGGCACGTTTATTCAGAAGAAAGCCTAAACTTGATAAGAATGGCAAGCTTTATTGGAGTTTTAACGAGCTCTGTTCTGATGTCACTCTCTCCAGTTTCATAGTCTCTGTGAAAAGCAGAAGCCTATCAGCTACTGGAGAGGGAAGAATAGGCTGGAATCTCCCCTAGAGCTTTGTGTGCCCATGGAGTTCTCACTGTCTGATCTGTCTGCCAGCTCCCTGGAACCTCCAGTGTCAGAGTTTCTAGGGCTCAGAGCTTGGTCTGTGTGATCAGTCTTATCCCCAGGTCATTTGTGGAAAAAACAAGTGGCAATGGCTTGTTTCACCACCATCTGAGGTAGTTAACAGCTGGGACTAACAAGAGCCTAACAATCTTAAACTGCGGAATGAGATAATCAGAGGGGGATCTGAAACACTCTGGTATGTTCTTGGGACTCTCCATGTCTACTCACATGTACACGCCTAGGAAAGATATCAGATGGTCCTAATCTCTTATCTCTGGCTGACCTTGACATTATGCACATGCAGGCAGAATTGTAAAGTCTGTGCCAATGTATTAAAGTCATGTTCCAATACACAAAGAGAAACTTTCAACAAAGACTGGTTGACTTACTGGGTGAGGGCATTAAAGGAACATCTCTGTCTAATCATTAGTTGATCACTAGGCTAAGTAAGCAGAAACTTCAGTGGCTCCACACAATGAAGATTACACATGTGATAGAATTTGTTCTGAAAAGCCATTAAACAAACAAACAGCAACAAGGATGACAAAGAGGAAAAATAACAAAACCCCAGGGGAGTATCAGATTTCCAAAGTTGTCATTGTATAATATTTAAAACATCCAGTTTTCAGCAAAAAATAATGAGGCCCACAAAGAAACAAGAAAATATGTTCCTTATACATGAAAAAAGGACCAGTAGGCAACATCAGCAAGTCTCTAAGATCCACATAAAAATCACTTGCTTTTCTAAACACTGAGTAATAAGTGACCCAAAAAGGAAATTAATGAAAGAATCACTTATAATAACATTGAAAGAACAAAATACACAGGAATACACTTAAATGGTATACGACTCTTACACTCAGAAACACAAAACACTGTTGCACGAAATAAAAGAAACCTTAAATAAATGCATAAATGTCCTGTGTTCATGAATGGGAACACTTAATTAATACCGTTACAATGGCAATGCCCTTACAATGGAGTTACGGGTTCTGTGTGATCTCTATCAAAATTCCAGCAGCTTTCTTTGCGGAAATTAACAGACTTATCCTAAAATTCATGTGGAAATGCAAAGTTCTTTGAATAGCCAGAATAATCCCGAAGAATAAAGTGATAATTTCAAAGCTTATTAAAAATTTATAGTAGCCAGGACAATATGGTAATGACACCAAGATAGAGATAAAGATTAATGAAAAGAATTGAGTCTCAGACTTCATGATCAATTTATTTTTGACAAAGTTGCCAAAATAATTCAATGATGGAAAATGCTTTTTTCAATAAATGGTGATCAGACAACTGGATGTCCACATGCAAAAGAATGAGGTTGGGGGCCTATTTTACACCAGATAAAAAAATTAATTCAAAATGGATCAAAGACATAAGCATAAAGGGTAAAAAATTTAAAACTCATAGAAAAACCTAATGTAAAACTTCACAATGTTGAATTACATAATACCCTTTTTGGATAAAATCCTAAAAAGCACAAGTAAATAAAGGAAAACTAGATAAGTTGGACTGAATAAAAAATTACTTTTCATCAAAGCACACCAACTGGGAAGTGAAAAGATAACCCACAAAATGATAACATCTTTTGAAATCATTTATCTGACAAGAGACCCTTGTACTCACCATACTTAAAGAATTCTTACAAGTTAACAATAATGGCTGGGTGCCAGTGACTTATGCCTGTAATCCTAGCTACTTGGAAGGCTGAGATCAGGAGGATCATAGTTTGAGGCCAACCCTGGCAAATAGTTCTTGAGACCCTATCTGTAAAATAACCAGAGCAAAATAGACTAGAGGTGTGGCTCAAGCAGTGGAGCGCGTGCTTTGCTAGTGTGAAGCCCTGAGTTCAGATCCCAGTCCTGCCAAAAAAGAAAGTTAACAATAACAAAAGGACAAATACCTCAATTTTAAAATGAGCAAAAATATGATACCAAAAGCATAGGCATGAAAAGAAAAAAATAGTCAGTATTAAAATTTTGTGCACCAAAGGATACTATCAAAAGCGTAAAAAAAAGGCAGAAAGTAGAATAGGAGAAAACATTTGCAAATTTTGTATGTGTCAGGGATTAAGGGTCAGAATATATAAAGAACTCCTACAACTCACTAACAAAGCATCAAACAAGCCAATTAAAAAATGGTCAAAGGACTTGTAGACATTCCTCCAAGAAGATTTACAAATGGCCAATAAGTCCACGAAAAGATAACATCAGTTCCTTAATCACTAGAAAAATGTAAATCGAAACTACACACCCACTAGGATGGCTATTATTAAAAAGAAATAAGAAATCAAAAGTGTTGGTGAGGATATGGAGAAATTAGAATACTTGTGCATTGCTGGTGAGGACGTAAAGTGATATGTCCCCGATGGAAAACACTGTGGCAGTTCCTCAAAATATTAAACAGAATTACCATATGATCCAGCAATTCCAGCAGGGGCTCAAACATCCATATTCACAGAAGCATTATTTACAACAAACAAAAGGTAGATGCAACTCAAGAATCCATCTATGGCAGAATGAATAAGTGTGAGCTATACATACACTGAATCTTACCCAGCCTTTACAAGGAAGGGAATTCTGACACGTGTTATAATATGGGTCAAGCCCGAACACATCATGATAAGTAAAATAACCAACCACAGAACGAGAAATACTGTAGGAGCTGCCTAGAATAGTCAGATTCATACAACTAGAAAATAGAATTGTAGTTTCCAGAGAAGGAGACATGAAAAGTTATAATCCAATGGGTGCAGAGTTTCAATTTTGCCAGATGAAAGTGTTTTGAAGACGAATGGCAATGATGATTGTATGACAACATAAGTGTACTTACTGCCACAAAATAGTAAACTTAAAAAAGTTAAAAGAATGAGCAAAGCATCTGAAGAGATATTTATCCAAGGAAGACACACGAGTGGCCACGAAGCACATAACAAGACTCTTCATTTGTCGTTAAACAATGTCCCAAACCAAATACTACTTACACCCAGTAGGACGGCGCAAGTCAGAAACAGAACAAAAAAGAACTACTGGCAAGGACATGGAGGAGGTGGAGCTCCCATTCCTTGCCTCTGGGATTGTAAAATAGGGCAGCCACTTTGGAAAACAGTCCGGCAGTCCTCCCAAAGTTTAAAATATAAGGTTCTTAAAGAACATAGCATTTCCACTCCTTGGTAGATACACAGGAGAACTGAAAGCATACACCATGGAACGACTCGTACACAAAGGTTTTACAGCAGTGTTATTCCTAACAGAACCACCCAAGGAAGCAACCTAAATGTCTACTGACTGATGAATGGGTAATATCAGCGTGGTACATGCACACATGGATTATATTTGCCCATTAAAGAGAATGAAGTGCTGATGCATCTTACAACACGGACAGACATTGAACACATGAATGCTAAGTGAACAGAATCACATATTATACTATTCTGTATCTATGAACTTTTCAGTGTAGGCAAATATTAGAGTCACAGAACAAGCCTGGAAGCAAAGGGGGATGGGGAGTGACTGCTAATTGATACAGGGTTTGTCTTGGGGCAATGGAAATGTTCTCAAATTAAACAGTGATTGCTTCACAATTTCATAATGTACTAAAACACAAAAATGTAAATTTTAAGTAGATGAATTTTGTGAAAATGTCAATTATATTTTAATAAAACTTTGATGAAGGGCTTATCAAACCTAAGAGTCTTCTGCTGAAGACTTTTGGGCCACTGAAGTATGGGATCATATTACTTGCAAAAAAGAATAATTCAGTTGCTTCCTTTTCTAATTGTAGCCCTGTAATTTCTTTCTCTTGCCTTCCTGATGCGGCTAAGATTTCAAGCACTATATTGAAATAAGAGTGAGGAGAGTGAATGCCCTTATTTCATTCCCAATTTTAGAGAAAATGCTTTCAGTTTTTTCCATTCAGTATGATGTGGGCTATAGATTTGTTGTATTTAGCCTTTATTATGTTGACGTATGATCATTTTATTCTTACTTTCTTCACAGCCTTTATCATGAAGGAATGTTAAATTATGTCAAATATTTTTTCTGCATCTATTGAGACGACCATGCAATTTTTGTTCTTGATTCTATTTCTGTGCTAGATTATGTTTATTGATTTGTGTATGTTGAACCATCCTTGCATCCCTGGAATGAAACCAATTTGATCAGAGTGTATGATCTTTCTAATGTGTTGCTGAGTTTGGTTTGCAGGTATTTTGCTGAGGATTTTTGCCCTTGTGTTAATCAAAGAAATGGGTCTGTAGTTTTCTTTCTTTGTTGTGTCCTTGTCCAGTTTTGGTATCAGAGTAACACTGGCTTTGTACAATGAGGTTGGAGTGATTTATTCCTGTTCCGTTTTAAGGAATATTTTAGGAAAATTGGTGTTCTTATTTAAAGGTCTAGTAGAAATCAACAGTGAAACTGTCCACTCCTGGGGTTTTCATTGATGTGGCATCTATTTCTGCTTTGATTTCATTGCTTGTTATAAACCTGTTTAGGTTTTTCATGTCCTCAGTTCAATCTTGGTAGGTATCTAGATCTAGAAATTTATTTCATTAAGATTTTCCAATTTATTAGAGTAAAATTATTCAAAATATTCTCTTAATGATCCTATGGATTTCAATGATATCTCTTGTAATATCCAATTTTTCTTCTTTGATTTTTAAATTTTTGATCTTACTTCTCTTTCTTTTGATCATTTTGGCTAAGTATTTGTCTGTCTTATTTAATTTTTCGAAGAACCAAGTCTTTGTTTCACTGATCCTTTGCTTTGTTCTTTTGATTTCCATTTCATTAATTTCAGATTTAATCTTTATTATTTCTTTCCTTGTACTGATTTTGAGTTTGGTTTGTTCTTTTCTAAACTCAAAGTGCATTATTAAGTTATTTATTTGAGATCTGATTTTATAATGTTGGTACTCATAGCCATAGAACTGCCTTTGCTGTATCCCACAATTCTGGTATGTTGTGTTTTCATTTTCATTCAATTCTAGGAAGTTTTTCATTTTCACTGATTTCTTCGATGATCCACTCATCACTCAAAACATATTGTTCCTTATCCATTGTTTGACTATTTTCTGTAGTGTTCTTGCTGTCTATTTCTAGTTTTATTCCATCATGATCTAGTAAGATGGAAGAAATTGTTTCAATTTTTGTGTTTGTTTAGATTTATTTTATGGCCTAGAATGTGATCTATTTTGGAAAAAGGTTTTGGAGCTGCTGAGAATAATGAATATTCCTCAGCTGTTGGGTTGAATATTCTATTGATGACCTACTGTGTGGTTAAACTCTGAAGCTTTCTTTGTTCATTTTTGTCTGCAGGATTTATCCATCAACCAGAGCAGGTTATTAAAATCTCCCACTATCATTATACCCAGATCTATCTATCCCTTTATGTACAGGTGTGTTTGTTTTAGGAAGTTGAATACACTGATGTTTGCCTTGAAGTCTGCCTAGTCAGATAGACCTATAGCTACTTCAGCTTGCTTTCAGATCCCATTTGCTTGGAATTTGTTTTTACATTCTTTCACTTTCAGTCTGTGTGGGTCTTTGCCAGTGAGTTGTATTTTCTGCAGACAACAAACAGTTGTATCTTGCTTTTTAATGCAGTCAGCCTGTCTGCATCTTCTAATTTGAGAGTAAAGACTATTTCCATTTAGCATTATTAATGAGAAGTACAGGTTAATTCCTGGGGTTTTTATTATTATTTTGAGTGTTCTTCTTTGTTCTTTTCTTTTTCCCTAATTCATCTTAGAGCTCTGCTGGTTTACAAAGTTGAAGATGTTTGCTTCTTGTCTAGTTCTCATTTGTTACTCTATTTTTTCATGATATTTATTCTTTCTCAACCTTTCCTGATTGTGACTGTCTTTCCTCCTCATATGTGTGTAGGATTCCTTTAAGTATCTTGTGCTTTGCTAGCTTGGTCATCATAAATTGGTTTAGCTTATGTTTCTCTTGGGTGGTCTTTATTTCTACAAAGATTTTAAAAGATAACTTTGTTGAGTATAGTAATATTGGTTGACAGTTATTTCATTTCAGAGCTTGAAATACATCATTCCATGCTTTCCTGTTATTAAGGTCTCTGCCGAGAATTCTGATGCAATTCTGTTAGCTTGCCTTTGTAAGTAAGCTTCTCTCTTCCAGCTTTCAATATTCTCTTTGTCTTACACTGTTGGCATTTTAACTATAATGTGATATAGAGAGGTTCTTTTATGATTATGTCTATTTCTCTTTCCTTTCTTTTTTTTTTTTTGGTGTGGTACCAGGATTTGAACTCAGAGCCTCATGCTAGCTAGGCAAGCACTCTACTAATTGAGCTACCTTCATAGCCCTTTGAATAGGTTTTTTACACCTGTGGTTTATACCTTAACTCCTTCTTTGTACCAATAACTCTTCAATTTGTTCTCTTGACAGTGTCTCAGAATTCTTGAATGTTGTGGTCATGACTGCTTTTTTCTTTATTGCTATCTAAACGTAATGATTCCCTAAATTTGTTTTACATTCCTGATACTCTTTCTTCTTTTTAATCTAGTCTATGGGTGATGTTTTCCACTGAGTTATTTTCTTTAATGAGATTTTCACTCCCAAGATTTCCACTTTTTTTCAGAATTTCTCTCTCTCTTTCTCTGAATTTCAACTCCAAGTTGCTTAATTTCTCATCTAAGTCTTGAATTAACTTCTTTTCTTCACTCATGTATTCATTTGAGTCCTCTTTGAGGTCATTAATCATTTCTAAAACTAGACTTTTGAAATATTTGTCCTGCATTTTACCTATTTTAATATTGTTAGATTTGGTTATTGAAGAGTCATGAACTTTTGGAGGGATCATGTTGCCCCACATGTTCGTATTTCTTGTATTTCTATGTTGCACATGGAACATCTGTTGAGGTGGATATCTCTTCCAGTTTTATAGGTGGCTCATCTTTGTGAGCAGGCTTCTCTTGAGGGCTCAGTTCCTCATACCAATCAGAGAGGAGAAAACAAATAGCAACAACAAAATAAACCAAATATAGAATACAGCAAAAAACAATTAAAGCCAACTACTGTGCTACCAATAACTGTAGAAAAGAAATGGGTGGGAGATTCCAAGATGGCAGCTAGAGGGAGGAAGCAGAAAGCGTGCCTCCTAAAGTAAAATCTTGGAGAGATGCTGGAGATACACCTTACAGGAAAAACCACCGAGAAGATGCAAAACTTTGACTCCTCCACACATAGCAGCTCTACTTCACATTAAACGGAGAAACCAGGAGGGCTCCCACGCCACCAGACACCAGCGCCCAGATAGCTTGGGAAGACAGGGACCACAAGGTGAGCTAAGTGGTACACAGTACTCCCACAGACAACCCTGGGCCAGATCAGCATAACCCCCTGGACAGACCAACCCCCACCCAGGGAAAAAAGAAAAAAAAAACTGAATAATAAACAATAACAAGAAAAAAGACACGTAGCAAACAGGGCAGGGAGCTCTGAGCACTGAAGGGGGGGAGCAGAAATCCCTCACAAGCTGGCTAGAGAAGGCAGGAGCAGTGGCACACTACCAGCAGCAACCAGGAGCAGGAAAGCTTGTAAAAGTGGTGGTGGGAGGAAAACTCCACAGGAGAGGGGAGAAGGCCCACTTCCCGAGTGAACTGTAAAAAACACGCCGGCCTGAGAAGGCAGGTGCAATGTCACCTCCCCCAGTGTGCTTGGAAAGGGGAAAACTTGTAGCAGAGACTGCGCACAGAACTCTGAGTAAACAAAGCCTGAGTGGCCAGGTGAGTGCTAAGCTCACTCCTGAGATCTGCATAAATAAAGCCTCCAGCAACAACAGGCTGACAGCAGCAGGCAGGTGAGCCACAGCCTCAGATAGCCATGCACAGAACTGTCCCCAGACTCTTTTTTTTCTCTCTTCCTTTGATGAGACAACAACCGAACTACACCTGCATGCTGAAAAACTTACTGAAACTGTATTGCATTTGAACTTGGGACACTTTGTGGTGTTTTTTTTGTTTGTTTAGTTTAGTTTTGTTTGTTTTTTTCCCCTTTGATGAGACAATGACAGAACTACTTCTGAGACACCATCTTCATGATTATTAACACCAAAATTATTAAGACTGAAACTTTATTGCATTTGAACTTGGAGATTTTATTTGCTTATTTATTTATTTATTTTTTCTCAATCCTCTCTCTGTCTCTCTAATGCCTGTTCAGCTTACTGTTGATTAGTACACTATCTCTCCCTGTTTATATCTTTGAAATTTTTCTTTGTATGTTTGTTTTGTTTTGTTTGTTTACTTGTTTTTCCCTCTTTCTTTAACTTCATTGCTTTCCCTCTCCTCTCACCCTTCCATTCTAAATATCACCATTGTTATTATTACAAGCTAGAAAATACTTAATTGCACACAGTACAGGGACAATAACAACACCAAGGGCAATGATGGGAAGACAGAAAAAACAGAAACCACTTTCCCTACAGCAAAAACATAGTACAGGAAACCAGAGGGAAATGAAGAAAACAGATACTCAGATCCAGACTCTAACAAAATGAAGATAAACTATGCCAAAGAAGCCAATGAAGCCCACAAGAATAATCTAAAAGAAGAAATACTACAGGTAATCAATGAGAATTTTATAGAGATGATACTGGATATGGTCAACGAAAATGTACAGGAGACACTCAAGAAATTCCAAGACAACAAAAGTAGAGAATTTGAAAATGCACAAGAAGAAACAAAAGAATCCATAGAAGCACTGTATAAACACCAAAGTGAATCAAAGACCACGATTAATAAAGACATAAATGAACTCAGGATGAAAATAGACAACATTAGAGAGGAAACAACTAAGGATATGGAAAACCTCAGAAAAAAGAACGAAACAGAATTGCAAAACAAAATGGGAGGCCAATCCAGCAGAATAGAACAAACAGAAGACAGAATCTCAGAACTCTAAGACCTTTAAAGAAGAAATAATACCAACCCTCCTTAAACTGTTCCATGAAATAGAAAAGGGAGAAAAACTGCCTCACACATTTTATGAAGCCAGTATTAAAACTATCCCAAAACTAGGCAAGGACACCTCCAAAAAGGAGAACTATAGGCCAATTTCCTTAATGAACATTGATGCAAAAATCCTCAATAAAATAATGGCAAACCGAATTCAACAACACATCAAAAAAGCACCCTCTTACATTGTTGGTGGGAATGTAAACTAGTACAACCACTCTGGAAAAAAATTTGGAGGCTACTTAAAAAGCTAAACATTGATCTACCATTTGATCCAGCAATACCACTCTTGGGGATATACCCAAAAGACTGTGACACAGGTTACTCCAGAGGCACCTGCACACATATTTATTGCAGCACTATTCACAATAGCTAAGTTATGGAAACAGCCAAGATGCCCCACTACTGACGAATGGATCAAGAAAATGTGGTATCTACACACAATGGAATTTTATGCAGCCATGAAGAAGAACGAAATGTTATCATTCGCTGGTAAATGGATGGAATTGGAGAACATCATTCTGAGTGAGGTTAGCCTGGCCCAAAAGACCAAAAATTGTATGTTCTCCCCCATATGTGGACATTAGATCAAGGGCAAACACAACAAGGGGATTGGATTTGAGCACATGACAAAAGCGAGAGCACACAAGGGAGGGGTGAGGATAGGTAAGACACCTAAAAAATTAGCTAGCATTTGTTGCCCTTAACGCAGAGAAACGAAAGCAGATACCTTAAAAGCAACTGAGGCCAATAGGAAAAGGGGACCAGGAACTAGAGAAAAGGTTAGATCAAAAAGAATTAACCTAGAAGGTAACACACACGCACAGGAAATTAATGTGAGTCAACTCCCTGTATAGCTATCCTTATCTCAACCAGCAAAACCCTTGTTCCTTCCTATTATTGCTTATACTCTCTCTACAACAAAATTAGAAATAAGGGCAAAATAGTTTCTGCTGGGTATTGAGGGGGTGGGGGGAGGGGGGTGGAGTGGATTGTAAGGGAGGGGGTAGGGCAGGGGGGAGAAATGACCCAAGCCTTGTATGCACATATGAATAAAAAAAAAACACCCACCTTAGTCACTCAGAGCCATTATCTAATGGTTAGAGTTACTAGACTTCTGGTGAAGTGGATTCCCACATCCACTTCAGGTGGTAAAACTACAGATACAGAACCACCATTTTGAGTTTTTCTCCCATTATACCTGTGGGGTAACAGTAACTGTTTTTCTCTCTTTCTCCCCCTACTTTCCTAGTTAAAATAAAATAAATCCTTGCTGAAACTTCCAAAAAAAAAAAAAAAAAGATCATTCACCACGACCAAGTAGGCTTCATCCCAGGAATGCTGGGATGGTTCAACATACGAAAATCAATAAACATAATAAACCACATTAACAGAAGCAAAGACAAAAACTACTTGATCATCTCAATAGATGCAGAAAAAGCCTTTGATAAGATCCAACACCATTTCATGATAAAAGCTCTAAAAAAACTAGGAATAGAAGGAAAGTACCTCAACATTATAAAAGCTATATATGACAAACCTACAGCCAGCATTATACTTAATGGAGAAAAACTAAAACCATTCCCTCTAAAATCAGGAATCAGACAAGGTTGCCCACTATCTCCACTCCTATTCAACACAATACTGGAATTCCTAGCCAGAGCAATTAGGCAGGAAGAAGGAATAAAAGGAATACAAATAGGTAAAGAAACTGTCAAAATATCCCTATTTGCAGATGATATGATCCTATACCTTAAAGTCCCAAAAAACTCTACTCAAAAGCTCCTAGGCACCAACAATAGCTATAGCAAGGTAGCAGGATATAAAATCAACATAGAAAAACCATTAGCATTTCTATACACTAATAATGAACAAACTGAGAAAGAATATATGAAAACAATTCCATTTACAATAACCTCAAAAAAAATCAAATACCTAGGTGTAGACCTAACAACGGATGTGAATGACCTCTACAAGGAAAACTATAAACTTCTCAAGAAAGAGATTGAGGAAGACTATAGAAAGTGGAGAGATCTCCCATGCTCATGGATTGGGAGAATCAACATAGTAAAAATGTCTATACTCCCAAAAGTAATCTACATGTTTAATGCAATTCCCATCAAAATTCCAATGACATTCATTAAACAGATTGAAAAACCTACCATTAAACTTATATGGAAACACAAGAGGCCACGAATAGCCAAGGCAATACTCATTCAAAAGAACAATGCTGGAGGTATCACGATACTCGACTTCAAGCTATATTACAAAGCAATAACAATAAAAACAGCATGATACTGGCACAAAAACAGACATGAAGACCAGTGGAACAGAATAGAGGACCCAGATATGAAGCCACACAACTAAAACCAACTTGTCTTTGACAAAGGAGCTAAAAATATACAATGGAGAAATAGCAGCCTCTTCAACAAAAACTGCTGGGAAAACTGGTTAGCAGTCTGCAAAAAACTGAAATTAGATCCATGTATATCACCCTATACCAATATTAACTCAAAATGGATCAAGGATCTTAATATCAGACCACAAACTCTAAAGTTGATACAGGAAAGAGTAGGAAATACTCTGGAGTTAGTAGGTATAGGTAAGAACTTTCTCAATGGAACCCCAGCAGCACAGCTACTAAGAGATAGCATAGATAAATGGGACCTCATAAAACTAAAAAGCTTTTGCTCAACAAAAGAAATGGTCTCTAAACTGAAGAGACCAACCTCAGAGTGGGAGAAAATATTTTCCAGCTACACATCAGACAAAGGACTGATAACCAGAATATATAGGGAACTTAAAAAACTAAATTCTCCCAAAATTGATGAACCAATAAAGAAATGGGCAAGTGAACTAAACAGAATTTTCTCAAAAGAAGAAATTCAAATGGCCAAAAAAAACACATGAAAAAATGCTCATCATCTCTAGCAATAAAGGAAATGCAAATTAAAACCACTCTAAGATTCCATCTCACCCCTGTTAGAATAGCCATCATTAGCAACACCACTAACAACAGTTGTTGGCAAAGATGTGGGGAAAAAGGAACCCTCCTACACTGCTGGTGGGAATGTAAGCTAGTACAACCACCCTGGAAAAAAATTTGGAGGCTACTTAAACAGCTAAACATTGATCTACCATTTGATCCAGCAATACCACTCTTGGGGATATACCCAAAAGACTGTGACACAGGTTACTCCAGAGGCACCTAAACACCCATGTTTATTGCAGTACTATTCACAATAGCCAAGTTATGGAAACAGCCAAGATGCTGCACTACTGACAAATGGATCAAGAAAATGTGGTATTTATACACAATGGAATTTTATGCAGCCGTGAAGAAGAACGAAATATTATCATTCGCTGGTAAGTAGATGGAATTGGAGAACATCATTCTGAGTGAGGTTAGCCTGGCCCAAAAGACCAAAAATTGTATGTTCTCCCTCATATGCTGACATTAGATCAAGGGCAAACACAAGTGGATTGGACTTTGATCACATGATGAAGCGAGAGCACACAAGGGAGATATGAGGATAGGTAAGACACCTAAAAAACTAGATGGAATTTGTTGCCCTCAATGCAGAGAAACTAAAGCATATACTTTGGGGCAACTAAGGCCAATAAGAGAGGGGGACCAGAAACTAGAGAAAAGGTTAGTTCAAGAAGAATTAACCTAGAAGGTAACACATATGCACAGGAAATCAATGCGAGTCAACTCCCTGTATAGCTATCCTTATCTCAACTGGCAAAAACCCTTGGTCCTTCCTATTATTGCTTATACTCTCTCTTCAACAAAATTAGAGATAAGGGTAAAATAGTTTCTGCTGGGTAGCAAGGGGGTAGGGAGGGAGAGGAAGGGGCTGGGGGAAAAGAGCAGGGGTGGGGGAAGGGGGAGAATGACCCAAACATTGTATGCACATATGAATAAAATAAAATTTAAAAAAAAGAAAATGGGCAAAAATATCAGTGAATAAACAGTGAAGTTAAAAATTACTAAAAGTAAATGTAATAATGAAAAATGAATTTAAAAAGTGGGCAAGGGAGAGGAAAAGGAAGAAGAAGGAAGGTTAAAGAAAAGAAGAAAAAGAAGAAAACGGAAAGAATTTGAGGAAGAGGCAGAAAAAGCAAGATATAGAAAATCTGATTATAAAATAAAGTATTTAAATAAAATCAGATAAAAGTAAAAAGAGACAGGGTATGTAAGTCAATGGTAGAGTGCTTGTCAAGCATTTGCAAGGCCCTGGGTTCCCTCCCACTACCACAAAAAAGTAAGAAAGGGAACAAAAAGTACAGATGAGTATTTTCTCTTTCTTCATTCTTTTTTTATTGATGCATAGTAACTATATGAAGTGAGGGGTTTCATTGTGCTATTGCTATGCATTCATATAATGTATTTTGATCATGTTACTCCAACTATTACTCTCTCTTATCCCCACTCTCCTAACCTCCCCGTTTTACTTTCTTATAGAATCTTTATATGGGTTTCATTAAAACCATTTCATATGTACATATAATATAGTTCTATCATGTTCTAACTGCCTCACCCTCTCTTCCCCCCTTACCCTCCCACTGGTCCCCCCTCAAATAGTTCCCCATTTATCTTGATGTCCTTCTTTTTTCTTTCAAAGAGTACTTTAAAAATAAAGCAAAAACGATATTAAAACTAATTAAACATATAGGGAATAAGGAGGAGGAGAGGGAGAGGGAAGGGAGGGGGAGGGGAGTAAGAAAAGGGGAAGAGGGAGGGGAAAGGGAAAGGTAGGGGGAAGGGGAGGAAAGGGAGAAGGAGGAGGAGGAGGAAGAGGAGGAGAATTGGAGAAGTTCAGAACTCTCCAGGTCTGAGGGATAGTAGGTTATAGCTGAGATCTTGTAATTTCTTTCTGTTCTCAGTGAACAGGTGGGACTGCGTGCAGGCCAAGGGTGGGGCTGATCAAGGGTATGTTGTCAGCAACAGGGCTGCATTCACTTTAGAGACTTCCCTTTTTTGCATACTGGGAGCCACTGCTGGCCCCAATGAGCTTTGAGACCTGTGGGGCAGACAGATTCCCACTAGTTCCAAAGCCCTACCTCCCAGTCTGTGCACTAAGGGGACAGCTATCCCAGCCAACGAGTGTCCTCTGAGTGCAACAGAAAGTGGTGGAAGCAAATAGAGCCCTGCATTCCGCACTGGAGGGGAGAACTGAGTGAATCCAGCACTCTGCCTGCTGGTCTCAGTGCTCTCAGACCCCACTCAGTAGTAACCCACTCTGTTTACTGCTGAAATTGAGTGACCTACCATACCTGGGCTCACGGCCTGTCCTGCCCAGATACAAACCTCACATGGCAGGAAGGCAGCACCAGAGGTCGGACAAGTACCAGTCACGGACTTGGATTTCTTGACCTCTGCAGTAATCCACAGGTGACAGGGCTTGCTCCTCGTCACGGAGGGCCAGGACCACAACCACTGTGTGCCCCACAGCCCACACTCAGCAGGTCTGAGTTTGACCCTCCCTCATTTCCCCACTTGTGGCGTCTCCCACTCAGACACCGTGGCAGGATGTACCCAGGCTCCCTGACTTCTGATAGTTCCTTGCTTTCAGGTCTCTAGAATAGCTGAGTCTCAAATAGATGTCCTCTCAAGTGGCACCCGATTATAACACTCTGAGATATGGGGGTCTTCTCAGATGCCAACCTGCCACACAGGAGGAGTTGCTGTCACACCAACCCCTCCCAGTGGACTTAATGCCCGCAAGAACTGTGGGTTTCTCCTGTAGCTGGGACTGACAGTCCGTTGTCACCAGATCTGCCTGGCTTACCTTGTGGTTGCAGCATTTGGTTCTCCTCACCCCTGGGGAGCTGGGGTTGGATCTGTGTCACCTTTCTGTCTCTCCATGCTTTTCAGCTGTCTTGTCACCTCTTTCTTGATTCCTGATGCTTTTCCTCTCTCTTCAGAACATAGTCTCTCCTTTGTTCTGCTGACTCTCCTCATGTATGGAGTCACTTAGAGGAGACTTCTAATCCACCACCTTACCCTAGCCCAAGAAGTTCTCTTAACGTCTATCTTCAAAAGTGCTATCAGGCCACTGGGGAATTTGAGATTTCTTTAAAGCTATGTAATACTTAAGGTATATTTGGAAGTAATGGACACACACTGGCAGTTTGAAAAGGCTATTCTAGTTTTCCAAATAATACAATATACATTGTTTTATTATATATATTATCGTATATAATATTATATATAAAACAGGCCCTGTTGGGAGGTGGGTAATAGAGGGAGGGGGAGGGTAAGTGGAGAGGGTGAAGGAGAGTGAATATGGTGGATGTACTTGTGTGAAACTTGTATGAAAATAAGACAATGAAACCTGTTGAAATTGTTTTAAGTAGAGGAGGGCGGGGAATAAGGGAGAATGGTAGAGGGGGTAAACTTAACATTGTAAACATGTATGGAAATGTGACAGTGAAGCCCCATGCTTCTGACAATGTAGAACTGTCTAGTTTATTTAATAAGTTTTAAAGAAAGAGAGATAAAGAGAGGGACTTTGAAACTATTAAGTATTATCTGTTGGTTCAAAAAATTTCTTTTGTAAGCCTGTCATAGCATCAGAATCTTTTCTATAAGACTTGGTAGGAGAGAAGCACGTTGCTTTACTGCTTGAAAAGAATTAGACTGAACTAAAGCAAAATTTCCAATGCATGCTTCCTAATCTGGGCTGGACCAGGTTTGAAGAGGTCAGGACTAGAATGAAGTGAGCGAGGCCGCTTGTGCAAGAGCAGGGGCAGGGCCTATCTTTAGTTAACCTATTGACATTTTCTTCATCGTGGATTTGGGGGACATTCATCTTGAATTGTTAACAATGTCGCATTCAAATATTAAACGAAGACAAAAGCCCTGACTCACTCTAGTCTTGTCCTGTTTCAACCTTTCAGGTTATTCAACTTCCGTTACCTCCCTCTCTTTAGTTTTGACTCTAAACTCACTTTGAGGCATTATATTCTAGAGAAGTTAACTAAAGAAGGGAGGTGTGGCAAGAACAAATCTCTTTACAACTATAGCACCCAGGCATGTGATTTAATGATGTGTGAATGTGATTTTTTATAAAGAGCAAATATTTCTGGCGCTCGTGGTAGGAAAGGCTCAGCTACATAGTAAATCTCGTGACTGGCTCTAACATTAATATTCCCACTTAATTAGTGTTACTACTCACTATTTGGCATTTTCAAAAGTTGTGACTACTCCCTCACCTTTAAAAGAATATACATCGTTTGCCACAGAGAGACAGATATTTCCTAGAGACTGTCTCTAGCTCCTCATTTTACAGACAAGGAAACCAAAGCCCCAAATGGAGGAAGTGGCACTTATTTCAGAGTATGACACTGGAACAACAGCCCAGGTCTTCACATTTCAGGTCAGCACCTATATCACATTGCCTCTGTTTTGTTGACATCTTTCTAAAACCCATTAAAATACTTTTTAAGTTTAAAAAACTTTTTAAGTTTAAAAAATCTTAGAAGCTGGGTTCTGATTGCTCATGCCTATGATCCTAGTTACTTGGGAGGCAGAGATCAGGAGGATCACAGTTTGAGGCCAGCCTAGACAAAAAGTTTGTGAGATCCCATCTCAACAAATAGCCGGGTATGGTGGTGAGCATCTGTCATCCCAGTTATGGTGGGAAACATAAAATAGGAAGATCATAGTTCAGGTCAGCTTGGGCAAAAAGCAGAAAGGGCTGGAGGTTTGACTGAAGTGGTAGAGTGCCTGCCTAAGCATGGAACCCTGAGTTCAAATCCCAGTCCCACCAAAAAAACTTTGGAAACTAATCATTAAATTTTGCTTTGATGTTTGGGAAGCAGTAGACTGAGGAAGTCAAGACCTACAGGCTTCAGAATGAAACAGTCCTGGTTCTCTTCCAGCTGGGTACCCCTGGGAAGCTTTCCTCAAGTCTCTGAATTTCTGTCTGCATTTTAAATTCAGTAATAATGGGACTTATCTCATGAGGTAGCATGAAGATAAAGTAAGTTAAGGCACATGCAGTGCTGTGAACATAACACACGCTCTATCAGGTACAGCAGCGATCACAATCGTTAATCTTCATGCTCCTGAGGCCTACTAGAAGGATCTCGGTGCTGGGATGTCACTTCAGAGTCTTTGAAAGCAACTCTTCATCCCCCCTCAAAGCTTCCTAGCACCCTGAATCTGTTATTCCTTCTTCCTCTTTCAAGCTCCCCCTCATGGTTCATTGCTCGCACAATCATTTTAAATAGAAAGAACCAAATTTGTCTTTTAAGCCTGTCTCCTTTTCTTTCCCTTCCTCCCTCTTTCTTCTCAGGCCTATTGCTGCCTGGACCTATATTTCCAGTGCATATTTACTTGCTGGCAGTCATGCTGTAGTCTTTTTTTTTTTTTTTACATCTCTAGAAAATTTTTATTTTTACATTCTCCTTACCATTCTCATAACCTTATTCTTCCTTTTTTTTTTCATTTTTCTTTTATTATTCATATGTGCATACAAGGCTTGGTTCATTTCTCCCCCCTGCCCCCACCCCCTCCCTTACCACCCACTCCACCCCCTCCCGCTCCCCCCCTCAATACCCAGCAGAAACTATTTTGCCCTTATCTCTAATTTTGTTGTAGAGAGAGTATAAGCAATAATAGGAAGGAACAAGGGGTTTTGCTGGTTGAGATAAGGATAGCTATACAGGGCATTGACTCACATTGATTTCCTGTGCGTGGGTGTTACCTTCTAGGTTAATTCTTTTTGATCTAACCTTTTCTCTAGTTCCTGGTCCCCTTTTCCTATTGGCCTCAGTTGCTTTAAGGTATCTGCTTTAGTTTCTCTGCATTAAGGGCAACAAATGCTAGTTAGTTTTTTAGGTGTCTTACTTATCCTCACCCCTCCCTTGTGTGCTCTCGCTTTTATCATGTGCTCATAGTCCAATCCCCTTGTTGTGTTTGCCCTTGATCTAATGTCCACATATGAGGGAGAACATACGATTTTTGGTCTTTTGAGCCAGGCTAACCTCACTCAGAATGATGTTCTCCAATTCCATCCATTTACCAGCGATAACCAGAATATACAGGGAACTTAAAAAACTAAATTCTCCCAAAACTAATGAACCAATAAAGAAATGGGCATGTGAACTAAACAGAACTTTCTCAAAAGAAGAAATTCAAATGGCCAGAAAACACATGAAAAAATGCTCACCATCTCTAGCAATAAAGGAAATGCAAATTAAAACCACACTAAGATTCCACCTCACCCCTGTTAGAATAGCCATCATCAGCAACACCACCAACAACAGGTGTTGGCGAGGATGCGGGGAAAAAGGAACCCTCTTACACTGTTGGTGGGAATGTAGACTAGTACAACCACTCTGGAAAAAAATTTGGAGGCTACTTAAAAAGCTGGACATCGATCTACCATTTGATCCAGCAATACCACTCTTGGGGATATACCCAAAAGACTGTTACTCCAGAGGCACCTGCACATCCATGTTTATTGCGGCACTATTCACAATAGCCAAGTTATGGAAACAGCCAAGATGCCCCACCACTGACGAATGGATTAAGAAAATGTGGTATCTATACACAATGGAATTTTATGCAGCCATGAAGAAGAACGAAATGTTATCATTCGCTGGTAAATGCTGTAGTCTTGAAGCCTACTTATTCTTCCTGCATTTGGGACATTGGACCAGGTTGGGGTAGGGGGAACATTCAAATGGTGTTCTTTCTAGTTTATCACAACTGTCCCTGTGGCTTCAATTGACTGCTGGAAATGAGTCTTTAGTGCCTGACACTGTTAAACAGCAGAGGGCTGGGTTCAGACAACCATTTGCTGTCTTTTGTGGGCTTTGGAAGCATGCAGAGCAAATACCAAGAGTGAAGGCCAAATTCTTGATTAGGACTATTAAGGGATCTGAAGCAGCAGCAGCAACTTAGATGAGGTACAAATTCTGTGTGGAATCTCTGACATTGACAGGAGAGAAATACTGTAAACTGTCTTTCTGGCTGGCAAGGAATCTAGAAATGTGTATTAAAATATGCCAATGGGTTTTAAAGTAGATTATGATTTCTTCTTGTTCACTAAAGCATGCAGAGCAATGCCAAAATGGGAAGTTGCACTCAGCAGAAGCCCCTTACAATGGGCTTTCATTAAAATGTCTTGTTTTATGTGGTCCCTTTTAGTTCCCAGTGTTTGTGCCTTGCAAATCTGATAGATCAAAGGCACTGATGGCTGTGTAAGTGCCAGGTGACCTTTTTTTGGTATTTCATATGTTCTTGATTCGCTGCATGAGTGTTCTACTGCTGGAGCTCTTTAAAAAAGACATCCTTTTGGAAAACCCTGGTGAACTCACTCTGGCCATCTATCCTGGCTATCTCTCTGGTTTTACCCAATGGTTGGTTTGGTTTCACAGAGTTGCACCATGACTATTGGTGGGAGTTGTAAAACAGTGTGCCTCCTATGGAAAATGATAGGGAGATTCCTTAAAAGATTAAAAATAGAATTGTCATGTGATCCAGCAATCTCACTTCTGGTTATATATATTTTAGAGTACATGCAAGATCTCAAAGAGATATTTGCACATTCAAGTTCAAAGCTGAGCAGGCACATCCTTTACATAAAAGCCACAGATGACTGCTATCTGACTTCTCACGAGTGGTGCCAGACTGAAAAAGGCAATAAGGATTCACCACACGCATGAGCCTGACCTCATTTTTGCCACTGGGCAGGTGTCTGGGGGTGGGGGAGGGGGGCATGTGCGCATGCTCTGGGCCATTTAGACAGCGTTAAGGGTGGACCTAAAAGTTTGCACCAGATGATTTCTTCTCCCTTGTTACCTGGAGGGGGACAAATTCTGGCAGTTGGGTTTTCACCCTGAACTGAGTGACTCACATCTGGAGGTGTACCTTTGCCTTTAATAAAAACTGGTTTCTTATCACAATGAAGGTCTTTTCTCCACTGTGCTTTTCTTTGCTTGCTTCTTTTCCATTTCCTGCCACTTGAGGGGGTATTCTAATTTTCGACACTGTACCCAAAAACCTGAAGTCTGAGTTTTTAGGCCCCAGCCCACACTTCTTGGATTCCACATGGCAGATCTGGCAGGTGGAGTGACTCAAGCAGTAGAGGGCCTGCTTAGCAAGTGTGAGGCCCTGAGTTCAAACCCCAGTGCTGAAAAAAAAAAAAAAGATGGCCGATAGCTGATAGACCCTGGAACTCTGAGCTATCACAAGTCTGAAAGAAAACTTGAGGTTCATGGTAGCAAGGGTCAGGGAACCTGGCTTCTCTGCTACATAAGATGCCACCAACACATAGGCAAACCAACATACAATGACTTACCTTTAAATTAGCTTTTTATAGCATAAAACAGCTCTAGAAGCTTGCGTGCTGTGGCTGCTGGCTGCCATGCAGGACCACTGGGGAGTGGTTTCTCCCTTTTCTTTTCTTTTTTTGTCTTTTTTCTCTTTCCTCTCCCCCTCCATCATCTCTCCTTTCCTTCTCCATCTTGTCTCCTCCTGTGTCTTCTGTCCTTTTCCTCTCTCCTTGTCTTCTCTTCTCTCACCCCCTTTATTTAGGAAGTCCATAAAGGAAACTTGGAAATGAGTGAAGCTGCCACTGCACCAGCTCCCATCAGGCTCACTGGAGGAAGACTGGCTGCTCAGGTGTTGTGCTGGAGGTACAAATAAGTTTGGAGGGCATGGCCTCACATTCCACAATCCACTGATGTGGAATGTTCTCTGAATTCTTCTTTTGGGTGGTACTGGGGTTTGAACTCAGGACCTTATGCTTACTTGGCAGGCACTCTACCACTCAAGCCATGCCCCTAGCCCCTTTTCTACTTAATTCTCTTTTTTTCTTTCTTTCTTTCTTTCTTTCTTTCTTTCTTTCTTTCTTTCTTTCTTTCTTTCTTTCTTTCTTTTCTCTCTCTCTCTCTCTCTCCCTCCCTCCCTCCCTCCCTCTCTTCTTCCCTCCCTCCCTTCCCCCCTTCCATTCAGTCTTTCTTTTTCATTTTTGGCAGTATGGGGTTTGAACTCAGGGCCTTGTGTTGAACAGATGCTTTACTGCTTGAGCCATGACCCCTGCCCTTATTTTCTCTGGTTATTTTGGAGATAGGGTCTTTCTTTCTTCCCAGGCCAGCCTGGACTGTGATTGTCCTATTTTATGCTTCCCACCACTGGAATGAGTGGCACATGCTTTTGGTTGAGATGGGGGTCTCACAAACTTTTTGTCCCATTATGGTCCTCCTTGTCTCAGTCTCCCAAGTAGACAGGATTACAGGCATGAGCTACTGGCACCAGCTTAGTTATTTTTTTTTTAGAATAGGGTCTTGTGCTTATGCCTGGGGATGGCCTGGATCATAACCCTCCTAGTTACACTTTCCACATAGCTAGCTGGGGTGACAGGCACATGTTGCCATGCATGTCAGCTGAAATGGAGTCCTGCAAACTTTATGCCCAGGCAGGGTTGGAACTGGGATCTTCCTCATCCCTCCTGAATAGCTGGGATTGCAGGCACAATCCACCTCTGAATCTTCATCGTGTTTTTTTTTCCCACTGTCTGTATATACTCATGAATCTTACCAAGGCTTCCCATATGCTGACTACTTCTTACTTCTCTGGTTCAATTAACATGATGCCATCACTATAGCAGACCAATGGGCTGTTTTCAGGGCTGGACACATGCCCTTGGGTCTCTATGAAGACAGAGGGCTGGCACAGTAACATAGCTTTGGAATAAGATGGTGAATGCATGTTTTTGTTTCATCAGGTCCATGTGAATGGAAACTGTCTGTCCTAATGGTTTCTGAAAGGGATGGAAAAGATCAGCATTCTTTACATCTCAGTTACCATAAACCTGAAGTTGTGTTAATTGCGTTAGAACAGATACTCTAATTGGCACAGCAGCTATAACTGGGGCTCCTACTTGGTAGTCTAGTCATTTTCCAAGGTCTGTCTTGTTTTTGTAATGTTCAATCTGATGAGTTAAATGGGGATATGATAGAAACGACCACCCCCACATCATTTAGGTGTTTAAGGTGGTACAGTTCTTTGACATTCAGAATATTTTAATTTACCATTTTTCTGGGTTTAGGGAGAACTTTCGGTAATGCACGTTGTCTTTTAAGAGAGAAGTCTCTCCATCCATCTATAAACAAAGGAGGGAAAAGCTAGCTGTTCAGAAGGAGAATTGGGCCACTTCTACAGACATAGAGAGGTCAAAAGAATTGGAGAGTCAAGATTTTTTAGTGCATCAACCCAAATTTATCAGCTCAAAACTTAGACAATGTCTCCCTCATCAGAACCTTGAATTTAGCAGATCAGAACTTCTGGGGCGGAGAATTTTCTACACTCTGGAGATCTACTATTCTTTTTTTTCAGCTTTACAGAGGTATAATTAATAAATAGTTGAATATATTGAAACTAGTCAATGGGTGGCACACGCCCATTATCCCAAGCACAGGGGAGGCAAAGGCAGGAGGATGGTGAGCTTAAGACCAATTTGGGCTACATAGGGAGACCCTGCATCAAAAAAATTAAAAATAAGAATATATTCAGTGTGTATATGATGTTTTGATGTATGTAAACACTGTTAAGTAATTACCACAAATGAACTAATTTATAATTACTCTTAGACAAGTTATTTAGCTGGCTTTTAAATTGCCAGGAGCAAAACAATGCCTAAACACCTTATGGCAAGTTAGTTTATTATATCGTATCTCTCCTTAGTTGCATAAGTCAGAATAGCTGAAGAAACCTGAAATTAAGATTGACAAAAGCAGACACTCAAAATAGGGATGTGGATAAAGAAAGAAGAGGTGATAGAGAGGATGGTGGACAGAAAGTACATAGAAAAACTTCACAACTTGGCAGTTTTTCTCCTGTTCCAGTGTTGGACTCCATCTGCAGCTGTGTGCTAATGAGCCAGACTCTCACAAAGCTCCAGCCTTGATGAGTGAAGAAACACTGATCTGTAGCCCTGTCCAGGCCCTGTGGAAGAGATTTGTTTACTGAGTAATCTGGTGTCAGGGGACCCACCCTTTCCCTTTAGAATTCTTGACCTGAAGGTTCAGTGAATCAGTTGTAAGTAGAGTAAGTTGTCCCTGACTTGGGTGCCATCATAACAAGTCATTTACTTTAGGTTGTTTGTCTTCGTTTTCATAAATGAATTAATTACCCTGGATCTGTGGGAAGCGCAAGTCTGAACACTATTGTAGACAAGATAAGTGTGTTGAAATACTTTCTTGAAACTGCATACCAGAAAAGAAACAACCAAGGTGGCAGTTTTTCACTACACTGCAGCGAGGGCTAGGAGAGGCTCAAAGGCTTTAACACCTGGTGATCAACCGGGTTTATTGTCTAACCTCTGACAGGGGTATGTACAGGGAGCAGAAAGGATTTGTTTATCCCATGGTGTTCTTTGTTCCATTGTTGCTCTAAGCACAAGGCACATGAAGGCCAGGCACCCATGGCTCACTGTGTAATCCTAGCTATGTAAGAGGCTGACATTGGGAGGATCAAGATCCAGGGCCAGCCTGGGCAAATATTTCTTGAGGCCCCATCTCCAAAATAACCAGAGAAAAATGGACTGGAGGTGTGGCTCAAGTGGTAGAGCACCTGCTTTGCAAGAATGAAGCCTTGTGTTTAACCCCAGTCCCACCAAAAACAAAAAAGCACATTCTATAACTTCTTAACCATTTAGGGTATTCACTCCTACTGTCATTACCCTACCTGATTTCTCAGCCTTCCCTTGAACCACTACATGGTCTTCTGAATCTTTCCTTACACCTGGCCCAGAGAAACGTTTCTATACCACAAACCTACACATGTCAAACCCTTCCATAAGTCCCTTTACCTACTGTCTTGTAGTTTCTGAGGGCAGGAGTCTGGCCACAGCTTATCAGAGCCTCTGTTCAAGGTCACTCAGCTGAGGCTGTTGTCTTATCTGAGTTTCAATTGGAAAAAAATAATCTGCCTCCACACTCATGTGGTTGTTTGACAGGACTTCGTTCCTTGTAGGCTTTCAGACTGAGGACCTCAGTTTGCTGGTGGTTGTCAGCTGGTAGCCATCTTCAGCTCCTTCTCCACATGGCAGCTACATTTTCCAAGGCCAGCAGGGAGAAAGCATCTCTCTAAGTAAGATGGCCATTGCAATTGTATATAATGTAAATCACATGAAAGGAATCATGTGTGATCTGTCATCTTTGCCATATTCTATTACTTAGAAGCACTCACAGGTCCTGCCACCTCTCCAGGGGAGACTTTCCTTGTCCCTGGGACAAAATACCTGAGAGAACAACTTGAAAGAGAGAAAGATTTATTTTGGCTCACAGTTTCAGAAATATCAGTCCATGGTTGCTTGGGCAGAACATCATGGCAGTGGGAGAGTGTGGCAGGGGACAGCTGTTCACCTGATGGCAGACAGGAAGCAGAAGGAGATAGGAAGGGGCCAGGTTCAAGATACTCCCAAGGACCAGAGCACAGTAACCTACTTTCTCCTATTAGGTCTCACCTCTTAAAGCTCCTAGAGCCTCCTAAAATAGCTGGAGACCAAGCCCTCAACTCCAACCAATAACAGGAAGGAATAAAACAAGGGTGGAACACCAGGACAAGGGATTATAGGGTGACAGGTCAATGTCTTTCTGCCACAGTACCTCACCACCTAGACTTAGAGTAACCATATTATAGTTGTATATTATGACAGTCCTTTACTAAATGCTCAGTATATATTTGCTGGATGAAACGACAAATAGATCAGAATCAGACCAGCTTGGGGAAAAAATAAATTAGTTGAGGTTTAGCATTATAGAAAGAGTTTTGATATGGGAATACAGTGTTTGGGTCTCAGTTTCCTTATCTTTAAAATGGCATCAACCAGTTGATCTCCAAGGACCTTTTTTTATCTTTCAAATTCTGCAATTGTAGAGTACCTGTTTTCATTCCACCTTCATCCATCCCTAAGTTCTTTGTTGGGGATTTCGGAGCTGCAGGTTGGTAGAAGAACTTACCAAGATGAGTAAGTAGGAGCAGGGAGAGGTTTATAGGATGCTACTAAGTTGAGCAGTGAGCAGCCTAGCAACAAGGGAATGTTGCTGCTGCCGCACCCATATGGGATTGGAGACAGGCTTTATGGGGTTACTGGAGATTTTGCTGATTAGCTGTTTCTTTTCCATGAGCCTTACTGATTGGATGTTTCTTTATCAGAGCATAGTTTGAATTTCCCAGGAATGAGAATATTTTGCATTCTCAGCCCTTATTTTCTCATTCCTTCTGACTCTTGGTATTTTGTTCCTGCCATGCCTCCTTAAGGGGAACTTTCCTCCACATTCTTCATGACACAGTAGTTACACAGTACTTCCACAGCACTTATTTTGTGCCAGACATTGTTCTGAGTGGTTTAGATGTTTGAAGTTCTCACAATAACACTAAAGGTGTCGGTTCTGTTCTTTTCCCCATTACATGGATGGGACAACTGAGATAGATAGTTAATTAATATCAGTCTTGTCCAAAGTGTGTTTAATAACCACAGTGCAGTGCTGTTAGAGAGAGAGAGAGAGAGAGAGAGAGAGAGAGAGAGAGAGAGAGAGGGAGAGAGAGAAGTGGAAAGCCTGGATGGCCATATTTAGGACTTCCTTTTTTCCAAGGGTCAAACTTGAGTTTTATGTTCCCTGAATTTGGGGAAAGGAAAATTAGCCAGTTATCGCCACTCATTCTCCAATCTTGCATCTCTCTAGATCATAGATGGGGTATTAGTGGAATCAAAACTCAGCCCAAACCAGCAAAGTACAGTGAGAAGGAGAATACTGAAAAGCTGTAGCAGAGACTGAAAAGACTCAATGGGGAATCCCTCCTCCCTCTTCTATCACAGGCAGTGATTGGCAGGCACCATTTCCCTTGTGCCCATTCTTTTTCTGTCTTGGCTGAACAATGCCCTTTCCATGTTGGGAATTTCCAAGGAGAAAGAGAGGTAGGTAAGGGTCAAGCTGGTGGAGACAGTGGGAGGGAGTTGGGTGAGAAAGGCACTGAGGTAGTACCTGCCCAAGAGTGACAGTTTTTGTTTGTTAAATGATCAATTCCCTGGCAGAACTGGCTAAGCTCAAGTAAATCCTGGACTGGCCTAGCTCTGACACTTTGCTCTATAGGTTGTTCTCTTATTTCGCTACTAGACCTAATCAAAGAGCAAGGTGCTCTCCATTTTTTTATTACTGTCCTATGAAGTGGTGGCTCCTGGAACACAGAGATGAAAGGCTAAATCACATATCATGATCTTGCAACCCTTCTGTATCCAAATTAAGTAGAAATTCAGAATTATGGCAGGCTGCCTACTTTGTCCCACCCTTGGAGACTATGTTTTGGCTTTTATGGAACGGGATCAACAATTTTATGGAGAAAAATAAAAATTAATGTCCTTAATGATCACCTTGTAAAGGAAAGCTCTTGTCAACCTCCTTGACTCTGTGTGCAGACACAAAAGAGGATGTGTGGCTATAGATGGATCAGGCAACACCATGGGCTTAGGAGGGACAAGGGTGGGCTTGGAGGTTCTAGAGCCCCACCATTCAGTTGGCAATGGTGCCTGGGAAAATTAGCCCTGGCAGGCAAGGTAACTTGCTGTAGTGTTTCTGAACATGCTGTCTGTTTATGTTTCTCACATTAAAATGGCTTGCATAGGTTTAACTTTAATGGGGGGCAAAGTGCAATGGAAAATCCTTCTGCTGGAATGAATTATTAGAAGGCTTTTCTTGTTTTTTTGCTTTTATTTTATTTTTTTTGGTGGTATTGCGGTTTGAACTCAGGACTTTATGCTTGTTAGGCAGGTGCTCTTCTGCCTGAGTCATGCCTCCAGCCCTTTCTGCTCTGGCTATTTTGGAGATGGGGTCTCGCTTTTTACTCGAGATCCTCTTATTTTAAGCTTCCCACCATAGCTGGGAAAATAGGCACATACCACCACACCCAGCTTTTTTCTGTTGAGATGGGGTCTCACTATCCTGGAACCATGATTGTCCAGATATCATCTCCCAAGTAGCCAGGATTAAAGGCACTGGTCACTAGTGCCGGCTTAATAAATTTTGATGATGGAGAAATTCTAAGCCTAGCACAATGATTAAGTAACATAATGGTTGGAAATGGTTGAAGCTAGACTGTCTAGGTTCAAATATTTTTTTAAATATTTTCCTCCAGTTGTACTGGGCTTCAAACTCAAGGACTCATGCTTTCTAGGCAGGCACTCTTACTGCTTGAGCCACTCTACCAGCCGAGGTTCAAATCCTGATGCTCCAGTTCATTAGCTGTGCAACTGTGAGCAACTGACTCAGGTTCTCTGTGCTTCAGTCTTCTTATTTGTGCACTGAAGATAATAATAGCATCAACATCCATAGAATTGCTATGATGATGAAATAAACTAAAATCTGTAACATGCTTAGGATAATTCCTGGCACCTACTAACCATTTATAAGCATGATTATTTATTCACTGCCTGCTATGTCTCAAAATATAGCTTTTTCTTCTTTTATTTCGCACCACTACCTTGGAAAGCAGCTACCACTGCTCTCCATTCATTGATATGGAAGTCGAGCCTCAAATAGGTTACATGACTTTCTCAAAGTCACATAGGTTGCATGTTTCAGATCAAGATTCAAAATCAAATATTCCTGCTTCAAAAGTGAAGATCCCTCCATCACACCCAAATATCTTTCCATTGGTAGCTCCATGGGATTTTACTCCCCAGTTTCTGGAAGGATGTGGATTTTCTAATACCAATGTTTCCAGCTTCCCTGGAGCAGTGGCTGCAGGGACCTTCAGCAGCCCTGTGCTTCAGTACAGGTAATCTCTCATTTTGTTACTTCTCAGTTTTGGAACATGCCTCTGGAAAGCTACAAGTTCCCACCATATGCACCTATAAATAAGTCAAATGCATATCTGATCTTACCCCATAAAAGAACTAAGGTAGTGGAGTCTGGTCTGTTTCTTCTCAGAGAAACCATATTGTCTCCCACAGGCAGGTTACATTTAGCAATAGACTCATTAGAGCCTTTTGAGTTGTTTTCTGGTAGGAATCGGCTTGGAGGATCCCAGCTGTTATTCCTCGCTCCCACATTTCATTATAGACCTATGAATCTTTACTTTCCTTAGATACTCAGCATGTTGTACCCCTATCTTGAGACTTACGTTTTGAAGGACCCCCTCTCTGGCCACCTTGAACTACATCTTTCCTGATTGGACAGTGGTTTGACAGGGTCACCCTTTTTGTTTTGTTTTGTTTTTTGTTTTTTATTGCAGTGCTGGGGATTTGAACTCAGAGCCTCACACTTGCTAGGCAGATGTTCTACCACTCTGAGTCACCCTTTGAGTAGCAAGTGTGTGGTGGACATAGAGGTTTTGGAGTTAAATATATCTGAATTTTAATATAAAGTCCATCTGTTCAGTAGGTGAGGCATGGCATGTCATGGGTAAAAGAATGGCTGCTATCCCTACATACAGAGGCTGTTAGGAGATTTGAAGACTAGAGGATTGCTTTTTCTTTCTCACTGTCTATCCAATTCATTGGCAACTCCTGTAGTTTCTACCTATAAAATATATACAGAATATCTGCCCACCATCTCCATAGTCACCACCGTGGTCCAAACCACCCTCATCTCTCACCTAGATTGTGCAGTAGCCTCCTAATTGATCTTGTCACTTCTGATCTTACTGCCCTGTGGCCACTTCTCAATAAACTGAGTGATTCTACTAAAATACAAATTAACCTGTTAGTAAATTCCCCTAAAGGAGCAAAGCCCTGACAGTTGCCTGTGAGAGCCTAAACAATAGTCCTGCCTGTGATCTATAAGGGCTTATCTCCTACTCTTGCACTTTCTCACACCATTAAACACACAGGGCCTCTTTGCTGTTCCTTAAACATACCCAGGCACACTCTTGCCTCAGGGTCTTTGCATATGTTATTGTGGCCTACCTAGCTTTTTTCTAGGTATCTACCAGCATACTGACTTCCTCACCTCCTTTCAGGTCTTAGTGAGGAGTTCTTTCTTTTTTAAAACTATTTTTATTAGCATACATTAACAGTGCAAGGGGGATTCAGTGTGAATAATCCTATTTAAAATTATAAACATCTGCAATCGTGCCATTCCTTTCTCTTATTTATCTTTTCTATAGCACTTTTATTGTCTTGCACACCATGTATTTTACTTCTTTATTTATTTATTGCTAGTGTTCCCTCTCTAACACACAAACTCCACGACAGTGGGGAATTTTGTCTGTTTTCCTATCACATAGTGGGTATTCAGTAACTATTTGCTGAATAAATAAATGAACTGTCTTCATTAACCACGCACCTCAGAGATGCCTCTCTTAGAAAATAAGATAAAAATGACTTTATAAAGTGAATTAGACTGTGAACAATAAGTGTAAAATACTCGTAGATGCACAATGATTATTTCATTAGGTGGCAAATGTACAAGGGACACATACAAATTGCTCTAATCACAGAGTGATGAAAGAGTAATGAACAATGGGTTCTTGAATAAGTGCAGAAAGAAAATAATGAATTGTGGTTTAAATGAAATCAGAATGCAACGGCCTGCGTCACTGTCTTTCTTTATCTATTCTTTGAGCACTGTCATGGGGACAATGTCCTTTCGAGAAGACGAAGGATTGGAGAGGCAGGCCAAGAGAAGAAACATGCCCAGGCCTTGCCCAGAGTAAGTCAGTATTTAAATGCTTTTCATTGTGAAACCTTTACTTTCCAGGTCCAGTTTTCTAACTATTTATTTATTTGCCACAATGAATCAAGTGAGCATTTGCTTCTTTGCTTTTGAAAGGCAAATTTTCTCTTATTCAGAATTCATTGAGAGTAATTGAAAATTCTGGCTACCTCGGCTCAGATACCTTCTATTTCCATCTACAATGAACTGAACAATAATTGGTGATTAGGATTGTGTTTTCCAGGGAAGGTTTTCACTTAGGATAAGTCTAAAAAATAGGGCTTTCATTTCCTTTTGTGCATTTCAAGTTGCTGGATGCAGAATGGAACACTAGGCAAGTAGGTGCCATCTTGACCTTCTTCACAAGCTCAGTGCCAATGAGGATCTCTAGCTGGGCATATGTGGCAGGTCTTATCTTAATTGAACAAGATGCTGGATTACACTTGCACAACTGTACACAGTCTTTCTGTAACCAAGACTACAAAAGAGAAAATACTTTTCATCATAGCCAACTTGTGCACCAGCCAAGTTGCTGTGTTTGTTATTCAAACTGACATTTTTTCCCCTTTCTCTCTCTCTGCATGCTGGAGAGCCCAAGGTTAGCACTCTTTTACTCTTCAACTAAACCAGGCAATCTTCTCCCCCCACCTTATCTCTGAGGCAGGCTAGTAATCAGGAAAGGAGAAATCACAATGGGACCATACTTGGTGCCATGGAACTCTCCTCAGTGCATGTCATGCTAAACCCCTACTTGTCCAATGGCATCCTTTGCCATTGTAAATTTCTTTTCAATTCTAAAATCTTACAAGTTGTAGAGTCCTGTTTAATTATAAATTCTTTGCAGTTGTAAGTTTTCCCAAAGATAGGAATCCTCAGGGGAATTTTGCCCTTGATTACCTCTCAGGCAAAAGCCCTCCGCTTAAAATATGAATGTTGGTCACACCGCATACATGCGATTAAAATACCAGAGAGTTAGCATAAGTGCATGTGCAGAGTGCCCCATGTTTTATGACAAGACCTTGTCAATCAAACCTGTCAATCATCCTAGCCCATCCTGCAAAGACCAACCAGATTTTTCCCACTGTTTGCCCTTTCAATTTTAAAAGGCCCTTAAAAGAGAGATTGGTGCTTCTATGGCATCTGGCTGGAGCCCACTGCTTTCTTTTGCAGTGTCTTCCCTTCACCTTCAATAAACTTTATTGTCACTTTCACTACATTTTCACATCCTGCCTGAATTCTTCTCTCATGGGACTCAAGTGCCTAAAAATCTTCTGATCAGAGTCTTCAGAGACCATCCACTGGTAGCATGACCACCAAAAAGAAGTAAACCCCTGCCAACCAAGATGCACAACTTTGGACATGTGGCACAGTAAACCAGTAGATAAGAGCCAAGGCCAAAATATCTATTCTGGGACATACATTTTGTCACATTCTTCAAATTGAACCACTAAATGCTGCCTTAAATACCTGACATTTTCTCTCAGAAGTAGGGTTGTAGCTTTGATGCAATAGCCCATGCTGTCCTCCTTCTGCCTGGAAAAATTAATAAACTTTATTGCCTTTCCTTCAAAATCCTGCCGTCATTATTTGTCAATTGGTATTGAGGTCAAGGTATCGACTTTCTGGTAACAATCCCTCGACATCTGTGTGGGATGAGTTCCAGAACGTCCCTCTCAGACGCCCACATCTGTGGATGCTGGAGACCCTTGTACAAAATGGTTCAGAACTTGCATATCGCCTTCACGCACCGTCTTACACACTTTAAATCATTTCTAAATTATTTGCAATACATAATCTCATGTAAGTGCTATAGAGATGCTTGCTGCAATACATTGTGTAGGCATCCGATAATGACAAAGTAAAGTCTTTATGTGTTCAGCACAGATGTAATTTTTAAAAATATTTTTGACTCATGGTTTGTTGAATCCACAGATTTGGAAGCCCTATGGCTTCCAAAATATGGATAGCCAACTTGTAGTCAAGAAAATGATACCATAGGCTGAGTCCTCCCATAATGGTAGAGCAGAAAGAAATACCTCTTATTATTATAATATATTTTGGAGTCTTCTTACCAAATATGCCCTTGAGCCTTGAGGGAGAATAACCCATTTGGCATTTGAAGGAAATGTCTGGCATCAGTTGGAAGCAATGATTTTTGAATGAATAAATTAAGACTTGCATTACACATATCAATCATTAGGATTCTTGTATGCATGCTTCTTTGATTGGCATCCTTTTCCAGTCCATATCTGAAACATAGAACCAGCAATAACATTTTGTCGCAAAGATGAGGAAAATCAATTACAGAAACCAAAGTCATGGCACAAAAAAGCATACATTTTCCCCACAGCAGGTCTCACTGCCTCTGTATGAAAGTCACACAGAGAATTCAATCATCCCCACCTCTATCAACAGCAGGCTTTTTTAATGGTTAGCAATTCAAATCACAACAGGAACTACATATATATTCTTCACACTGACCACTGTGCATATCTGCTTAAAATATTAAAATAAAGTAGTAAAAAGGTCACTTCTATAAATATGAATACATCTACATACTACCAACGCTGAACTGATGTTAATTTTTTTTAAGAGCATCTATTTTCAAATCTATTCTGAAGCAATATGATGTGTTTTCTCTTTCCTGGTTTTTATCATTTAAGATGCTTTTGGTGTTTTTGTTTCGCTTTGTATCTCATTATGGTTCTGATTTGCATTTCCCTGATGGCCAATAATATTGAGAGCGTCTCACATTTGTTGGCTATTTGTATTTCTCCTTTTGAGAAGTTGCTGCTTGGATCATTTGTTCATTATTTAATTGGATTACTTAGGTTTTTGTTTTTAAGTTTTTAAAGTTCCTTGTATCTCCTGGTTATAAACTCTCTGTCAGAAAATGGATGGAATTGGATAACATTATGTTAATTGAAATAAGCCAGACACACAGAGACAAGTACTGCATGCTTTCTATCATATGTGATAAATTTTAAAAGGCTGACCTGAATGTATAGTAATGATTACTGGAGGTTGGGAAGGGACATGGGGAGGGCAGGTAGAGGCTGAATTTGATCAGTGCGTACTGTATGCATGTACTGAAGGGTCACATAGCTGGTGCTTAAAAGCTTCTTTTGCTAAAAAGCACTGGCTTCCAGCCCACAAATTAACTGAAAGCAGGACAGAAGGTAGGCAATCCTAGCCTTCATTTTGTATCGGTGGCCTTTGCTCTAAGCCACTCTCTCCTGCAATCACTTTACAGTCATCTTGAAATCCAGGAAGGACCAGACAGGAGACAATACCACTGGCCATGTAGCAATGACTCTTATTGTAATGAGGCCCAGCCTGACTAATCCTGAGACTTCCTGTTACTACCTCTGACCACCAGAACACATCTGAATTTAAATAAACAATAAATAAGAAGAACTCAAAATTTTAGGCAGAGTCAAAAAGCATTTTCTTCCATTAATATACTTTGAGCACTAATATAAAGATTGATCCAAAATCCTCACAGCCCCTATGAGAATAAAATTAATATAATGAAAGATAATAAAATATCATGCTAAACAATTTGAAGAATAAGGCTATTGGAATAATTTAATTGAAGAGACATTTTGTTTAATGTACTAGTAAATTATCCAGTTTTATCAGTACAATTGTTGTAGAGACTGCCCTTTCCCCATTGTGTCTTCCAGAATAAACAAAGCAATCCTGAACAAAAAGAGCAATGCTGGAGGTATCATGATACCTGATTTCAGACTATAGTACAGAGCCACAGTGACAAAAACAGCATGGTACTGGCACAAAAACAGACATATAGACCAACAGAATAGAATAGAACCAGAAATAAGCCAAAATTTATTATAATCTTCTGATTCTTGACAAGGGTGCCAAAAATATATTGGAAAAAAGACAATATCTTTAACAAGTAGTACGTGGAAAACTAAATATCCACATTGAAGAAGACTAAAACTAATTTTTTTTTGGTGATACTGGGGTTTGAACTTATCCACATGAGCCATTCTGCCAGTCCTTTCGTGCGATGGGTATTTTTTCGAGTTAGGGTCTCATGAACTATTTTCCCAGGCTGGCTTCAAACTGTAATCTTCCTGATCTCTGCTTCCTGAGTAGCTAGGATTACAGGTGTGAGCCACCAACGCCCGGCAAACTAAATCTTTCTTACCCTGTGCAAAAACCAACTCAAGATGGATCAGAGGCCTTAATGTAAGACCTGAAACTCTGAAGCTAGTAGGGGAAAGCATAGGGGAAATATATTAAGATCTAGACCAGGTAATGACTTTCTTAATAGAATGCCAATGACTAAAGAAATAAGAGCAAGAATTGACAAATGGAATTGCATTAAATTTAAAAGCTTCTGCACTGCAAAAGAAACAATCAAACAGAGTGAAGAGACAGTTTACAGAATGGGAGAAAATTGTTTCCAGCAACTCATTTAACAGGCAATTAATATTGAGAATATATAAAAATTCTAAATATTTAGTGAGAAGATAGCTAATAATGCAATCAGTAAATGGGCAAATGAACCGAGCAGACACTTTTTGAATGCAGAAGTACAAATTGCCAATAAACACATGAAGAAAAAATGTTGAACATCTGTTGTCATCAGGGAAATGCAAATCCAAACAACACTGAGATTCCATCTTGCCCCAGTCACAATGACTATTGTCAAGGAAACAAGTAAGTTATGGAATCAGCCTAGGTGCCCATCAATGGACGAATGGATGAATGTAGAATGTATACATAATATAGATTTATTTAGCCATCAAGAAAACTGAAATGTCATTTGCAGGAAAATTGATGGAGCTGGAGATTATCGTGTTAAGTGAAATAAGCCAATCTCACAAAAGACAATTGTCGCCTGCTTTCTCTCCTATGTGTAACGTGGTGGGCATGAAATTAAAAGGGAACTATTGTGGTGGCACTGGGATTGGAACTCAAGGCCTCACACTTACTAGGCAAGCCCTTTACCACTTGAGCCACTCTGTCAGCCCCTTAATTTTTCTTTTTATGTTTGACAGAATTTACTTGTGAAGCCTTCTTGCTCTACGTTGTCTTTATTGGGAAGTTTTTGATCACTACTTAAATTTCTTTTTTTGTTGACCTATTCAGGCATTCTCTTTCTTCTTCATTAATTTTGTTAGGCTGCAGATTTTAGGAATGTATCATTTCTTCTAGCTTATCCAATTTATTGGAATATAATTGTTCATTAATAATCCCCAATAATCTCTTTTGCTTCTGAAGCATCCATTGTAAAGTCCCCTCTTTCATTTCTGTTTTTATTTAAGAATTCTCTTTTATCTGTTATACTAAGTGTTTGTCAGTTTTGGTTTTACCCCCCACAATTTTTTCATTCTCTATTTGATTTATTTTTATTTGTTTGGTTTTATTTCTTTGATCTTTGTTATTCTTTCTGTCTGCTAACTTGGGGTTTAGTTTGTTCTTTCTTCCTAGTAACTTGTGGTACAAACTTAGATTGCGTATTTGAGATATTTCTTTTTTTTTACATTTTAGACATTCATCACTGTAACCTTCTTGATACTGCTTTTGCTATATCCATCCATAAGTTCAGTAAGTTGTGTTTTGGTTTGTCTCCTCTAGATGTGTTTTTAAATTGCCCTTGATTTCTTCTTCGACCAATGGCTGTTTAAGAGTATAGTATTTGGTTTCCGCATATTTGTAAATTTCTGTTCATTTCTTTCTGTGCACTCAATTTCTGTCTCCTCTCATATTCCTGATGCCTGGAGAACATTCCATAATCTTTGCTTCCTGAAGTGCAGGGAGAGAGTAATTTTCAGCTTTTATGTTACCATTTTCATTCAGTTCTTAAAGATATTTTCCCTGAATAAATTCAGGTTTCTTTGCATAGAGGATTTTTTTCTTTTATAACTTGGAAAACAACTTCATTGTCCTTTGACTTACCAAGTTTCTGATGAGAATTCTGCCACCATTCTTTTCATTTACCTGTCTGAATGTCTTTTGCCTCTGATTGCATTCAAGATTTTTAAAATTCAATTTTAGTTTGCAATAACTCAAATGTGATATATCTATGTGGGTTTTTTGAGTAATATTTATTTTCTTTGGCATTTTCTGAGTTTTTTAGATATGTGACTTATTTTTTGTATTTCAGTAAGTTTTTGAAAATTCTTTGCCATTTTCTGTTCAAGTATATCTTCTGCCTTATTTTGAATTTATGATTGCATGCTTATTAGAGTGTTTGATTTTTCCCACAGCTCTTTTTAAATGTATGTCTCTTTATATTCATTTCAGGTAGCTTTATTGAACTGTTTTCCTGTTAATTCTTTCCATTAATTTCTATTACTTACATTAACGCTTCTGTTTTTTGCTCTGTTGAATTTATAAGTGAACCTATCAAAGATATTCTTCAAGCCAGTTGCGGTGGCTCTTGCCTGTAATCCCAGCTACTTGGGAGGCAGATATAGGAGGATGGTGGTTCAAGGTCAGCCTGGGAAAAAATGTTACTAAGACCCTATCTCAAAGAACAAGCTGGGCAAGATGGTTCATATCTACAATCCCAGCTATGCAGGGAGTGCAGGTAAGAGGATTGAGGTCCGATGGTAGCCTGGGGAAAATGCAAGACTCTATCTGAAAAACAACTAAAAAAATTTTTTTAAAGGCTAAAAGGCTTTTAAAGGTTCAAGTGGTAAAGTACTTACCTGAGTTGAATCCTCAGTACTACCAAAAAAAAAAAAAGATCATTTTTTTACCATGTTCATTACTAACATTTCCCTGCCGTGCTGTCTGATAGCTCCTATCTCTCTGGATCATCCCCACCTATTCCTATATGTTTTCCCCCTTTCCTTCTAGAGCCTTGAATGTAGTAATCATAGTTGTTTTAAATTGCTTTCTGATAGTTCTAATGTGACTAATACTGATACTGGTCCCCCTACAATGGAGACTATGTACCAATAAAGCCATTGGTGAAAATATCACAAGTTGAAATAACTCACATACACTTAACATCATAGTTTTAATACACCTACACATATTAGCAGCTGGGTACACTATTAGCAGCTGAGTACACTGCTCGTGTTTATTCTTGTGATGGTGTGGCTGATTGGCAGCTGTGGCTCACAGCCTCTGCCCAGCCATGAGGGTGTGTACCATATACCATTACCATGGGAAAAGATCAAAATTTAAAATTTGAAACATGGTTTGTACTAGATGAATATTGCTTTTGCACCATTGTAAAGTGAAACACACACACACACACACACACACACACACAAGAAGCCATAAGTCAAACCATCGTAAGTTGGGGACTGTCTATATCCAAGTCTGGTTCTATTAAATGCTTTGCTTCTTAGGAGTGTGCAGTTTTTCTTCTCTCTTCGTGCTTCTCACAAATTTTTTTTATAATCTAGACATGGTTTACAGGGTAGCTGAGAATGAGATAAATCACATCTGTGCCTGGAAAGGCACACACCTTTATTCTGCTAATATTTTAATGCATAAGGTTGAATTCATCCAGTCCAGCGTTGAGCTGGGCATAGGTTTTCTTGTCACTCTCAGAGCATCACCTTGCTGGTGGGCTTGCTTCACTATTTGCCTTCCCCCTGCAGATTCTCTATGAATCTGTGCTTTGATGAAGTTCTCTCCATGGTTTTTCCCCTCTTCAGCATAGACAGCTGTTGCTATTAGTAATTCTTAGCCTAGTGATGGGAAACAATAAGAACACTCTTTCCTGTCCAGTTTCTCCTCAGTCTTAAGCAAGCTGTTGTGTTCTTGGCTCTCAGGGATTCTGCCTTTCTCCTCAGCATAGGAGACCTGTAATTATCTGGGCTCTGAATACTCTCAGCACCCCCTCCCCCATTGGTAGAGGTTTTTTTTTTTTTTTTCTGTTCCCATCACTTAGCAATACCAGGAGAATAACAGGATCTTAAGCATTTTCTCCACTGTCAAGAGTTTTCTTCTATAGGGAAGTAGAGGGGCTCTGGCAGTGGCTTCATGTCTCCCCCACTGTGGTTCCTCTGCTAGGTCTACACCAAAAAAGAATCTTTCTCAGTGCTCCTATAATCTGGTGAAGTCCAAGAAAAAGAGCCCAATGGTGTGAATTAGTATATTGTTACAGCCACTGCTGCACACCTAACCTTTCACATTGAATTACAATTTTAGCTGAAATTTTCTTATGATCAGTTTGTATGACACCTGACATGTCTCTCCCTACCATGCTTTGTCACCATAAAAGCAAGACCTCATATCCAAACTTGCCAGCTCTCTGATGCATTCTGGAAAAGGTGTGATTTTATAGATTAGCCACTATTTTCTTGTCAGTGTGATAGTGATGCTATTTCCTATTTTCTCCATCCTAGGTGAAAGCCACTGCTTTAAGTCATAGGTGTGAATTGTATGATATCTACACATGGATACTGAAGATGTTGCTCCTAAATGTTTATATGTATTTCAAAATAATGCAGAAGAAAATATTATTTTATATTAGTTCAAATAGTTACTATCCCCTTTGTTCTGCATTCATTCTTGAATATCTAAGTTTTCCTCTGTTATCAATGCCTGTGATTCTGAGAACTTCTTTTAACATTTTTGTAAAGCAAATATGCCAGCAACAAGTTCTCTTACTTTTCCTTTACTTGAAAAGTACATTTTCATTAGATGTAGGGCTCTGGGTTGATCGTTTGTTCATTTATAGGTGTTCCCCTGCTACCTCCTACCCTCCCTATCTTCTGATCTAAATTGCCTGGTTATTTGGATCAATTTTCTCCAATATGTAATATACCATGTTCCTCTAAGTTTCAAGATATTTATTTATCTTTGACCTTCAGCAGTTCAATTATGGTATAGGTGTAGCTTTGGAGGTCTACTGAGCTCAGACTGTAAGGTGCATCTTTTCACCAAATTTGGGAAACGCAAGGGCATTATTTCTTCAACTGCTTTTCTGCCCCTAACTCTTTTCTCCTCATTTTTGTGACTCTAATTGCAAATATTTTTGTGACACTAATTATATATATTAGGCCTTTTGATACTGTTCCACAAGTCCTTGAGACTCTTTATATTATTTCAGTTCTTTTTGCATTTGCTTTTCAGGGTGGATTATTTTGACTGCTTTACCTATGTATTCACTTTTTTCTCTGTTTTCCTATTAAGCTCAGTACAAAATTAATTATATACATATGTATTTATATATAAAATAATATATAAAGTATAAAAATATTAAAATAATATAAACTAAATAATATGTAAATATATTAAAACTCTCTCTATATATACATTTGAATTGATATATATTTTTGTGGCAGTATTGGATTTTGAATTCAGGGCCTTGCATTTACTAGGCAAGTACTCTACCACTTGAGTCACCTCCCCCTTTTTTCCTTTATTGTTTGAATAAGGGCTTGCAATTATAACCTGGTTGGCCTGGACCACAGTCCTCCTATTTATGTTTCCTGTGTAGGTGGAATGACAGGCATACATCACCATATCAAGTTCACTGGTCAAGATGGGGTCTTGCGAACACCTCCCTCTGGCCTCAAAACACGATCCTCCCATTCTCTGCCTCCTGAGTAACTAGGATTACAGGCTTGAGCCACTGTGCCCAGCTGTTTTTCCACTTCTAAATTTTCCATTGAAAAAATTTGTGTTCTTTTTATTTATCTGCTGAATGCCGGTAATTTCATGAATTTCAAGTGTTTTTCTTTACCTGATGTGTAATTGTTAAATATCTGCTCTTAGGTGGTTTTCCTGGTGTTTCAATGTGTTGCCCTATGTTAATTTGTCTTTTCTTCTGAGCAGCAATCACATTTTCCTTGTCTTGCATAGTTACTATTTTTGGATCGTATCCTGAATATCGTGGATGTTTTATTATGAGAATCTGGGTATTTAACAAAGCTTTGAAGAATGTTGATGTTGTCATCTTATCAGGCTTTCAATGCTAGTATGTTCAGATGATAAATTCTACCTCACCTCCTCATGGAGGTGGTTCAAATCTCATATTGCTTCCTTTAAACTATGGCATATTGATTTGGGTTCATCCTTCAGATGAGCGACTCAGAGGTGAGGCTGAGACACAGAGGTTCATAGTCCAAATTAAGGGATCCCCCTTCTCTTTCTGGCATCTGAGATATCTTTAGCAACCTTGAACTCATAGTGACTTCTTTACCAGGTTCTTCTGGCCAGGACAATGGTAGAGGGTTTATAGCACCCAACATACCATTCTGCAACTGAGCCCTACTGCAGAAATTCAATGAGAGTTGAGAGTAAGCAAGCAAGCAGGTTGCTTCTCCAAATTTTGACTCCCCCCCACAACCTAATGCTTTTAACTTTACAGTTATCAAGTAATTGTATGTTTACATCTTTTTGGTGATATAATCCATGCTTAAGTACTGGGAAATACTGAGTTTTCTGGGTACATTCATAGATGTGTACAACAAATACCAAATTTAGGACTTTTTCATCACCTCAAAACGAAATCTCATAACTTTATCACCAAGCTACCCCTGCTACCACCACCCAGCTCTAACTAAACACTCATCTGCTTACTATAGTTACAGATTTCTGAACTAGTTTGCACTTACATATGAGTAAAATCACGCATGATGTGGCTTTTATGATAAAAATCTTTCAGTTAGCATAAGATTCATTCATGTTGTAGCATGTGTCTGTACCTTATTCCTTTTCGTGGCTGAATAATAACCCATTGTATTACTATAGTACATTTTAGTTATCAGTTATATATAGAATAGAATCTAAACCTAGGCAATTGTGTGCACTTAATGATCTTATGAGATATGCTGTTATAAATGACCATGTGAAGTTTCTGTGTAACTGTATTTTCTTTTCTTTTCAGTATGTACCTAGCAGAGGAATGATTGGGTCATCTGGTAACTCTATCTTTAATTATTTGAGGAACTTCCAGACTATTTCCAAAGTGGCCATACCACTTTATATTCCCACCAGCAGCATAGCAGGGTTTGAATTTCTCCACCTCTTTACCAACACTTGTTACTACCTGACTTTACAGTGTGTTTATGGTGGTATCCATTTTGGTTTTGATTTTCATTTCACTGATGACTAGTGGATCTCAGTCCACTGATTCAAATGCTCACCTCTCCTGAAAACCTCACAGATAACATTTGTTATACAGACATGTATCACCAGCTACCTGGGCATCCTGTGGCCTAGTTGATGCATAAGATTAACTATCACAAACTGGTATTATTTTGTCTTTGAAAGTTCTGTAGAATTGAGTGGTAAAGCCAACTACTTTGGACTTTGCTTTGGATATAGTTTTTAAAATCATTAATTCAGATGGACATGATGGGTCATGCCTGCAATGCCAGCACGCTGAGCTGCATGGTGAGTTCCAGGTCAGCCTGGGCTACATAATGAGACCTTGTCTCAGAAGAAAATACTAACTCAGAGCTGGACACCGGTGGCTCATGCCTGTAATCCTAGCTACTTGGGAGGCTGACTGAGATCAGGAGGATCATGGTTCAAGGCCAGCCTAGGCAAATAGTTCATGAGACCCCCATCTCCAAAAAAATCAGAGCAAAATGAACTGAAAGTGTGGCTCAAGCAGTAGAGTGCCTGCTTTGTAAGCACAAAGACCTGCATTCAAATCCCAGTCCCACCAAAAATAAAAATAGTAATTCGGTTTTTTAATTTTTTAATTCAAATATATATTTTTGACTGATACATAAAAAGTATGTGATGTTTCAATTTATGTATACATTGTGTAATGTTTAAATCAGGTTAACATGTCTGTCTCCTTAAATATTTATTATTACTTTATGGTGAAAACATCCAAAGTCCTTTATTCTAGATTTTTGAGATGCACAGTACCTAATTACTATCTATAGTTACCCTACTGTGCAATCACACACTAGAACTTCTCATGTCTAACTACAACTTAATACTCATTAATCAACCTTTCCCCAGCCCTTCCTCCCTAGCCCCTGCAACCACCATGCTACTTTTAAGTACAGTGAGTTCAACTTTTTTATACTCCACATATGGGTGAGATCACCCAGTATTTTTGTCTTTCTGTCCCTGGTTTATTTCACTTAACATAATAATTTCCAGTTCCATCCATGTTGTCTCAAATGACAGGATCTGATTGTTTTTGTGGTACAGTCATATTCCATTGTGTATATGTACCAGATTTTCTTTATCCGTTCATCAGTTGACAGACAGATACTTGGAGTACATCTTTGATATACTGACTTCATTTTCTTTGGATATGTACCCAGGGGTGAGATTGCTGGCTCATAAGGCAGTTCTATTTTTAATTTTTTGAGGAGCCTCCATACTGTTTTCTATAATGGCTGTACTAATTTACATTCCCACCAACAGTGAGCAAGGGTCCCTTTTCTCCACATCCTTGCCTTCACTGGTTGGATCATGTGATTTAAAAAAATTCAGTCTGGCAATCTCTGCTTTTTTGTTTGATTGTCTAATACATCGATAGGTAGTAGATTTGTAATTTATCTAAAATCTACCACTGTAATCACCTGAAGGAAAAGGCTAAAGATTTTACATTATTTTGCAGAACTGGAATATTCTGTATATTTTATATTAGATAAAATGACATACAAGGAAATGTATAAACCTTAAGTATATCGTTTATAAAGTTGTGAGAAATCCATCCATCTGTGTAACCAAAAGAGAAACAGATAGTATAATTCTATGAACCCAGAAATTCTCTACGTATCTTTCTATATAATATTTGCTCTGTCTCCCCCAGTTATAATTTTTAGCACCATGGTTTAGTTTTGCCTGTTCTAGAATTTATATAGACATGATGCTGGGTGGTGGAAGTTGGTCATTTGTTGTTCTAATCTACAGTAATGCATGGTAAAAATGAAAACTTCATTATAAATATGTATTTGTGTCACTTTTAAAATATTAAGAGCAATTAGGTAAGTACAAAACATTTGTTTATTAATACATTTTACTTTCCACAAATGAAAACTGATCAAATATAAGAATCTTATGTTTTCAAAAGCAGAAATATAGTCAATTTACCAGGTATCTTCTATTCTCATTCCCTGACATTGTTATTCACTCTTTTATACAAATATTATTTTACACTACTTTTTCATTATCAAATTTTTCTGCAAATTTAGTGAATAATTAATTTTCTGCTGTTTGATATAAACTGTTAAATATTTTTATACAGAATCCATATACAATGTTTGATTTTTAGTATAATTTATATGAATGAACTCGTAATTAATCAAAACCTTGTTACATAATATGTTTACTCTTAAGTTTTCTGTTAATTAGTAATCAAACATATTTAAAATTTATGCTACATGATTTTTAGACAAGTATGGTGTGTATGGTGTGACTTTTATATATTGTCTTTTTATCCTGCTACTTTGCTGAAAGTGTATATGACATCTAAGAGTTTTCTAGTAGAGTGTTAGTATCTTAAGTATGGGAAGGTGTCACCTACAAAAAGGAAAAGTTTGATTTCTTTCTCTTGCCTTATTGGTATAATCATATAAGCACTATATTGAGTAAGAGTGGTGATTAGTGAACAAACTTATCTCATTTCTGATTTTAGAGGGAATGATTTCAGTTTTTCCTCATTCAGTACAATGTTGGCAATAGATCTGTCATATATAACCTTTATTATAGTTTTTTTTAACTGCATCTATTTTTTGGCAGTTCTGGGATTTGAACTCAGGGCCTTGCTAAGCAGGTGCTTTATCACTTGAGCCATGCCCCCAACTTTATTATGTTGAGGTCTGAGCCTTCTAATGAATCCCTTCACTTTGTACAATTGGTATACACTAATAAAAATTTCTTCTAAAAACAGAACACTGAACATGGCCCAGAACAGTTTTCCTAACATTACAGGATCCACTTCACATGAAGGCTAAAGACTTTCAAATGAAGTGTGATAATACTGAGTTGATTCATTGACATTGGCTCGTTTATTCCATAGAAGTTTTGGCTCTATTTTCTTTTCCACAGACACTTCACATCAGTTATACAACAGCAACCAAAGGTGCAGCCCTCTTATTATTTAAAATAATTTCTTTATAGATTATCTTGGAAATTATCCTGGCCTCCCTTCCTTCCTTCCTGCTTTCCTTCTTTCTATACCTGGATTTGAACTCAGGGTCTTGTGCTTACTAGGCAGGTACTCCATCACTTGAAGCACAATCTTTTGCTTTTAGTCTATTTTTCAGATAGAGTCACCCAGTAGCTTTGCCCAGGGTGGCCTCAAGCCTTGATCTTTCTGCCTTTGCCTCCTGAGTAACTGTGATTATAGATGTGCACCACCACACCTGGCTTATTTTTGAGATAGGGTCTTGCTAATTTTACCTGGGCTGGCCTTGAACCATGGTCCTCCTGTCTCTGCCTCCCAAGTAGCTGGGATGACAGGCATGCACCTCCATGCCTTGCCCTTTGAGTTTTCTATATAGGCAATCATGAAATTTGTAATTAATGGCAAAATTGTATCATTATTTCGAATTTTCATCCTTTTAAAGTCAATTCTCTAGCAAGCACCTCAAATATAATGCTGAATGTCAGTAGCCATCAAAGTTATATCAATTTTATCCCTGTTTATAGTGAGAATGTTTATAAAATTTGGCATTCATCCAATGGGATGTTTTTCAAAGTTTTCTTCTTTAGATATCCTTCATTGGTTTGGGGAAATTATTACCTATCACATGCTCTTTATGACTCTTGGCTACTGGGAGTTGAACACAGGGCCTCGAGCTTACTAGGCTGGCACTATACTGCTTGAGCCACACCCCCAGACCGTTTTTGCTTTTGTTATTTTTAAGATAGGGTCTTGTTTTATGCCCAGGCCAACCTGGATCACAATCCTCCTATTTGTGCTTCCCTGCATAGCTGGGAAGCCAGGCTTGTGCTACCACGCCCAGCCATTGGTTGAGATGGGGATGGGGGGAGGAGTCTCACAAACTTTTTGTCCTGGCTAACCTTGAACTGTGATCCTTCCAATCTCTACCTCCTGAATAGTTGGGATTACAGGTTACAGGTGTGAGCCACCAGTCCTGACCTCTGCTTGCTTTGACTTTTAGAAAATATGCGACTGGGTTGACTTCATCCAAATCTTCTTGTGCAACTATTGATAGGTCATATGGATTTTATTGGTTAATTTGTGCATCATTCACTGTTCTCATAAGCACCAGATACTAAGGTCAAAACATTAATAGTGGAGTGTATAATAGACAATTTTCTGAAGAGTGGTTTAAGATAAAGGAACCAATAAGGGATGATGCAAACCAAGATCTAACAACTGTTGGACACTGTTAGTATCACTACTTGCAAAAGTGGCTGTTGTGGATCAATTTGTTTATCAAGTTTGATTTCAGTTAGTAGTTTTAACTTAAACTGCTCTGACCAATCAAGAGACACATACAGGTTACTTGTGGCTTTGGACTTTGCAGAATTCCTGCAACCTTACTACAAAATCAAACCTCCAAGTACAAATTGTTCAGCTCACTGCTGATTCCAGTATCATCAACACTCTGCTGCAGTCAGACTTTAATGTTTTCTGAAATCCTTCCTCTCCCCAACACACTTGCCAGCAGCAACAACAGAAAGTCCAACCCATGGAAGATGAAAAGATCAGGGAACCCGATCCTGGAGGAGGCTGTATTTCAGCTGGGCCCTGAGGGATGGGCACATGGCAGGTAAGGACATTTTAGTAAGAGACAACCATACAAAGGGCATGGTTAGTATAGAGGCCTACACATGGAAGTTGGTGTTGGAAGGTTAGGGGTTCAAAGTCTACTCAGACCATTTCTGAGTTCTCATAACACCATTCCTCATTCCTCTATCATTCCACACCCACACTACCCCTCCCTGTTGTCGGAACACTCTCCTCACTGCCCATGCTCAGATAGTTACCCCGTCTGTACATCAGATTTTTAATGTCTCACCCCACCCCACTAACACCTCTATTGCATGTGTGTGTTAGGAGAGCAGCTATTTGGGCTCAGTATGCCAGATTCTTTTGCTTACCCACAGCCCTCTTTCCCAAATGTAGGTGCTGTGGGGGAAGTTAATTCTCTGCCAAGACTAATCAGGTATCTCACAGGTGCCTAACCACAGAGAAATGGTGTGAAAGAACTTTCCAGAAACAGTTACATGAAACAATCTTGAGGGCACCTAGCAGATTGGTTTTTGAAATTTTTGCTGGGACCAGTCAGGAAACACACTGTGAGTCACATAACAATAGCTTCATTTTAGAAGAATGAAATGTTATCATTCGCTGGTAAATGGATGGAATTGGAGAACATCATTCTGAGTGAGGTTAGCCTGGCCCAAAAGACCAAAAATCGTATGTTCTCCCTCATATGTGGACATTAGATCAAGGGCAAACACAACAAGGGGATTGGACTATGAGCACATGATAGAAGCGAGAGCACACAAGGGAGGGGTGAGGTTAGGTAAGACACCTAAAAAACTAGCTAGCATTTGTTGCCCTCAACGCAGAGAAACTAAAGCAGATACCTTAAAAACAACTGAGGCCAATAGGAAAAGGGGACCAGGAACTAGACAAAAGGTTAGATCAAAAGGAATTAACCCAGAAGGTAACACCCACGCACAGGAAATCAATGTGAGTCAATGCCCTGTATAGCTATCCTTATCTCAAGCAGCAAAAACCCTTGTTCCTTCTTATTATTGCTTATACTCTACAACAAAATTAGAAATAAGGGCAAAATAGTTTCTGCTGGGTATCGAGGGGCTGGGGGGAGGGAGGGAGGGGGCGGAGTGGGTGGTAAGGGAGGGGGTGGGGGCAGGGGGGAGAAATGAACCAAGCCTTGTATGCACATATGAATAATAAAAGAAAAAGGAAACAAAATAGCTTCATTTTGTACTACCTGTAATTCCTGTAACTCCCACTGAAGCGCAGAATTTCAAACGCAAACTTCTCTCACCAATAGTGTGCAACCGTGTAGGGCATGAGAAGGTTCTTCATTTACAGAGAAGGTGGGAATAGACAGCATTCCTGTCAATCATCTCAGAACAACCAATCAGGATCTCTGAAGGCATCTATAAAAGGAGCCCATTTGCCGGTTTTGGCGCTCATTTTGTCCTGGCTGGCGGGAAGAGTGAGTTCCGGGTGACGCGTTCTCCGCGTTCTCCTCAGGTGGCGGTTGCTTCCAGAAGCTGTCTGAAGGTTAATTTACTTTCATTCTTAATTGATATTGACCATTGCGTATTTGTTGTGCTGCTTATAAGTGACTGTATAGAAATGAATATGCTTTAGTCATAGCCTAAATAGCAGTAAATTTTAGCAGTGCGGAATGCTTCGGAGTTAGGACAATTGGGGTCTTTTCGTCAAGTGGGTTGAAGAACCATGCTTTATGTTACACCGCGATTACTCGGTAACATTTTGTTTATTTTGGCTAGCTCTTGGTATATGGTTTTATAATGTGGTATTTTCAACTTAAAAGTGAGGAAAAGTGGTGGTGCTTGCCTGTAGTCCTAGCACTGGGGAGGCTGAGGCAGGAGGATGGCGACATAGCGACACCTCCGCTCAGGAGGGAAAATGGGAGGCAGTGAGCAGGTGCAGGTGGCTGCCGGGGAACCGATTTGTCTCGTTTTCTTTTGTGTGGTGGCCGGGTATTGTTGAAATCTTAGTCTTGGGCTCTTTTCGATGTGGAAAGGAGAAAAATGACGCGCGGAGGGGGCAGCAGTGAGCCGCCGCTTTGCTGCCTCAGGGCGACATTTTATTTTTATTTTTGTTTTTTAAAATAGCGTCTGTGTGCTTCAGTTTTGACATCAGCCCTCTCATAACGCCAACTTAAAGAGAAAAAGAAAAGTTTTCTGGTCATTGCAACTTGAAAATACCCGCCGATGATAGGTGTCCCTAGTTGTGGCGTGGCTGCTATGCATTTTTACACAGGTCGCTGGTGTTTTTAATATTAAACGTTTACTATTGCACTCAGCAAAACGTGGTCCACGTGCTTTTCTTGCATTTTTCTTTGGAAATTTGGTCTTTGGACTTGACTGTGGGTTCCGCTAAGCCTCCGTTCAGCCCATGTTACGTGCAGTTTGGCATTTTAATTTTTACCAAAGAATTATGTGGATTTTTGTACTCATCCTCATTGCCTGTGGTGAAGTTCTGGTGTTGGGGATTTCATGGGTTTCTTATGGGAAGTTTTGTGACTATTTTCTGTGGAGGAAATTAATGGTAGGATAGAGCGCATTTTATTTTGCAATTGGTATAATTTTAATTGTTTAAATTCTGACCTTGTCAGAAGTTTCCTTAAAAAGAAGCGTTTCGGGGGACTCTCAATTTACAAATGTCGAATTTAGTCATGTGCCTGTGTCCTTAATGTTTCGATATAGTAAAATACCTCGTGGGCTGCAGCCATTCCGTGGCGTTTTATTTTACAGAGGGATGGGACCTTCCTTCCTCCCCCCTCCCCGCCCAGCCCACCCGCCAATACTGGGCTTTGAACTCAGGGCCTCAGGCTTGCTAGGCAGGCGCTCTACCACTGTGCCAGCCCTGGACCTTTTCATAAATTCCACTTAAGCTGGGCGTGGGGAACCGTAGGTGTGGGGCAAGCGGTACAGTGCGTGCGTTGCAAGTTCAAAACCGTGAGTTCAAACCCCAGTCCGGTCAAAAAGAAAAAAGCTGGGCACCCACGCTCATGCCTGTAATCCTAGCTACTCAGGAAGCAGAGATCTGGAAGATCGTGGTTCCAAGCCAGCCCAGGCCAACAGTTTGCAAGACTCTGGTCCTCCCTATTATTGCTTATACTCTCTCTTCAACAGAATTAGAGATAAAGGCAAAATAGTCTCTGCCTGGTAGTGAGGGGGTGGGGGGGATAAAGGAGGAGGGAGGGAAGGGGAGAGAAATGACCCAAACATTGTATACACATTTAAAAAAAAAAACCATCACAAAAAAGGGTTGATGGAGTGGCTCAAGTGGTACAGCACCTGCCTAGCAAGCTTGAGGCCCTGAGTTCAAGTTCCAGTACTGCCAAAAAAATAGTTAAAATTGTTTTGTGTGCTGGCAGGGTTAGGTTCAACCTGTCATGTCTGCCTGGCAAGGGTGAGGCTCTGATTTCAAACCCCTGTACTGCCAAAAAAAAGTTTGTCATTATTCTCAGTGCAAAAATAAAAACCATTTTATTTTTATTAGCATGTATTAATTGTGCGGGAGTTTTATTGTGATATTTATATAAATGTGTATAATGTACTTTGATCAAATTCACCCCTTTATTACTCTCTTATCCTCCCTCCTATTTCTCCCCCCCTTTTTTTACAGTTTTAATGAGTTTCATTATGCTTTTCACTAGCATAATGAAAATATTGTGAATAATAAAATATTGTGGTATTTTCAATGTAGAAAGGCACACTGACAGTCTGCGTGGCAAGCCCACTTATTTTAGGGCAGTAAATACTCAAAAGTGCCAGTCACCAGGCACCACAGAAAATCTTTTAGGATTTCTTATGTCACAACTATTGGGTGTTGAGTATCATGTTATTCCATTTGGCTCCTGGTCTTTTGAATACGTTTCCTTTGAAAAGCATGTGATATTTCAGTGTATAAATAAGGAAATTAACTGTAAGAGTGAGTATTTGGTGTTTCCTAGTATTGAACCATGCGTGGAAGTCCTATTGTGCAGTTTTGAATTTTAACTATTTTACAGTCTAGTTTTGTATTATGAATGAATACTTTTTTTTCTTGGCAGCACTGGAGTTTGAACTCAGTGCCTCACACTTGTTAGGCAGGTGCTCTTACCTCTTGAGCCAATCCACTAGCCCTCCAGTTTTGTATTAACAAATGGTAATTTAGAAGTTTTGCTGTAGGCTCCCTTCCCAGACGTGGTTCCATAGGAAAAAAGTTTGTGTAGCTTCTGTTTGCAAATAACACAGACAGCAATTATCCAGGGCCAAGTTAGAGGGGAACTCGCCAGGGGCGCTGGTCATGCCCCTTTGGTGATGTGGCTGCTTGGGCTGGAATTCTTCCAGCCCCAAATGCAAGCATTTTCTTTTATTTTTCTTTCTTTTTTTAGTATTCACTTATTTTGGTAAGAGACAGAATATCTTATCTCCTATGCTTAAGGGATCCACCTGCCTCAGCTTCCCAAATTACTGCAGACAATTTAAATTGGCAGTGCCACCTATTTCCATTCATGCCTCCATTGGGTGGCACCTGTTGTGTATTCAAAAGGAGAGTTGAAGAAAAAATTTTCTCCTTTTCTGTGCAGAAAAGTATTTGTCAATACTTTTTCTTAATTGGAGTTCTGTTTAGGAAGTCATTGCCTATGCTTATATGTTCCAGCGTATTCCCTACTCTTTCCCGAAGTAGCTTCAGAGATTCAGGCCTTATATTAAGATCTTTGATCCATTTTTAATTGATAACAAATCTGGCCTTTCTGAGCAGAGCCTTAGACTTGACTGATATTTAAATGTGTAATTTAGGTCCAGGCATCGAGCTTCAAGGCACTATTATTGCATCTCCTTGACCCATAGAATCCTAGAAGGGGTAATTTCCAAAGGGTGCATCTACAAAAGACAATATAAGTGAGTGTAAGATTGATTATTCATGAAATTATCCTAAATGACATTAGCTTTTCTAATTCACTTTATCTGACCACTGACACTAATACACCATGAGATGCTTGTGTATGAGCTGCTGAACAGCTCAACCTTCCATGTCAAGGGTTATTATCCATAGTGCTGCATGAGTCTCACTGGGGTCTTAAGCAGAGTAAACCACCCTTCTAAGGAATTAATGGGTATTGTTTACAAGCTAGTATATAATAGTTCCCCTTTGATTAAAGCAGGATGAACTATGGGTCATTTTGAAGGGGTGGTCAAATGTCAGAACAGTAGTCTTATTTGATGTCACAGACATTTAATATAGTGCTTGTCTTACATGATCTTTCACTGTGCGTGACTGGATACCTTGGCCCACCACCCATGTTCAGAAGTTCCTCTGGATGAGGGAAAGAGGACATGTGCCCAAGCCACCCACCTGCATGAGTTTCCAAGTGACATAATTTCCCTGAGGGGTGCTAGGCTGTCCACCCACAGGCAAGCCTCCTGGAAGATTTGCACAGAATCTCCTTCAGTTACTGTGATGGAAGCATTCTATGCTGGTCAGCCTATGGGTCTTTAATGTAAATTGGGTGGAACAGGAGCCAGTTTTTAAAATCACCTAGACAAATTCAGTGCATCCTTATGTTGTGTGAGGTGACAGGTGTTTTCCAGATGACCAGCCCCCTCTCCTGTCCTTTGTGCCTTCCCTGAGTCTCTAGAGATCCAAACTACCATTGTGGGCAGGGTCAATGGCTGAGTACTGCAGACTTAATCACACAGTATAGAGACCTTGTTTCTACAACTGATTCTTTTTTTGATTCTCTTAATGAAACTTGTGCATTGACATTAACTATTTTGATTTCAAAGAAAACTAATTTTGACCCTTTGACACCAAAGTTTGATCTTTTTTATTTTAGGAAAGCCGGTAACTGGCATCAGAAGGAGTGACTGGAGTGAATTGTAGAAAACAAACTTCAGAATTTGAAGGAGTGTGGTAGTGCTGCTCAGGTGCCTGTGTTTCAGGTAAGAGAATGTGAGCTGAAGACAACTTGAGAGCCATTCTATCTATAAAAGGGGAAAGGGTGTGGGACCTGTGAACCAAGTAGGTTGCAGAGAATGAGAGTCTGCTAGTGTGTCCTACTTGTGCTGTTTATTTGGTAGGGGTCCTGAGAGCATACACCAGCAATTAAAGTAGCATGGAGATAGGTACTTCTCCAAGTCTTCACTCTTCTATACATGGTTGTCCCTTTCCTTTGCAGACTCTAAGGCTCCAGTCTCTGTGTCTGAAAGACACTCAGCTTGTTTGCACTCTAAAGCAATAGTCTGGCTGCTCAACTGGTTTCTAACAAACTCTTTGTAAGCTTTGACACTGTTAAAATTGGCAGTGAGTTCAGGCATTGGAATGTGGGGGCAAGGATTTGTTTGGGGTTTGCATGCTAAGGCTCCGTAACCTCTGTGTCTCCTGTTTCATACAAAAGAAGTACAGAGGAGTGAAGTGTTTCTGGATTTGGGTAAGTTAGTTATGACAAAAAGTGCTAATGTTGAGTGGGTTGCTTTGAATGTTCTCTACAATAAATGTTCTCTCTTGCTCCTGTAAGGCCAGACTCCGTGTTCCAACATCAACCCAACCACAGACTTGGTTAGTAAGCTCTTTTGTGTTTGACGTTTATTTCCTCAGCTTCTCTCTGATGTGTTTCTTTCACATGTGTAGAGGTCCTGTGTCTGAACTTGATTTTACGTTTGCTGTCAGTTTTCTGGCAAGGTGTACAGAATTGCCTATCTATTTGGGATTGAAGTTTTTAGTATATTGAAATATCACATTTCAGAGCTGAGGATTTTCTAATCAGTTTACCCTTTTGGAGTTGTTGCCCACTATGGTGTGTGTTCTGGAATGTGGATTTCCCCTGCAGTCACTTAACAGCCAGTCTTAAGAGTTGTATTTCTTGGTAACATCTGTAGAGCAGAAGTCTGCATTACATAGCTGTAACTCTTACTGCTTTATAAATTGCCTCTTAGGCTGCTTTGGAGTCAATCAGACCTCAGTTCAGACTCAATTCACTAGTACCTGTCTATCTTTAACTCCTAACTAATGCTTTTAGCCTCATTTCTCCTTATCTGCAAAATGGAAATAATTGTGTTATCAGGGATGATGCAAGAATCAAGTGCAGTCATTTTCGTAATGCACGCAGCACACAATATGTTCTCAGGAATTAGCCCACATATTGGAACAAGAGACTATAGTACTTGTTTTAGTCCCACTCCGTGCCCTTTTAATTATTTTCTTTCCTTTCTCAGGTATACTGTATTCTTCATAGTTTATACCGACTTCTCTTGCTGTGGAGTAAGAGATAGCTGAGGAACACAGATTTTTCCTTGCCCTGAGATGAGTTCTCTTCTGGCGTACTTGGACACCTTACACAGAGGCTGGTATGGCTCAGCATCCAGCAGGACTTTTTTAGCTGTGTAGGCTGGAAGGTGTCTGTTAACTAGCAGTCCCATAAATCCTTTCCTCGCCTATAAGAATTCCTTTCTGGGCCATGATTATATCATTAAAGAAGACTTTTAACAATGCAAGAAATGGTGGGAAAAATGTTAAATAAAGATATGTACTATCCTAACAGATCCTCAAAGAGAATTTTAACTTGCAGGCTCAATAGATACCTTTAGTTCCTCTACTTTTCTATTAGCACATGTATTTTTCTGGTAGTATCATGTAACCTGACGTTCACCCAGCCAAGGTGAAGAATCCACATTTTTAAAATGAGACGCTGAAGTGTCTTTAACACTTATACAGCATATTGACATTTCAGAGCCTTTGATTTATCCTGTAATTGGTTAAATTACTTTGAAACCCTGAGTGCCTGAGCCATTGTTAGTCCTCTTCCAGTGAAAAATTAAGGCCAAAATATTTAGAAAAAGCTTTACCCAAAGTCACTTAGTGGAGCTGTGCCAGCCAAGTTCCTTCATCAGGTGGTATTACAGTGGCCTTAACTTATTTGCTAATCAAAAAAAGGTGTGAAGATTGACTATAACTGTGACACTTTCTCATGTTTTCCCATGCACTTGTACCCACTGTCCTTCATAGTCATCTCGGGTCTCTTCTTTGAGGGAGTTGGGAAAGAATTAAATGAGTGGTTTTGTGGGGACTTTAAAAAAATACTGGCATTTAAAAATAGTACCAATACCAGAAGAATTGTAAAGGGTAAATATTTATTTGATTGGATAGCCTCAGAATTCAGACACTTAAGGCGAGTGAAACTGACTGTATTCTGAATTTAAGGTGGAACATGACTTTTTGCTTTTAAAGGAATTCATTCGTTTGCCCTTTACCTTATTTGGGATCTACTTTGTGAATGGTTATAAATTATGTGGGATTTTAATGTGCTATAAACTTCTGACTTTTATCCCATTAACTTATACTTAGATTAAATATATTTCCATGTTTTTTATCTATATGGGTACTAGAGAGAGTTTGGATTGCAGTGGAAATTTTAGGTCAAGCCAGCATGAATTGTGGATCATTTTTGGAGGAAAAAAAGGTTTTGTGGCACTTCATGGAAAAAATCACTATTTACACAAAGGGTAATAGGCTAAGTTTTCTTTAAAAATAAATTCCAATTATAATAATATGTGTTTACAAAGAAGGCCTAGAGACAAAAAGTGATACTTTTTTTAAACAACTGGGTCTTTAAAAGAAAGGGGAAAATTGCTAATTTTTAGGTATAAATACTCCCACTGTAGCTGTTATCAGGCTATCAGTGTGACACCACTGAATGCAGATTTAACTCATGAGTCAATTTTGACACTGTACTGAATGAACTTTAAAAGCACTGGCAACTGAAACCGTTTCCCCTAAGGTCAGGAACAAGATAAGAGTGCCCACTCTTCCTGTTCCTATTCAGCATAGTCTTGGAATTCCTTGCCAGAGCAATAAGACAGGAAGAACAAATAAAAGCAATAAAAATAGGTAAGGAATAAGTTAAACTATCCTTATTAACAAACAACAAAATCTAATACCAAAAAGACCCAAAAAAACTCCACCTAAAAACTCCTAGGTACTATGAACAGCTTCAGCAAAGTAGCAGGATACAAAATCAATTTACAAAAATTAGTAGCCTTTCTATACACCAACAATGAACAGATTGAGAAAGAATTTAAGAAAATAATTCCATTTGCAATAGTCTTAAAAAATTAAATATCTAGGAATAAACTTAACAAAGGGCATGAATGACCTCTACAAGGAAAACTACAAATCACTGAAGAAAGAGATTGAGGAAGACTACAGAAGATGGAAAGTTCTCCTGTGCTCATGGATTGGTAGAATGAGCATAGTAAAAATGGCTAAGTTACCAAAAACAATCTGCATGTTCAATGCAATTCCCATGAAAATCCCAATGACATTCATTACAGCGATTGAAAAATCAACCCTAAAGTTCATTTGGAAGCTCAAGAGACTGCAAATAGCCAAGGCAATACTGAGCAAAAAGAGCAACACTGGAGGTATCACAATACCCAATTTCAAACAGAGCCATAGCAATAAAAACAGCATGGTACTGGGACAAAAACAGATATGAAGACAGTGTAGCAGAATATAAGACCAGGATATGAATCCACACAGGTATGCTCACTTAATTTTTGACAAAGGTGCTAAAAACATGATGGAGAAAAGATAGCTTCTTCAACAAATGTTTCTGGGAAAACTGGATATCTGCCTGCAGAAAACTGAAACTAGATCCATGTTTATTACCCTGTACTAGTATCAACTCAAAGTGGATTAAGGATCCTAATATAAGACCTGAAACCTTGCAGTTAGTACAGGAAAGAGCAGGGAATATACTGGAAGCAACAGGCATAGGCAAGGACTTCCTCAGTAGAATTCATTTGGCTCAGCACTAAGAGAAAGGATGGAAAAATGGAACTACATGAAATTAAAACACTTCTGCACAACAAAAGAAATGGTCTCTAAATTTAGGAGACCACCTACAGAGTGGGAGAAAATCTTTGCCAGCTATACATTAGACATGGGACTGATAACCAGAATATACAAGGAGCTCAAAAAACTAAATTCCCAAACAGTCAATGACCCAGTGAAGAAATGGGAAAATGAACTGAACAGAACCTTTTCAAAGGAAGAAGTCCAAATAGCTAAAAAACACATGAAAAAATGCTCACCATCCCTGGCCATGAAGGAAATGCAAATCAGAACTACACTGAGATTCCACCTCACTCCTGTTAGAATAGCTACCATCAAGAACACCAACAACAAATGTTGGCGAGGATGCAGGGAAAAGGAACCCTCATACACTGCTGGAGGGAATGTAAGCTAGTGTAAGTGCTGCAGTCCAGCTGCAGTGGGAGCTCCAGCTCTGGCCTTGGGTGCTCGAGCGGCAAATAATGACACAAACTTGGGGTTGTGCCGGGCAGCAATGGTGTAGTTTATTTTCTGAAGAGAGTATTTAAGCAGTGCAGACAAGCAGGAAGGAGTACGTGGCAGTCCCCAGGTTTCCCTTGACCTCTCTACTAAGATTGGCTGTCACGTTGCTATGGCTACAAGCCCAAGTGCTACATCATGTTCTTGGGACTGGGTCTTCCCGGTCCCACGCAGAGAGAGAACAGGGGAGTTCAACAACTGTCCTCTTGGACTGTTGCAATCTCTCTTAGAGCTGTTGCACAAAAGCTACAGTGACTCTGCTCCTTTCCAAGTGGTTTTGGGGATTCTGAGAGTTTCCCATATATAACCACTTTGGAAAACAATATGGAGGCTCCTTAAAAAACTATGATCCAGCAATCCCACTCCTAGGGATATACCCGAAGGAATGCATCTCAGGTTACAATAAAGGCACCCATGTTTATTGCAGCACTATTCACAATAGCTAAGCTGTGGAAACAGCCGAGGTGCTCCATTACTGATGAATGGATTAAGGAAATGTGGTATTTATATTCAATGGAATTTTACTCAGCCATAAAGGAGAATGAAATTTTGTCATTTGCAGGTAAATGGATGGAACTGGAGAACATCATCTTAAGTGAAGTTAGCCAGGTTCAGGAGGCAAAAAGCCACATGTTCTCTCTCATATGTGGATTATAGACCTAAAACAAATGTAACAATATTAGGAGTTGCTGGTCACACTAAGGGGAGGTCATGCACAGGAGGGATAGGTTAAGGGAAAGAAACTAAAAACTTGAATGTGGTTGATGTGGTCACTGTATAGGAATGAATATAGAAATCTTAAACTGGCTGGGGCCACCATGGGAAGGGGACTAGGGAGGAGTGAAGAGGATTAGAGGAGATGAACCATATGGGATTGTAACACATATATGCATGGAAATAGTGTAAGGAAACTCCCTGTGTAGCTATCTTTATCTCAAAGTAGAAAAAACATTATATTTTTCTTTTTATCTTTTTTCTTCTACAAAATCAGATAGCAGGAGGGCAGAATAGGTCCTGTCCAGGGGAGGGGAAGGGGTTGGCACCAGTGGGAGGGGGGAGGTGGTGGGGGAAGTGGGTAGGAGAGTGAATAAGGTACAAATAATGTGTACACATGTATGTAAATGGAAAAATGATACCTGCTGAAACTGTTCCAGGAATGGTGGGAGGGGGGACAAAGGAGACCCATAGAGGGGGTGAATTCAAGTCTGATATATTTGATACATTGTAAGAACCTTTGTAAATGCCACAGTGTACCTCCACCCAGCACATCAGTAAAGGAAAAAAATAAAATCACTGGCAATCCAACTATTGAGAGTTATGACCCCTACTAACATTTTGGTGTTCTTCCACATAGTTTTTTTTTTTTAATGGAAGTACCCATATTGGCACTGGAAAGGAGACTTGTGTTTGGTTTTTGTAATTAATACTGAATACTTTCTCATTCAGGTATCTGACCTCATTTCTAATTTCCAAACCATACTATGCATACACTTAGGAAAGGCATACTGATTCAGTGAATTTATATTAAGGACTCTAATTTTTGTTAAACCTAATGCGCTGAAAAGCATTATATGGTGTGCCCTTTAAAAAGTTTTGTGGTTCATGCAGACTTATTGTTCATCAAGACATAAGACACATGCACGAGTGGTGAAAAGACCATGATCCATGCAGGAATGTTGCCCTCCATTTGTACAGCTTGATGCAGTGTAATTGTAGGTGTGCACATTGGGAATGTAAACATAAAGAGAGACTTCTTCTGTCTTGTTCTTATTGTATTCCCAGTTCTGGAATTGACTCTAGGAATAAACTGCCACTTACTGGAGGAACTTGCGCCTACTTGAGGCATCAAAAGGGACAAAAAGTACTATTTGTTTCTATGTAGATGCATAATTTAAGAAGCTGTGTCCAAGGCTTAGAAGGAGCTGATGAGGTTGCCACACCATAGCTGAATCACGCAGACTTAAGTACTGCATGAGAAATCTGAATAGCTCTGAGTGCCTTAGGGGAGCCAGACCTGGAAACATTCACTTGAGCTCTCCTCCCAAGGTCCTAGCTAGGACTCTGCTCCCCCTGCATAGGTCCTCCTCCTTCTGTTGACACAGTGATTGACGTCTGGGCAATGAATTCACTAGAGAATGGGGGGCAAGGGTCGCCAGCTGAAAGCTGGTGGAAAGAGAGTAGTGAGAAGTGTTTATAATGCACAAAGGGACATGTGTGGCCTGCTGCTCAGATTAACATTTTTTCTTCTCTAAATTTTGTCTCTTCCCAACAGATCCCATTTCACCTGGGCTGCTAAGTGCCTCATTCTTGTGGAGGTAAGAATATATGAGAGTCACAGAAGAGAAAAAAATATGTATTTAAATGTATATATATATATTCCCAAAACAAACAAAATGGTTGCAAGTAAAGCTTTTTATAGCTTGCATGTGTTAATTAGAACCAGTTAATAGTCTTGGCTATGAGAGGTGCTTGTCTAATTTAAATATGTATTCAGAAAAACAATGTCTTACCACTTAAAACCATCCGTAGCTGGCACCAAACCACTGGGAAACCCTGAAATTCAATGAGCCCAAATTCTTTTGGACTTTTGACCAAAATCAAGTCACCCATACATACCTTGTTAATAATGTGAGTGTAGATCATTTGGTTATACCAACTCAGGGGCAATTTTGAGTCTTCTGTAAAGGAAGAGCTTTCCAGCTACCTATGGACAGCATCTTGTTTTCATTTATTCCATAAACTTGCCCTCTATTTTCAAGTGGTTGGAAATGTCAAAGGACTTTAGTAGAATATATGAAGTTCCATAAAAATGCTTTTACTAAACTGAGGTTTATTGGTATTCCAGAGGAGCTGGTAATGACTTCTTTTCCACATGAATCTACTCTTGCACATCTCCTCTTCACCTTGAACTTTTACTTGACTCTAGGAATCAATTTTTTTCTGATTTTCTAATGTTGCTTATTGGTGGCATGGCTGGATTCATTATACATATACAAGAGTAGAAGGTAACTTGGTGCATGTTAATGACATAAATACTTCCCTTACCCTGAAAACTTTTATCTCTCTTCTTCCTAATTTGTTTTATAATTTCCCAGCAGATTCAAGGCATACAGTATTTAAATAAAATGGAGGGCTCTCCAACAGAACATTGACCCTACTATCTCATTTCATAGTAAACTTGACATATCACCTTAGACCTTTATTATGAAAGGGGATGCAGAAAAGACTAGCTTTTGGTCACTAATTCTAGCTGACGTGTTTTCTGCAGTCCTTCTGTGCAGAGTTCTTCAGAGTAGAGGCTATGTGTAGGATTCGAAAAATCAGTCAGGAATTTGAACTTTGTGTTTTGCTTCTATTTCTATCAAACTTTTAAGTGTAGAGCTTAAAGAATCAAATAGTTCCAGGAGATTTACTTACAAAAACAATAATTCCCCAATCTACCACCATTGCCCCATTTCTAATCATGTTTATCCAGATGTGACACCAGGTGATTTTGAGATTGTAGGGGGAGAAAAAGAAGTGTTGAAAATTATTCGTAAAAATGTGAGAATACTAAAAGGATTTAAGATTGGTTCTCTGGCCACTTTTTTTTGTCTGTCCTTCTGAGAGGAGGAGAACTACAGAGATTAGATCCCTAGTAAAAGGGCATCAAGAGATACGGAGTGACAAATAGGAAATGGTCTCTTATCTTCAAGGACCTACAGGCTAGAGGAGGAGAGAGGACTGTGAACAGGGGCACTCTGTAGAGCTGCTCTTGAGGCTGAGTATAAAGCAGACAGAAGGACAAGGGCCTTCAGTGTGAAAGATGTTATGGTCATTTTATGTTCAAGGTAGTATTTCCTGTCCCTTCCCTTTTCCTACTTCACTGTTTGGTGCTTCATCTTCCAACCTGAACAAGTGACCTAAGGGACATCACAGTACACAAATCACTTCCATTATGTGGCCTAAGATGTAGCCAGCAAAAATAGAAGGATGTGTGTGTGTGTGTTGTTTCACATATGTATGGGTATATATATATATATATACAAACATATACATATATACAGAGAAAAAATTTACGACATTCTGCAGATACCACTTTTTCCTCCAGGTTTTAACTTAAGAGCACAGGAATTCAGAGGAAGTGCTTAGCATAGTTGCCACTCAATTTTTAAAACTTTCATGTGTCTTCACACCTTCTGCCTTGTACTTTGCTTCAACTAATGTTAATACCTAAGGATGATTTTTAGTAGAAGACATCATACGAAACTTTAAATTTTAATACCCTTGAAGGCAATCTCAGGTTGAGCTGCATCAGTTGCCTTAAATGCTTCATTTAAATATGTATTCCATCCATGGTTCATTTGTAAAACACTTGGGCAAGGAGCTAGTAGCGCCAGGCCCTTAACACTATCATCTTTCTTGGTCTGTTACTAAAGTGACAGAAAGACTGAATGTTCTTGATACAGGAAGAAAGGAGAGTAAGTAGTATTCTTCATCATCTTTTTAATCATCTGGGGCTGGAGAACAATCTTCTTATCCGTGAAAAGTATTTTACTCACAAAAATGCAGAAAGGAGATTTAGAATCCACTGCAGGTGTTTGAAATACTAATTTTTTAGTGGTAGCTTCTTAGCTGGAAAGACGATAGCTCAAAGTTTTAGGTTTATAGGCTTCATGAGTTCACAGAAGACCATGGGCAAACAGGCCAAATTGAGCAATATAGAAAGGAGTGAGGGGAAAGCATGTGAGCTGAGAATTACTTTGGGGGCAATTCACACTTGTAAGAGGACTGCCATCTGAGAACCTTTCACTTCTCAGACTTATTAATTAATATATTTTATTGATTTTTTTTCTGTTGCGGGCCAGTGTCAAGAGTTCTTGTCTCTGAGGATAGGTAAGACACCTAAAAAATTAGCTAGCATTTGTTGCCCTTAACGCAGAGAAACTAAAGCAGATACCTTAAAAGCAACTGAGGCCAATAGGAAAAGGGGACCAGGAACTAGAGAAAAGGTTAGATCAAAAAGAATTAACCTAGAAGGTAACACACACGCACAGGAAATTAATGTGAGTCAACTCCCTGTATAGCTATCCTTATCTCAACCAGCAAAACCCCTTGTTCCTTCCTATTATGGCTTATACTCTCTTTACAACAAAATTAGAAATAAGGGCAAAATAGTTTCTGCTGGGTATTGAGGGGGCGGGGGGGAGAGGGAGGGGGCAGAGTGGGTGGTAAGGGAGGGGGTGGGGGCGGGGGGAGAAATGACCCAAGCCTTGTATGCACATATGAATAATAAAATTAAAAAAAAAAGAGTTCTTGTCTCCACGGGCCAAAGAATTAGCTCATGAGACAACAAGGTCAGCACACAAAGTGGGATTTATTAGAGAGAAAGGAAAAGCTGACCCTAGAGATGGACAAGGAGCCGGGAAAATCGGTAGCTCCCTGTTGTTTATAGAGAAGGGTTTTTTATTTGGTCCTTTTTGTTGGGGAAGGGAGTCAGGAGTCAGGGGTGGAATGGTCTTTTGACATATCTCTGCAGGAACACATACACAGTTCTGTGAAAGCCTCCTGCTTATTGGCCTTGTGGCATTTTTGAGGTGTTCCCAGGGGGTCCCTTTACAGGATATAGGGCTGACGGTACTCTCATGGAGGATGAGGGAACTGGCTCATTTTTGTCTTCTGATCCCTCAGACCCAGCAAGTCTGCCCTCTTGGATGAGCACCCAGCTGCTCTTGGGAAAAGGGGTAATGACTAATCTGGCTGATTTCTGCTGATGGGGGCGGGGGGTGGAAAGGGGAGGGGAGGTGCAGGGGCACTCGTCTCAGGGGTTGACCTGTGTGGTCTCCAGGGGACTCCGATATAACTGGATGGAAGGTTTATGCATCAGCAGAGGAGAGTATTCTTTAGCTAAGAGCTGGCATTTTATCTTTTGCACCTGTCGAGATATAAACTTGGAAAGAGCATTTAGTATACAAGGCCCAAATGGGAATGTCAGAAGAAGCATGAAGAGGGGACCAGAAAGAGGTAATACCCAGGGAGCCCAGCTCCACATGCTGCCCCATAGACCAGGAATTGGCTAATTTTTGTCTTCTTTTTGTAATGCATTTTCTTAATTGTTGGGCCATGTCTCTGACCACCCCATATTTATATTGTTAGCATAAAAGCAATACTCTTCATTTAAGAAGAGGCATGTTTCACCCTTTTTAGCAGTTAATAGTTCCAGTGCACACTTATCTTGGAGCACTACTGATGCAAGTGAATCTACTTGGTCTTATAAAGCCTCTAAGGACTGTGTAACTTGTTCTATGTCATTAGAAAGTTGTTTCGATAATTTTCTGTAAGTATGGACTGATGAGGCAATGACCCTGATGCCAGCACCTATTCCAGCGGTGATCCCCATAGCTACTAGTAAGGGAATTATTTGAATGGCCCTCTTTGATTGGGTGTAGGCTGCTAGAGGAATAGGGAGAAATTGTTTGTTAGGGATAATATTGATTTGTGGGTTAGAAGGGCTAGAGTGCAGATTCCTCTTCAATTGGGAGGCAGGCAAGCATAGGCTGTGGTTTCACAAACAAAGTAAGTTCCAAGGATGTGTGAGCACTGAGGACGAAATGTTAGATCAGTTGACAGTGTTATTTTTAACACAAAGCTCTTTAGGATTTTCCCCAGTGGCCTCAACCCATGTAGGCTTTAGAGTCATTGTGGGGCTGGATGGGTCAGTTTTACCTTGGCAATATCAGGTCTTGTTGGGGGAAGGCCTGATGTTTTACCTGGTGAAGTCCCAAGTGAGTCCATGGGGATCGCCAATACCTGTGAGAGACTTGGGGAGGGGCACAGCCAGTAGTTTTTGGCTAAAGAGGGATTTGTGTAGTTTAGGAGATGATGGGTGGAATTAAGTAGTCTGTATAGCTATTGGCACTTTTTTCCCTGAGATAGTTGTAATGCTTTGGTAAGAGCTATCAACTCAGCCAATTGGGCACTAGTGGAAGGAGTCGGGCTCCATGAGGTCTGAGTGAGAGACACCACAGCTTTCCCCGCATCTAATACCCTCTTAGACTGATGAGCTCCCATCCATGAAGAGGGTGAAGTCTGGATCTGGAAGTGGCTGATCAGGAGGTCAGACGTAGCTGAATAGCATTTGACTAGTACTTCCTCACATGAGTGTGTGATTGGGCCCTCCTCTGTGGGGAGAAGGGATGCCAGATTTAAAGCTGAACACACTCAGAGGCTTATATCTGGACATTCTAAGAGCTGAGCTAGGTATTTGAGCAGTCTGTTATCTGACAGCCATAGTCCCCCTTTTGAGGTTAGGAATCCTCCTAGATCATGAGGAGTGTATATGGTCAGGGGTTGGCCAAGAATTAGTTTTTGGACTTTTGGAGTGAAGAGAGACTGCTGCCAAGGCTCTTAAGCATCCAGGCCACACCTTGGCTACATTGTCTGTTTCCTTGCTCAGATATCCCACTGGCTGTGGAATGGGCCCTTGGAGCTCAGTGAGTACCCAAGGGCTAAGCCTCTCTTTTTCTATACATATAGCTGGAAACGGCCCTGAGTAGGCAAGCTCAGGGCCGTAGCCGATTGGAGTGCTGTTTGAGAGTTTGGAATGCCTTTTTGCTCTCCAGGTCCCATTCAAGATAGGACTAAGAGTTTTGTTGCGCCTCTTTAAGAAGCTGATATAAAGGCCTAACTACATCTGTATATCCCAGAATACAAATACAACAGAACCTAGTAACCCCCAAAAAGGCTCACGGCTGGTACAAGGTCTGGGGCAAGGGATACCCCAAAATTGGCTTAATCTGTCCAGGGCTTAAGGAATGGGTTTGTCCCTACAGGATCATGCCAAGGTAGGTAACCTGAGGAAGGCATAGTTGGGCTTTTTCTCTCAAGACCTTGTAGCCTCAAGAAGCCAAAAAGTTTAAAAGGAATTCAGTTGCTCTGGAAGCAAGAGGCTCAGTGGATCTACACAAGAGTAGGTCATCAACATACTGGAGAAGGGTGACCCCTGGGTGTTGCCAATCCAGTAAGTCTTTGGTCAGGACTTGCCCAAAAATATGGGGACTGTCTCTGAAGCCCTGAGGCAACACCATCCACATCAGCTGTTGTGAGGGATTGGTGGGGTCCTCAAAGGCAAACGGGCTGACTATCAGGATGTAAAGGAATGTAGAAGAAGGCATCCTTTAGACCTAGCACAGAGTAGTATTGAGCTTCTGTGGGTATCTGGGATAATAGAATATAGGGGTTAGGGACAATCAGATTAAGGGGAATAATAGCTTCATTAATGAGTTGGAGGTCCTGAACTAAACTCCATTCATTTGACCCCTTATGGACAGCAAGAATAGGAGTGTTACAGGGGCTTGAGCATTCCACTAAAAGTCCCTGCTGTTTTAGGGAGTTAATAATGGGCAATATACCCTGTTGCCCTTCAGGTTTTAGGGGATATTGCTTTTGATGGGGGAACTGGAGGGTTTCTTTTAGCTTTATTTGTACAGGAAGAGCAGCTTTTGTTTGACCAGCATTTGTACTGTCAGTCCAAACTGTGGGAATCTCCCTATTCTTCAATGAGGGGGAAACAGAAGTGTTCCTTGGGGGGAAGTAGAATTTGGACTTTAAGTTGGGATAATAAGTCTCGCCAGCAGGGGTATTGGAGTTTCAAGGACCAGGAGGAAAGTGTGACAGAAGTGGAGGTTCCCCCAGGAGCAGGCCAGTGGCCGGGTGAAATAATGCTCAAGAGATTGGCCAGATATGCTCCGAATGACTATTTTATTTTTGGACCGGGGACCTGGAGAGAAAGGGAAGACAGAGAAGCTGGCTCCACTGTCCAGGAGGAAAATAACCTCTCAATTCTCTACTGACTACCTGAGGCTCCTCAACATTGGTGTCAAGAATTGGAGCCTGGACAGGAGGCCCAAGGACCCATCAGTCCATAGGAGGTGGCAACCCGCCTTCTGCCTGGAGACAGCGGCACTTAGACCTCCCGTGGTTACCTTTGCAGAGGGAGCAAGATCCTGGTGGAGGCTGGGGCTGTCTCCCAGGCTGTCCCCCTTTTGGGCATTCCCTGTGGAATGGCATACCCTGTCCTCAATGGTAGCAAACTCGGGATGTAGGCCCCCGTCAGGTGGGGCACTCCCTGAGGGCTGTGGTTGGGTCATGATGTTTTTATCCTTTTCCCTCTTTTTAGTGAGGTCCCAGTTATAGTATACAGACATGGCTAGTTGCATTAGTTGGTCCAGTGACTTTTCCCCTTCAGCCACAAACTTCTGGAGTTTTCTACAGATATCTGAGGCTGACTGAGTTAGAAATTTATCTTTGAGGAGAACCTCTCCCACTTGTGACTTGGTCCACTTTGGTATGCTTTCGGATAGCATCCTTAAGATGTTGTAGAAAGGTAAGGAGGTTTTCATCAGGGCCTTGTTGTACTGCAGCCACATGGGAATAGTTTAGAGGTTTAACTTTGGCCCTTTTTATCCCTTCCAGTATAAGATGGATGAAGTGGCATCAATGCCATTCATCCTCCTCATCATTTTGATCCCAATGTGGATCTGCCAAGGGGACTGCCTGTGCTCCTGTGGGTAAAGGCATACTTTTTCCTTCATTTTTAGGTGCCAAGGGTACTGGGGCTTGTTGTAGATGGAAATCATCTCCAACCTGAGTGGCCTGGGCTAGGACCCGTTGCTTTTCTAATGAGGAAAGAATCTGGTCCAGGAGAAGCATGATATCCTTCCATACCAATTCAAAGATTTGGAAATAAAGGCCTATTATATTGGTCCAGGGCATCAGTATAGTTACCCAGATCCTTTTTAATCTCCCTCAGATCTGATAACTGGAAGGACAGTAGACGTGCCCTCTTCTTACCGCTGCCTGTTGAATGGAGAAACATCCATTAGGAGATCCCAAATATTGGGATGGCTCAGAAGGTGGAGCAGCGTGTGGAGCAGTAGAGGGAGCAATAGGGATGGGGGCCTTGTCACTGGTAAGGGGCTTTTTTGGTCCTCCTTTCCCATGTTTATTCTGTGGCTTACAAAGAACAGCCAGTGTTTGAGTATCTAGATAGCAATTATGGAGCCATTTTGGGTGGTCCCAGAGATAAAAGAAAAGCTGTATATAGAGGACCTTTTACAGAAAAGGTCTGATTGGAGTATGGTATTATTATTCAAGGAGCCCTCTGAAGGCCATGACTCTTGATCACCCATAGAATATTGGGGCCAGGCCTCAGGACAAAAAAAGATGAGGGTTTTTTCCTTAAGATTATTAAGGTCATGGTCCTTCCAACGTTTCGGTAGTCAGGCCAGCAGAGACCACTTGCGTACTGAGGCCGGAAAACTAGAGGGAGCAGGTCCCATCTAGAAAAACTTGTCAGACTCCACTTTTGTCTGCGTCCTGACTGGAGATTGACCTGATGAAAACAGGCATCCCTGTCTTGTGATTTCCTTCTGCTGTCCATGCCAGGACTGAAGGAAATGTAGTGACTGGTTGGACTAGGCCACCCTACCAACGCAGTGAAAACCTCAAGGATCCTGCTTTTTAGCCTTATATCACCAAAAAGAAGGCAGCCAAATGGAAGGCTACCTCTTTAACAAAGGGATGAATCACCTGGAGAAGTGCCTGTAAAGTTAGAGAAGGCTACTCAGAGGGAGTCACAGGGCAATCATAGTGTCACAAAGGGATGACTGTTGTCAATATTTGGAGGAGACCTTTTTATGCTGAGGCCAAAAGTGTGGGAAGTTTTAAATGAGAGATCCAGAGACCAGGGCAATGCCCATTTCTTCGGCTGTTCCTGGAAGATTACATTAGTGCTTCTTGGGGACCTTAACTTTGGGATAAGAATTGGCTCTAAGGCTGGGTTGGTCTGTTGGGGCCAGCTTGGCTATTTTTCCAGGATTTACTGTGTCTGGTATTTACCTTGGTTTTCCCACTCTGAGTCTATAAGCAGCTTTCTGTTAGTTCTGTAAAGTTGTAAGCCTCCAGCTAGCTCTGTAATGTTTCCTGTAACTGTGACCGTGTTCTGTAAGAAGGTGGGGGACAAACTCTGTAAGTATTTAACCCGGTTCCTGACACAAATTGGGGCCTAGGGCTTTGAGAAATTATTTCCCCTGAGCTTGCTAGTGTAATAAAACTCCTTGCTTCCTGTAAAAATGGTTCGGTGACTTTGTTTTCCTCACCATTTACTGAACAGGTCAGGCTTGGGCACAAAGCAGGGCTGGGCACGGGGCTGGGTACTGCCACTCTTTCCCATGCCCAAGACGAATGACCCCCTCTGCCCAGGCCTGCCCCAGTGGCCCGCTGCTCCTTCTGTGCACACATTTGTTTGTGTCCCCTCTCATCCCTCTTTGGGGGGGTGGCATTAAGTCACAGTTTGTTGCCATGTGTCGCCGGCAGCGGCGATAACTCTGGACGCAAGCTGGGCCCTTCCTATGGATTACCCTAGTTATGGCAGCGCTGCTGCACCCAGGGAGCCCAGCAGGACAGGCCGGCATCCCCATGCACATGAGTACTTCCCCTCTTCCTCTCACAAGGCGGTTGAGGTTAGGGTATGTGTGTGGCACGTGAGGTCTACATTTGTCCTCACCCCCACTGGGTTTGCCCCCCAGGCCGTGGTTCCGTGCGATGCCCTTGCCTCTGCTGGCACCCAGCAGCTGACTCAGAACTGGTGTGAACCAAGGGGCATGACAAACTAGGTGTGAGAGTAACTCAAGAAAGTCATAAGAAACTATGGTATGAGTTTCCCATGGGAAGCCAGGGTCCCAGTAAACACAGGAAGGGGAAGGTGTACAGAGAC